>NC_086444.1:331487627-331796665 GCF_028390025.1 Pseudophryne corroboree
CAATCGTGAGTTGCACCCCTCTTGCCAGGTAAACCTCACCCCCCCCCCCCTGCATATCCGCATCACTGTCTGCCGTGTCAGAGTCGGTGTCCGTGTTGACTTGCATAATATGAGCAAGCGCACGCTTCTTTGGGCATACACCAGGGGATTTTGAGGCAGTGGGGACAGAACCAGACAAAACCTCCACAAATTGTTTTAAAATCTGTGATTCAGTCTCATAATGCGCAATTCTAGTAGAAATCTGGGATATCATTCCCTTAATAGAAGCCACCCACTGGGGCTTGGATTCGGAAGGCTGAGACAAAATATTACATTCCTGTGTACATGGAATGGATTCCTCTGGAGAAGATACATATTCTGCCGCACAAGACACAGTGTCCCTGGACATGGTTATCTGAGAAATTAGCATACACACACAGGAAAATGTCAGACACAGTTTCCCCCCAAATACCTTCAGAGAAACACAGAGCTTGGAGCCAGGACACACAGCGCCCCAGTAGACAGTTATAGAATGACTGCCTGGCGCTGACTGTGTACCCTTAATAGAACTACACAGTTAATATATAGCCTCCACCCCTTCTACCACCCTCTGATACCGCACAGGATATCTGGAGTCGTGGAGGGTCAGCGCTCCCTGTCAGCGTCTCAGCGTGTGGATCTGCAGAGAGAAAATGGCGCCGGTGAGCTGCTGGGTCTGCTCTGAGAAGCTCCACCCCTGAACATGGCGTGTCTTCCCGCACTTTTCAAATATTTATACTGGCCTAAGGTAATAGCGCTAGCAGTGTAACCGAAGCCCCTGATAGCTGGAGTGACCAGTTGTAAGGGTATCGTGCTGGCCCAGGGCGCCCCTCACAGTGCCGCATCTGTACTGCTGAGCATTCCGGAGCGCAGTGTCAGTTCTGCTCTCCTATCCCTGTAGCCGCCATACACACCGGCTCCCCGCTTGTCAGGTCGCCGGAAACACACTCACCACTGCAATCTTCTGGCTCTGTTGGGGGGTGGCGGCATGCTGCGGGAGTGAGCGGTCGCCTCGGGTGCTAACGATCATCACCCTCAGGAGCTCAGTGTCCTGTCAGCAGAGATAGTGGCCATTAACCTCAGAGGGTTGGACACTACTCCCCCCTAAGTCCCACGAAGCAGGGAGGCTGTTGCCAGCAGCCTCCCTGTGCCTAAATTGTCTTTAACAAAAACAAACAAAGAAGCTCTAGGAGCTCCCCTAGCTGTGACCGTCTCCTCTGGGCACATTTTCTAACCTGGGTCTGGTAGGAGGGGCATAGAGGGAGGAGCCAGCCCACACTATTAAAGTCTTAAAGTGCCCATGGCTCCTGGTGGACCCGTCTATAACCCATGGTACTAATATGGACCCCAGCATCCTCTACGACGTAAGAGAAACATTCGATGGTGAGTGTGATGTGAACAGTTTTGCAGCTGTCCGCTGACTGAGGGGAATTTTAGCACAGCGTACACATGCAATCGCACACTTGCACGGGGTGAATTTTCACTTCCCCTGGGTGGCAACTATTTTATCGCAGGACAGTGTAATTTGCAGCACAGTGATCAGTTCTGAATCGGGCCCACTATTCTGCATCTCAGTACACATAAAGTAACATGAACTGCCTAGTGGAAATGCAATGCCTGACTTTTTTTTTCCTTTCAATTCCCACTCCAATTAATAGAAACCAATCTGACTTGCTTTGTCAAAATCAGCGCATGTTCTCTGAACACTTAACTTTTAATTTTATAATTCTTTGTAGATGTAAGATAGATAATTCCTAACTCATAACTTAAAAATAATGGGCATTTGTTTCTCCCTCCCAGTCTGAATACTCCTTCATAAGTCCTTCATTTACTCTTTAGCTTCTTTATGAAAGGCTTACTCCCACCTCCCCATCTCATTTGTGTTTCAAATGGATGTTTTATACATGTTGATTGGTTTTGGTATGGGATATCAGTGGATGCGAGTCCAGCACTCAGCTTGAGGCTTGCAGATTATTCATCAACAATACCAGGCAAGGGAGACTATTATAACTCAGATATTGAACAAAGGAGTATTCAGCAGGGTTCCCCCACATTTCACTTTCCTTTCTCACAAAGTATTCTTTATGAAAAGAATGCATGATTACTTTGGATCACATTGAAATAATGGCAAACTTCTCATAAATATTACCTGCTGCTGCATGAAGCTAGAATTTTACTTTATAAATCAGACACCTGGGGGTATATTTACTAAAATTCGATTTTGAAAACCACTTTATGGATCTTCAAAATCAATTGAAATTGATTCCTTTTGCGTTTCTAATTTCTTTGAAAAATACCTTATTTAGTAAAAATCAGTTTTGCATTCGATTTTCAAATCGAATTTGATGTGGATCTATGTTTGGAAGGGATTTTGAGTTGAATTTATGAAATCCCTTCCAAATCGAAATCTTAAATCCCCATTAAAATCCCAAGCAAAATCGAATGTAAAATCAAACAGAACTTCCTCATTGCTTTCTATTGGTCCAAATGTATCACATACACACTAATTAAAGGGGAAGCACTCGCTTTACACTGTTTTAAAAATGAAAACCTAAGTGATGATGATGATTATTATTATTTAAATACTTACAGCTAAAATAGTTGACAATAAGCGTAGCCCTAATCTGCCTTCCTATCTGCCACTTTCTATGCACACATAGTCACAAATACTCTGCCTGCTCCCTGTTTATTACATCATCTGGGGGGAGTGGTTTATTTAATGTGCAATTATGCAATAGATGGCAGCAGAGCACAATAAAGAACACTTTTGCCAAATTATATAATAATATGTCTTCTGAATAAATGTAAAAAAACAAAAACAAAGATGCATTATATTATGGATTGGGTGACTATATGTGCCTCTTTATACTTATGCTCAGCAGGAGTTTGTGGATTTGACAATGGAGTCAGAAGCCAAGAGCAACAAAATAAAATAACATAAAAAAAAATAAAAAATTTGGTGGAAGGAGAACAAATTAGAACAATATAGTAGCAATTACTATTAGCTGCATTATTAGCACATACTGGTATCTTACACAACAACCATCCCTCTGGCATTTGTCCTATAATAATTTTTGCAGACAGGGATGAATTGCTGAGGATGTAGGCATCGTGGGATGAACCAGGATAGCTAGTTACAACACTCATGATTTTAAACTTCATTATATCACCCAGCTAAATTGCCCAATTTTGTGCTCTGCTATTATCTATTGCACATTCATATAAATATACAATAAGTATGATGTCTATAAGGATAAATATGTGCACTATTCAACTCATGAAGCTGCTGATGGTGCTCTGATTGATCCTACACGGTTATAACAATCAGGTGGTTATTTGCATTGTGCAGGTAAGTCCACAACATACCATAACCTTGGACATCCATTATTACAAATTCCACACTGCCCTACATGCTTTTGGGTACTTAAAAAGTAATCACTATCAATTTCCTACCATTAGAATGGGTTTAGAAGCCAAAACTGAATGTCTAACATCATTCTAAACATTTGGGGATTAAGGTTTGATTTTGAGTTCGATTTCAAATCAAACTTTAGTAAAATGAGGGGATTTTATGTTGGGCTATGGGAAAACAATGTTTATCAGAAATTTTATTTCTATTGGTATGTGAGTTGCATTTGACTTTAGAATTGATTTGACATTCGATTTGGTCTTTAGTAAATCTGTTAAACTCAAATCGAATGGAAACAAAATGCCCAAATCCCTTCTAAATCAAAATTGAACGATAGTCAATTTTGCCCCTGGTCCATCTATATAAAGGTGTAAAGATACCACTGCCTTGAATATGAATGGAACAAGTGTCCCAAAATTTACTATTGGCAGCAAGAAATTGGATTCTCAGGCAACCATGCTGAAGTTGGACCGTAAACCCTAGTGAGTGTGGCTCTCTCACCTTCTATCTCATTATTAAGCTGGATATACACTAATAGATATATCAAAGAAGACACACTTGAGAGAACCCCGATATTTGTCTGCTTTTCCAATGGCTGGTACCAGTAGGGATCTCTCACCCCATATTCAATGTTCAATGCAGGTGCAAATACGTGGGCAGCAGAATCCAGAAAATACTTCAAAACTAGAGATGTGCAGCAGGCATTTTTCGTGTTTTGTGTTTTGATTTTGGGTTCGGTTCCGTGGTCGTTTTTTTTATTCGGACGCGTTTTGGCAAAACCACCCTTTCGAATTTTTGTCGGATTCGGATGCGTTTTGGATTCGGGTGTTTTTTTCAAAAAACCCTCAAAAAAAGTTGAAATCATAGAATTTGGGGGTAATTTTGATCTTATAGTATTATTAACCCCAATAACCATAATTTCCACTAATTTCCAGTCTATTCTGAACACCTCACAATATTATTTTTAGTCCTAAAATTTGCACCGAGGTCGCTGGATGACTAAGCTATGCGACCCAAGTAGGTGGCACAAACACCTGGCCCATCTAGGAGTGGCACTGCAGTGTCAGACAGGATGGCATTTAAAAAAATAGTCCCCAAACAGCACATGATGCAAAGATAAATAAAAAAGAGTTGCAAGATGGAATTGTCCTTGGGCCCTCCCACCCACCCTTATGTTGTATAAACAGGACATGCACACTTTAACAAACCCATCATTTCAGCGACATGGTCTGCCACATGACTGTGGCTGAAATGACTAGTTGGTTTGGGCCCCCACCAAAAGAGAAGCACTCAATCTCTCTCACACTGGCTCTACAGAGGCAAGATGTCCACCTCATCCTCATCCCCCGATTCCTCACCCCTTTCACTGTGTACATCCTCCTCCTAACAACTAGGGATGAGGGCGCACAGGCTAAAGTACAGGTGAGTATTATTTAAGCAAAAGGCCCCCAGTAAGATTTATTGATTTGGTTTCATTCTAGAGTTATCAAGAAAAATGGGGGGTGCTACCACGGACACAAAGACTGCAATCATATGGTTCAAAAAGAGGAAGAAAATGTCCAAAGTGTGGTGCACAAAATATTACATTAGTAGCTAAAATATAACTTTTATTAGTATTCTAGGTAAAAGATGTTCGTAAAAAGCGAAAAATTAATTTAAAAGAGAAAGTGTAGAAGTGTCAAAAGAGATGAAAGTGTGTATTAAAACATCGCTATATGTGAAAAGACTCCATGAAGTATTTTTTTGAGAAAATTCAGAAAATGAAAAGAGAGAAAAGTATCTGTGCCCAGTATATTAGTATGTCATAATATAGTATCCAATCTTGGGCACAGTATGATCTCCAAAAAATATATCAATCACTATTAAATCTATGGGACCTTATGGGTTAATTTTGTTATATAACTTTACGTCTTAAGGTATGCCCTAATGGGTAGAATTCCCAGTGTCCTCAAGAAGTGTCATGCACCTGGGTCTCTCAACCTTACAGTTAGGCAAATCACCTGGACACAGCAGTTTTATATGTATAATACATTAATAGGTGCTAGCGCCCCATATCGAGCCTCTTGTGGATGTATCTAAATATATACATAGATGATAATCTAGATGTATTAGTTATAAATTGATCCACCTATAGGGCTCCAAAGTTCCTCTTATCTCATAAAAATAGTGGTGTGAATAGAGATTTCTCCCATACAAGGAGTATTGTTATATCTGTCTTTATACCACTGAGATGGATAATAATAGATGGCTCCCAAATCTCAGGTTAAACTAATACACTGAGGGAGAAAAGTGTTGGGATGTGATAATTGTGTATATAATACTCCTTATAGATGGAGTTTCCTTATTTCCAAAGAGTATATTATGCAGCTTCCCTGTTCTGATATGAAATTAAAGAGTCCTGAGATATAATGACATATGTAATTTCATTATATCCATGCTCAGAGTGTCAAGGATTCTGGGAAATGCATATATAATTCTTACAGTGTATCTTCAACACTCTCTATTTCTACCACTGCGGGGCAGCTCTGCACCAGATATATCTAAACTGTAGGTCTAGGTGCATTCACACATGATTGCTGATAAAGTATTATGACATGATTGTAACAAAATTATGACAACATGGAGTACATAATTTTCACATATGCTACAACAACCTAACGCGGCATTTCGCTATTTAGCTTCGTCAGAGGCAAGCCGATTGCCTTCCGGGTACGCTTTTTGGCCCTCATTCCGAGTTGTTCGCTCGCAAGGCGATTTTAGCAGAGTTGCTCACGCTAAGCCGCCGCCTACTGGGAGTGAATCTTAGCTTCTTAAAATTGCGAACGATGTATTCGCAATATTGCAATTACACACCTCGTAGCAGTTTCTGAGTAGCTTCAGACTTACTCGGCATCTGCGATCAGTTCAGTGCTTGTCGTTCCTGGTTTGACGTCACAAACACTCCCAGCGTTCGCCCAGACACTCCCCCGTTTCTCCAGCCACTCCTGCGTTTTTTCCGGAAACGGTAGCGTTTTTTCCCACACGCCCATAAAACGGCCTGTTTCCGCCCAGTAACACTCATTTCATGTCAATCACATTACGATCGCCAGAACGATGAAAAAGCCGTGAGTAAAATTACTAAGTGCATAGCAAATTTACTTGGCGCAGTCGCAGTGCGGACATTGCGCATGCGCATTAAGCGGAAAAACGCTGCGATGCGAAGATTTTTACCGAGCGAACAACTCGGAATGAGGGCCTTTAAACCCCCTCAAATCGCTCGGCGGCCAATCATATCTGCTATTCGTGCGGGACTGCCTATCCGCCGCCATCGCGTCATGTTTGTCCCACCTCCCTCCCTTGACTGACGGGAGTTTCACGGGGCTGAGGACTCAGTAGCGCATGCGCAGGACAAGTAATGTGCGTCACTGAGCCTATTACTGCTAGTCCGGAATAATCGAGTGCCGATATATGACGAGTTAACTCGGCTATTCAAGCAAAGTTCAGTTGTGCAGAGGGATTGTTCCTGAAGAATCTCACTCCAACTATCCCCTCTTTTAATATATTCCCCTAATCTCTAGTTTGACTGGGCAAAAAGTACGGATCTCAGATCCGAGCTCTAGGTCACATGACCACGGCTCCCATTCTATATATACCATTATCTCAGGCATTCCTGAGGATTACCGATCTACTTGCTGAAGTATCTCTGTCAGTATAGTTATGCCTAAAGAAAGTTATAAGAGATGGACATTAATGATGGACATAATTCTAGATGTGTAATTCTTTGATCCCATGGACATCATTATACTGTCCTTATTTTGTATAATTGCCACTTATCATTATAGTCCTATTAATATTTATAATAATTTAATTAAGCAAAAGCAATAAAATATATATATATATATATGTTGTTATTGTTCCGTTGTGTAGATATAGGGAATTTGTTTGAAAAGAAATAGTGAAATTAATCTTAATAATGACTTAGTAAAAAGGTGGATGATAACTAGTGATAAGTGTATTGGAAATCTTGTGGAACACTTATAGATATACTGAATGACTCTTACAAAGTTACTAGTGAAAGATTACTGATTATAAATATGACATTAGTCAAAAACCTGCATTGATAAATTTAATTTAATTTAATTAGTATGTGTGATTGTGCTCTGACACTGAAAAAAATGGTGTAAGTGATCATAAGGTGCCCAAATCAACAAAAAACAAAACGTGAAAAAAGGAAAAGTGAAAAGAGGGAAGAAGACATGGCCAATAAATAAAGGGATATTGCCTTCGTAATACAAAAAATATAAATATATAATAATATATCCAAATGCATTGTAAGTGCGAATCAAATATCGTAATAAGTGTAAATGTGAAAAAAATACATATTAGTATTTTTTTTTTAAATATCGGACTGAGATAAAGTGAATTGGAATATAAATATATTATATTTTTCAAGGATGAATCCATGGGTCTTCTTATGCAGAGATTATTTAAGGTGAGCCTGCTGTTATTTTAGTTCCTGGTATCATTCCAATAAAACAAGGGAACAAATGATGGAAGATCCTACATTTTGCTACATACATGTATCGTAAGTAAAGAAACAAAAAAGATGATACTAGAGCAGTCACATTACAGGAGAAGAGATATTCGGTCTTATCTGAGGAAAGGTATATAGCTATTTTCCTCATTTAGGCCGTGAGGTGTTAAAGTATACATCAGGAAGATCAGTTTAGTTTCTTGTCTGAGTAATTCTCCATCTATATCTCCTCCCCTGATGTTCAGATTGACTCTTTTCATTCCATATGCTATAAAAAGATTAGGATTATTTTGATGGTGTCTGAGAAAATGCCTCGCTATGGGAGTAAGGGGTCTGAGGTTGCGGTGGTCCTTTTCTGCATTTCTAATGCTACCTAGGTGTTCTAGTATCCTCTGTTCAAGGGGCCTTGTTTTATTGGAATGATACCAGGAACTAAAATAACAGCAAGCTCACCTTAAATAATCTCTGCATAAGAAGACCCATGGATTCATCCTTGAAAAATATAATATATTTATATTCCAATTCACTTTATCTCAGTCCGATATTTTTTAAAAAAATACTAATATGTATTTTTTTCACATTTACACTTATTACCATATTTGATTCACACTTACAATCAGGGGCGGATTGGGAACAAAAAGCGGCCCTGGAAAAATTTGTACTAGTGGCCCAGATAGTGGGCATGTCTAGCATCAAGGGGGAAGTTAAAAGGAAATAAAATTAAATATTATGAGCACATTATATGATACACCTTCAGAATTTTGGAAACTATATCATTCTTTAGAAAGATATATTTTCTTGCTTATTACACCAACCGTATCCCAATCACTATTCACTCAATCTTATATGTCAGCCAAGCAGGCAAACAGAGCATACACTAGATCATCTGCAATCACAGGCAAAGTGGCAAAGTCATTTTCATATATGCAAATTATTTTGCATCTTATTCATTATGTCTATAAAAAGGACCACATGTCCTCAAACTAAACAGGCCCCACAGGTGCGTCGGCCCACCGGGAATCTTCCCTGTAAGCCCTATGGCCAATCCGCCTCTGCTTACAATGCATTTGGATACATTATTATATATTTATATTTTTTGTATTACGAAGGCAATATCCCTTTATTTATTGGCCATGTCTTCTTCCCTCGTTTCACTTTTCCTTTTTTCACGTTTTGTTTTTTGTTGATTTGGGCACCTTATGATCACTTACACCGTTTTTTTTCAGTGTCAGAGCACAATTACACATACTAATTAAATTACATTTTTCAATGCAGGTTTTTGACTAATGTCATATTTATAATCAGTAATCTTTCACTAGTAACTTTGTAAGAGTCATTCAGTATATCTATAAGTGTTCCACAAGATTTCCAATACACTTTTCTCTGACGTCCTAGTGGATGCTGGGGACTCCGTAAGGACCATGGGGAATAGCGGCTCCGCAGGAGACTGGGCACAGCTAAGAAAGATTTAGGACTACCTGGTGTGCACTGGCTCCTCCCACTATGACCCTCCTCCAGACTTCAGTTAGAATCCTGTGCCCAGCTGAGCTGGATGCACACTAGGGGCTCTCCTGAGCTCCTAGAGAGAAAGTATATTTTAGGTTTTTTATTTTACAGTGAGATCTGCTGGCAACAGACTCCCTGCAGCGAGGGACTAAGGGGAGAAGAAGCGAACCTACCTAACTGGTGGTAGCTTGGGCTTCTTAGGCTACTGGACACCATTAGCTCCAGAGGAATCGACCGCATGGAACCGGCCATTGGTGTTCGGTCCCGGAGCCGCGCCGCCGGCCCCCTTACAGAGCCAGAAGCAAGAAGAATCCGGAAAATCGGCGGCAGAAGACATCAGTCTTCACCAAGGTAGCGCACAGCACTGCAGCTGTGCGCCATTGCTCCTCATATACACTTCACACTCCGGTCACTGAGGGTGCAGGGCGCTGGGGGGGGGCGCCCTGAGAAGCAAATAAATACACCTTGGCTGGCAAATATATCACAATATATAGCCCCAGAGGCTATATATGTGATAAATACCCCTGCCAGAATCCATAAAAAAGCGGGAGAAAAGTCAGCCGAAAAAGGGGCGGAGCTATCTCCCTCAGCACACTGGCGCCATTTCTCCCTCACAGCTCCGCTGGAAGGAAGCTCCCTGGCTCTCCCCTGCAGTCTACACTACAGAAAAGGGTAAAAAAGAGAGGGGGGGGGGCACTAAATTTAGGCGCAATATACATATAGCAGCTATAAGGGGATATAATTTAGTTAATCCCTGATTTATATAGCGCTCTGGTGTGTGCTGGCATACTCTCTCTCTGTCTCCCCAAAGGGCTTGGTGGGGTCCTGTCTTCTGTCAGAGCATTCCCTGTGTGTGTGTGGTGTGTCGGTACGGCTGTGTCGACATGTTTGATGAGGAGACTTATGTGGAGGAGGAGCAGGTGCCTATAAATGTGTTGTCACCCCCTGCGGGGCAGACACCGGAGTGGATGGACTTGTGGAAGGAATTACGCAAAAGTGTCGACTCCTTACATAAAAAATTTGACGACATGCCAAATGCGGGGCAGCCGGCTTCTCAGCCCGTGCCTGCCCAGACGTCTCAAAAGTCATCAGGGGCTCTAAAACGCCCGCTACCTCAGATGGCAGACACAGATGTCGACACGGATACTGATACCAGTGTCGACGACGAAGAGACTAATGTAATGTCCAATAGGGCCACTCGTTATATGATTGAGGCAATGAAAAATGTTTTACACATTTCTGAGGTGACCCCAGGTACCACAAAAAAGGGTATTATGTTTGGGGAGAAAAAACTACCAGTAGTTTTTCCCCCTTCTGAAGAATTGAATGAAGTGTGTGAACTAGCGTGGGCTTCCCCCGATAAAAAATTGGTAATTTCAAAAAAATTACTAATGGCGTACCCTTTCCCGCCAGAGGATAGGTCACGTTGGGAAACACCCCCTAGGGTGGATAAAGCACTTACGCGCTTATCAAAAAAGGTGGCACTGCCGTCCCAGGATACGGCCGCCCTAAAGGAACCTGCTGACAGAAAGCAGGAGGCTCTCCAGAAAGCTATATATACACACACTGGTATTATACTGAAACCAGCTATTGCCTCAGCATGGATGTGCAGTGCTGCAGCTGCATGGTCAGACTCCCTGTCAGAAAACATTGACACCCTAGACAGGGACACTATATTGCTAAACGTAGAGCATATTAAAGACGCTGTCTTTTACATAAGAGATGCACAGAGGGATATTTGCCGGCTGGCATCAAAAATAAGTGCTCTGTCCATTTGTGCCAGGAGAAGGTTATGGACCCGGCAGTGGACAGGTGATGCAGATTCTAAAAGGCACATGGAAGTTTTGCCTTATAAGGGTGAGGAGTTGTTCGGGGATGGTCTTTCAGACTTAGTGTCCACAGCAACAGCTGGGAAGTCAGCATTTTTGCCACATGTCCCCTCACAACCAAAGAGAGCACCGTATTATCAGGTGCAGTCCTTTCGCCCCCAAAAGAGCAGACGGGGTAGAGGCGCGTCCTTTCTGCCCAGAGGCAGAGGTAGGGGAAAAAAGCTGCAGCTTAAAGCCACTTCCCAGGAACAAAAGTCCTCCCCCGCTTCTTCTGCTAAGTCCGCCGCATGACGCTGGGGCTCAGCAGGCGGAGCCAGGTACGGTGGGGGGCCGTCTCAAAAACTTCAGCACAAGCTGTATTCCCAGCAGGTGATAGTCAAGGTGCCCCTACTTCAACAAGGACGGGGTTACTATTCCACAATGTTTGTGGTACCGAAACCGAACGGTTCGGTGAGACCCATTTTAAATTTGAAATCCTTGAACATATATTTAAGAATTCGATGGCCAAATAGGACTGAGAATAAATAAGCGTCCTGTTTTTTTAACAGAAGGAAGCCTGGGGCAGGGATTAGGAGAAAGGGGGAGGGGAGGGGGAAGGGGAGGATAGAGCAGGTAGCATAGCAGCATCCTGTAGGAAAAAGGGGAGGAGAGTTACCTGGGAGGTACAAAAGACCAGGAATGCCAGGCAGGCTCCCTCTTTCATGCTGAACAAGGATCCAAGAAGGCACTCCAGGTTTCAAGGAAGGTTAAGTACTTTACCTATAATCACTGCGGCCCTGTTCCCCCCCCTCTTAAGTTCAGCGCCCTCCACCACAGGCCGGCCTAGCATCCCCATAACTGCAGCTGCAGTACTGGCTGCGGCTCATCCCCACCATGCCCAGGCCCAAGAGGCTTGCTCCCCCCCCAAGCGGCTCATTCAAGCGAACTGCGAGCCGTCCACGCCAGCGCGCGGCTCGGCTCCCCCGCACGGGCTCCGGTCGGCGACGGCGGGACCAGTGCCGGGTCCCCCCTCCACACTGGGCTAGCGTGCGTTGGGCCTGAGCCAGGCTCCGGTGCACTAGCCCACAGCACGCCGGACGCCGCACCACCACCCCCTCCCGGCGCCGAGCGATTGCATCACGCTCGGCGCCGGCCAGCGGCAGCCGCAGACCCCAGCTCAGGCGGGACTGGTTCCCCCGCCGGAGCCTGCACATACGGTCCCCACGCCACCTAGCACGGCGCAACGTAGGCAGGAGTTTCCCCCGCAGCTTACCCGCAGCGTCCACCCCCCTCACACACAGGCATCTCAGGCTGCAGTTGCGCAGCCAGCAGACGCAGAAGCACCGCAATTGGGTTAGGGGCTACAGCTGGCAGCGCTCCCCCCCCCCCCCCCCTGGTGGCAGACAGGGCAGCACTTCCCCCCAGCCCATTACTCGCTATGGGTGAGCTACACCGGGTACCAACCCCCTCCATACCCCCCAGGCTACGCCGAAGCTAACCAATACCCATACCCATATCTGTCCGGGAGCCAGCCCAGCCAAACCCCCCTACCCCCAGCCAAGCATTTTGCCCAACCCCTTAGTGCTCGGCCCGCAGCCATACCAAGATCAGGCAGGGGCCGACGGAGTGGCCGGGGCAGGAGTCCGCGAGCAAAACCGAGGAGCGCAAGCCCTTACTCCACGGGCTGCTCAGCAACAGCAGCCCCCCGCAGAGCAGCCCCAGGCGCAAGCGCTGGATACTTTACATGTTCCCTCTGCAAGATTGCAGGTCCCAGTCAGCGAAGGATGCAACCAACCGGCCGAGGGGGCATCGTCGGATCAAGTAGCGGACGGAGAGCCGATCGACGAGGGACAGACGGGGACTGCGAAGAAGGTCATTCAGGCACCCTCGTCTTCAGGAACAGGTGAGCAAAAAGCTTCATCCAGCAGCAGCGCTTCATATACAGACGCTAGCGATTCATCTAGCTCAAACAGCTTTTATATTATCAAGGTCCATAAGCATTATATCATTACAGTATTACAGTACTAAGGTTTACGGTATAAGCATATCCTTTCAGTGTGTTGCAAACAAGGTTTACTGTGTGTCATTCTGGGAGCGTCTGCGCCGCTCGTGTTCTTATCGTGGGCACAGCGTCCGCTACGCTAATAACGTAGCATTACGGTAGTCGGCCGCCTATAGCGTGCTCGATACCAAACGTAAACCCGCGAGCGTACGTGTCGCTTGTGCGTTGCGTTCGCGGTCTAGCGTCTGCTACGCTAAGTGCGTACCATTGCGGTACCCCGTACGCCAATTGCGTACTGAGTCTCTTACAAATATATAGTGAATGTTATAAGGTAAAGATTAGGCTTTATCAATTTTAGCAATTCGGAACAGCCAGTTCCGGCTTCCCACATTAACCCAGACCCAGTCGTACCTTCCCACCAGCCCATTACCCGCAAGGGGCGAACCCTTTTTAATAATTTATTCAATTAATTTCTTTTATTGTATTGCTTCTGCGCTGTGGCTTAGTTGGTTAAAGCGCCTGTCTGCTAAACAGGCCTGAATGCTTTCTTATAATCAGTGGAAAGTCCAGCACTGTCCACTGGTATAGTCGCAACGTTATGGCAAGAACTTTGCTATACGCTCTCCAGTCACCTGCGAATAAAATATATGTGGAAGCTTAAGATAATCACTCCAGCCTGGGAGTTTGTTTTTAATGACAAACACAGGGCACATCTACACAGTGAGGGGGTTACGGCAGCGCATAGTGGGTAATAGGGTCATAAGGGGCAATGTAGTATGGGTTAGGGGTTACATTGCGGAGTCAGGATACACTGCAGCGTATAAGGTGTGATAGGGTATGGTATTGCGTTAGACGCAGACCAAGGATCACAGTTAATACAGATAGGTTACATCGCCGGAAGTGGGTAAAGCGCAGCATAACAAGCAGAATACTGTGCAATAAACGGAAAATATAGAGCATTGATTGCATTGATGGGTCGCCATGTCGACCAGTGATTTCCTTATGGAACATGTTCATAACAGGGTATGAGAAGTGATAGAATACAGGGCATAAAACACAATATAGTACAAATCAGTAGTATCACCGATGTCGGTGCCGCAGGAGGGTATTACACACGGGCTAACAGGTATGAGGCAGGATAGCGAGATACGAAATAACGCCATAAACGTATATGGCGGTGTATAGGGCAAATAGGTGATATCCAGTGGGGTAGAAGTGATGTACCAAATCAGTAATGTCATTGCCACATGTGTATAAAGCAGTATATGGAAAGTACTGGTGATATAATATACAGCATAATGATTAGTGGCAGCATTGCTGCGGGAGCATATTTTAGCATTCTAGGTACACTAGCGGGTTAATAAAAGTACAATACCAGAACGATAGGCCGGGGGTACATAGCAGATTATAGAGGGGAATAGCGATAAATGATACAATATAAGGCGGTACAGTTATCACATTGCCGTGACCATGTCTTATTGTATTGTAGGAGGCATATAACGGGCAGTTTAATGCAGATCAGGTACGCAGGCTGGCCGAATTTAGGTGGCAGTCTAGGATGTATAATAGCAATATGTATAAATAAGGGAGCAGGGGGGCAGTGACACACAACTTTCATATTAGCCGTTTTTTCTGTATTACCCGTGGCCTTAGCATGATTATTATTAGTATTACATTTATTGGGAAGGCGCCACAGGCGATTGGCAAGGCCTTGCATAGGGCATACAGTAGAGCAATGCTGGATACACAGAACATTGCGAGGTGGTAACAAAAGGAAAGAAGAAGAAGAAAAAAAAAAAAACAGGTCAGGGTAAGGGAGGTCCCCGGAATGTTTAACAATAAGCACCACAGCTCTCATAGCGCAGTACAGCCCAGCACTACACAGGGCAACTACCGCTGTCCTAAATGCATGGTTTAATCCCCTGGTATTGCATGGTTCGTTATATAAGGATAACCGCTTAGGGCAAATAAGTCGTTCTATAACCAGACTGTCACGCAAAATGCAAGGCAAAGCAAGTAGCGGTAGCGATCACAGTAAATAACCATCAAAGCTACTTTAGTGAACGTGCAATATGACGGTCACTTATGGTATCATAATAAGGTAGACAGGACAGAAGGAGAAGGAAAGCAAAGGGGAAAAGGCGCAAAGCGGGGTATTTAAGGGCAGAATAGAACCTTGTCTCTGCACAAAGTAGGGGTCAATGATGCATGTGCCTTAGCGGTATACGGGATAACCACGTAGGATAACTATAGTCTGGCGCAAGGCGTGAATAACAATTCAGCGTAAACGCACCAGTTATGGGGCAAGGGTTAGCATTACGGCCTCACAGCGCTGAGGTCATGGGTTCAATTCCAGTTAAGAGCATTCTTTGTGGAGTTTGTATGCTCTCTCGGTGTCTTAATTCATACGACAGTCGCTAGGTATAGATCATAGTGCGCTATATGATGAGTATACTTAACCGGATTGAACCATACCATAAATACATAGTGTAACATCTCTTTACCAATATGCCGTGAGTACCGATTTCGGATAAGGGGTGATCAACCCATTGGGGAATAGGGAAGGGTACTTCAGTTGGAGGCTCAACATGGTATTAGCAAGCCAACCTTATATACATTTGGCATGAGTTTTACATGAAGACAGCTTCTCGGGTTCGCAAGGTCGCAGGTAACTCAAAGTTGCAGTGGTCGACAGCAGGCCAAAAATATGCCAGGAATGCCCGCGGTTGTCCAGGCAATCGACAGGCGCCTGGGAATTAACAGTTTTATGGGTTTGGTAAAAAGTCCAAGCATGTTCTGATAGGCGCTGAGCAATATATATATATGGGCAAGGGCAAGAAAATTAATCTTCACAAATGAAAACCAGTCAGAGCAGAAGCCCAGTCCCTGGATGAAAGGGTAAGGCTGCGGAGAGGGCTTGCAGTAAAGGTATGTGCATGGCCACAGGGCATGGTAGGTAGCTGCGGCCAGGCAAGGATCCTGGGGATACTTAAAAAGCGTTCGGATAAGCACCTATACAGTACAAACTAACATTGATTTCTACTTCACAGGGTAATCTCTATCAGCAGATTTCCACTAGACAGCCACAAGATCCTTATAGAGCTAAAGAGTTTGTCAGGATTGCCCAAGGAGGAGCCAGGAAGCTTTTCGGCAACAGGCTAGGAGTTTTTAAGTCCCAGGGATAAAAGTCATTTAAACAGTCCCACTGGGGCGAAATTACAAGAGACATTATGTGCAGGGAGCCTACATTCACCCGAGTCCGATTGCGACACCTTTACTGGTGAAGTAAGCTCCCTGAGTGTCTTTTGGGAAACCCAAGGCATTATGCTGCCCGCCGCTTTGGGGGAATGAAGGACTTTCCAATTTTGCCCTCAAAGAGGTTTTGTGGTTTTCACCTTCATATGGGTCACCCAAAAGCACTGTTCATGCTAGGCCATGCGGGTACGGTGGGCAGGTCACTCCGATAGCTAGCGGGCAGCAGGCATAGGGCAGCTGGAAAACATCTGGGCAGGCATGGGAGACAGAAGCAGTGGCCCCTAGGGGCCCTCAGTTTATCAAGCAGGGCTCCTCAGTGCAATGGGAATTGTTTTTATTTTCGGTGGAGGCACCATGAGGCCATTTTGGAGTTTAATTTGGCAAGAAACTTAGTGGGCAAAAGGCTCTATTTGTCTTAGTCTGATGGAGATGGACAGCAGTGTGCATAGATGGTCGCAGCGGGTGGCGGGCCTTGGTTCTAGGAACCAGGCTATGGCGGCAAGCAGTGCTCCTCGGCAGTCTGTAGTAGCGCAACGTCGGTTGGCCGGCACTTCCCCCAGATACTCGGCGAGTTTGTCGTGGCCTCAAGGGCCGACACGGTCGTCATCTTAAGGGTGGACCGGTGCTATGCCAATGGTGGGAAGTGGTACCGCTCAGCTAACTTGCGCAAGGGCGGGACTTAGGTTCCGCCCCGTTGTTTAATTTAAGAGAAATTTAATATGGAGGCTGTAGCCGGGGGTACGCACTGCTTTCTCGCCACCCACTTATAGAGTACCAATTCTAATTCGATCAATAAATTTGGCTGTGACCTTTTAAATCGCAATTCAGTTGTCCGAGTGATTATTGGGGTGAAAAGGTGGTAGGGGGTGAGGGGCGAGAGCATTTAATAAAATCAATGGACGGCTTAAAGAATTCGATGGCCAAATAGGACTGAGAATAAATAAGCGTCCTGGTTTATTAAAAGAAGGAAGCCTGGGGCAGGGATTAGGAGAAAGGGGGAGGGGAGGGGGAAGGGGAGGATAGAGCAGGTAGCATAGCAGCATCCTGTAGGAAAAAGGGGAGGAGAGTTACCTGGGAGGTACAAAAGACCAGGAATGCCAGGCAGGCTCCCTCTTTCATGCTGAACAAGGATCCAAGAAGGCACCCACCCTCCCGCCCATGTGGTAGGGCAATGAGCACTGGTATTTAGGAATTAATCTGTTTTTATTTTCGGTGGTGGCACCGGCAGGCCAGTCCAGATTTTTAATTATCACCAGGGCAAAGGTGAGGTAACTGGAATTTTGAAATTAAGTTTTACGTCCGGTGGAGGCACCGTCAGGCCATTTCGGGCTTTAATTATGGTCTGGCAAAAGAGGTCCAGCAGGCGCGGCAAGCAGTGCTCCTCGGCAGTCTGTAGTAGCGCAACGTCGGTTGGCCGGCACTTCCCCCAGATACTCGGCGAGTTTGTCGTGGCCTCAAGGGCCGACACGGTCGTCATCTTAAGGGTGGACCAGTGCTATGCCAATGGTGGGAAGTGGTACCGCTCAGCTAACTTGCGCAAGGGCGGGACTTAGGTTCCGCCCCGTTGTTTAATTTAAGAGAAATTTAATATGGAGGCTGTAGCCGGGGGTACGCACTGCTTTCTCGCCACCCACTTATAGAGTACCAATTCTAATTCGATCAATAAATTTGGCTGTGACCTTTTAAATCGCAATTCAGTTGTCCGAGTGATTATTGGGGTGAAAAGGTGGTAGGGGGTGAGGGGCGAGAGCATTTAATAAAATCAATGGACGGCTTAAAGAAAATTCAAGTTCAAGATGGAATCGCTCAGGGCGGTTATTGCAAGCCTGGAAGAGGGAGATTACATGGTATCTCTGGACATCAAGGATGCTTACCTGCATGTCCCCATTTACCATCCTCACCAGGAGTACCTCAGATTTGTGGTACAGGATTGTCATTACCAATTCCAGACGTTGCCTTTCGGCCTGTCCACGGCACCGAGGGTATTTACCAAGGTAATGGTACTCCTTCGGAAAAAGGGAGTTTTAATTATCCCATACTTGGACGATCTCCTGATAAGGGCGAGGTCCAGAGAGCAGTTGTTGGTCGGCGTAGCATTATCTCAGGAGGTGCTACACCAGCACGGTTGGATTCTGAATATTCCAAAGTCTCAGCTGGTTCCGGCGACACGTCTACTGTTCCTGGGGATGATTCTGGACACAGTCCAGAAAAAAGTGTTTCTCCCAGAGGAGAAAGCCAAGGAGCTGTCATCTCTAGTGAGAGGCCTCCTGAAACCAAAACAGGTGTCGGTGCATCATTGCACGCGAGTCCTGGGAAAGATGGTAGCTTCCTACGAAGCGATTCCATTCGGCAGGTTCCATGCCAGAACCTTTCAGTGGGACCTGTTGGACCAATGGTCCGGATCGCATCTTCAAATGCATCGGTTGATAACCCTGTCTCCAAGGAACAGGGTGTCTCTGCTGTGGTGGCTGCAGAGTGCTCATCTCAGAGAGGGCCACAGATTCGGCATACAGGACTGGGTCCTGGTGACCATGGATACCAGCCTTCGGGGCTGGGGTGCAGTCACACGGGGAAGAAACTTCCAAGGACTTTGGTCAAGTCAGGAGACTTCCCTACACATAAATGTTCTGGAACTGAGGGCCATTTACAATGCCCTAAGTCAAGCAAAGCCCCTGCTTCAAAACCAGCCGGTTCTGATCCAGTCAGACAACATCACGGCAGTCGCCCATGTAAATCGACAAGGCGGCACAAGAAGCAGGACGGCGATGGCAGAAGCCACAAGGATTCTCCGATGGGCGGAAAATCACGTGTTAGCACTGTCAGCAGTGTTCATTCCGGGAGTGGACAACTGGGAAGCAGACTTCCTCAGCAGGCACGACCTCCACCCGGGAGAGTGGGGACTTCATCCAGAAGTCTTCCAACTGATTGTAAACCGTTGGGAAAAGCCACAGGTGGACATGATGGCGTCCCGCTTAAACAAAAAGCTAGAAAAATATTGCGCCAGGTCAAGAGACCCTCAGGCGATAGATGTGGACGCTCTAGTGACACCGTGGGTGTACCGGTCGGTTTATGTGTTCCCTCCTCTTCCTCTCATACCCAAGGTACTGAGGATAATAAAGAAAAGAGGAGTAAGAACTATTCTCATTGTTCCAGATTGGCCAAGAAGGTCTTGGTACCCGGAACTTCAAGAATTAATCTCAGAGGACCCATGGCCTCTGCCGCTCAGACAGGACCTGCTGCTGCAGGGGCCCTGTCTGTTCCAAGACTTACCGCGGCTGCGTTTAACGGCATGGCGTTTGAACACCGGATCCTAAAAGAAAAGGGTATTCCGGAGGAAGTCATTCCTACGCTTATTAAAGCTAGAAAAGATGTAACCGTACAACATTATCACCGCATATGGCGAAAATATGTTGCGTGGTGTGAGGCCAGGAAGGCCCCAACGGAGGAATTCCAGCTAGGTCGATTTCTGCACTTCCTACAGTCAGGGGTGACTATGGGCCTAAAACTGGGTTCCATTAAGGTCCAGATTTCGGCTCTGTCGATTTTCTTCCAAAAAGAACTGGCTTCACTGCCTGAAGTTCAGACATTTGTCAAGGGAGTGCTGCATATTCAGCCTCCTTTTGTGCCTCCAGTGGCACCGTGGGACCTCAACGTGGTGTTGGGTTTCCTAAAGTCACATTGGTTTGAGCCACTCAAAACCGTGGATTTAAAATATCTCACGTGGAAAGTGGTCATGCTTTTGGCCTTGGCTTCGGCAAGGCGTGTGTCAGAATTGGCGGCTTTGTCATGTAAAAGCCCCTATTTGATTTTCCATATGGATAGGGCAGAATTGAGGACTCGTCCCCAGTTTCTTCCTAAGGTGGTATCAGCTTTTCACTTGAACCAACCTATCGTGGTGCCTGCGGCTACTAGGGACTTGGAGGACTCCAAGTTACTGGACGTAGTCAGGGCCTTGAAAATTTATGTTTCCAGGACGGCTGGAGTCAGGAAGACTGACTCGCTATTTATCCTGTATGCACCAAACAAGATGGGTGCTCCTGCTTCAAAGCAGACTATTGCTCGCTGGATTTGTAGCACAATTCAGCTTGCGCATTTCTGTGACTGGCCTGCCACAGCCTAAATCTGTAAAAGCCCATTCCACGAGGAAAGTGGGCTCTTCTTGGGCGGCTGCCCGAGGGGTCTCGGTTTTACAACTTTGCCGAGCTGCTACTTGGTCAGGGGCAAACACGTTTGCAAAATTCTACAAATTTGATACCCTGGCTGAGGAGGACCTTGAGTTCTCTCATTCGGTGCTGCAGAGTCATCCGCACTCTCCCGCCCGTTTGGGAGCTTTGGTATAATCCCCATGGTCCTTACGGAGTCCCCAGCATCCACTAGGACGTCAGAGAAAATAAGATTTTACTCACCGGTAAATCTATTTCTCGTAGTCCGTAGTGGATGCTGGGCGCCCGTCCCAAGTGCGGACTGTCTGCAATACTTGTATATAGTTATTGTTAACTACAAGGGTTATTGTTGAGCCATCTTTTGAGAGGCTCTGTTGTGTTCATACTGTTAACTGGGTATATTATCACGAGTTATACGGTGTGATTGGTGTGGCTGGTATGAGTCTTAACCGGGATTCAAAATCCTTCCTTATTGTGTCAGCTCTTCCGGGCACAGTATCCTTACTGAAGTCTGGAGGAGGGTCATAGTGGGAGGAGCAAGTGCACACCAGGTAGTCCTAAATCTTTCTTAGCTGTGCCCAGTCTCCTGCGGAGCCGCTATTCCCCATGGTCCTTACGGAGTCCCCAGCATCCACTACGGAC
This sequence comes from Pseudophryne corroboree, assembly GCF_028390025.1. Lineage (NCBI taxonomy): Eukaryota > Metazoa > Chordata > Amphibia > Anura > Myobatrachidae > Pseudophryne > Pseudophryne corroboree. The sequence goes on from NC_086444.1 coordinate 331,508,944, forward strand.
TACGAGAAATAGATTTACCGATGAGTAAAATCTTATTATCACTAGTTATCATCCACCTTTTTACTAAGTCATTATTAAGATTAATTTCACTATTTCTTTTCAAACAAATTCCCTATATCTACACAACGGAACAATAATAACATATATATATATATTTTTTATTGTTTTTGCTTAATTAAACTATTATAAATATTAATAGGACTATAATGATAAGTGGCAATTATACAATATAAGGACAGTATAATGATGTCCATGGGATCAAAGAATTACACATCTAGAATTATGTCCATCATTAATGTCCATCTCTTATAACTTTCTCTAGGCATAACTATACTGACAGAGATACTTCAGCAAGTAGATCGGTAATCCTCAGGAATGCCTGAGATAATGGTATATATAGAATGGGAGCCGTGGTCATGTGACCTAGAGCTCGGATCTGAGATCCGTACTTTTTGCCCAGTCAAACTAGAGATTAGGGGAATATATTAAAAGAGGGGATAGTTGGAGTGAGATTCTTCAGGAACAATCCCTCTGCACAACTGAACTTTGCTTGAATAGCCGAGTTAACTCGTCATATATCGGCACTCGATTATTCCGGACTAGCAGTAATAGGCTCAGTGACGCACATTACTTGTCCTGCGCATGCGCTACTGAGTCCTCAGCCCCGTGAAACTCCCGTCAGTCAAGGGAGGGCGGCGGGACAAACATGACGCGATGGCGGCGGATAGGCAGTCCCGCACGAATAGCAGATATGATTGGCTGCCGAGCGATTTGAGGGGGTTTAAAAAGCGGACCCGGAAGGCAATCGGCTTGCCTCTGACGAAGCTAAATAGCGAAACGCCGCGTTAGGTTGTTGTAGCATATGTGAAAATGATGTACTCCATGTTGTCAGAATTTTGTTACAATCATGTCATAATACTTTATCAGCAATCATGTGTGAATGCACCTAGACCTACAGTTTAGATATATCTGGTGCAGAGCTGCCCCGCAGTGGTAGAAATAGAGAGTGTTGAAGATACACTGTAAGAATTATATATGCATTTCCCAGAATCCTTGACACTCTGAGCATGGATATAATGAAATTACATATGTCATTATATCTCAGGACTTTTTAATTTCATATCAGAACAGGGAAGCTGCATAATATACTCTTTGGAAATAAGGAAACTCCATCTATAAGGAGTATTATATACACAATTATCACATCCCAACACTTTTCTCCCTCAGTGTATTAGTTTAACCTGAGATTTGGGAGCCATCTATTATTATCCATCTCAGTGGTATAAAGACAGATATAACAATACTCCTTGTATGGGAGAAATCTCTATTCACACCACTATTTTTATGAGATAAGAGGAACTTTGGAGCCCTATAGGTGGATCAATTTATAACTAATACATCTAGATTATCATCTATGTATATATTTAGATACATCCACAAGAGGCTCGATATGGGGTGCTAGCACCCATTAATGTATTATACATATAAAACTGCTGTGTCCAGGTGATTTGCCTAACTGTAAGGTTGAGAGACCCAGGTGCATGACACTTCTTGAGGACACTGGGAATTCTACCCATTAGGGCATACTTTAAGACGTAAAGTTATATAACAAAATTAACCCATAAGGTCCCATAGATTTAATAGTGATTGATATATTTTTTGGAGATCATACTGTGCCCAAGATTGGATACTATATCACGACATACTAATATACTGGGCACAGATACTTTTCCCTCTTTTTATTTTCTGAATTTTCTCAGAAAAATACTTCATGGACTCTTTTCACATATAGCGATGTTTTAATACACACTTTCATCTCTTTTGACACTTCTACACTTTCTCTTTTAAATTAATTTTTCGCTTTTTACGAACATCTTTTACCTAGAATACTAATAAAAGTTATATTTCAGCTACTAATGTAATATTTTGTGCACCACACTTTGGACATTTTCTTCCTCTTTTTGAACCATATGATTACATCCTCCTCCTCACAGAGTATTAATCCGTCCCCACTGAAATCCACCATCACAGGTCCCTGTGTACTTTCTGGAGGCAATTGCTGGTAAATGTCTCCATGGAGGAATTTATTATAATTAATTTTGATGAACATCATCTTCTCCACATTTTCTGGAAGTAACCTCCTACGCCGATCGCTGACAAGGTGACCGGCTGCACTAAACACTCTTTCGGAGTACACACTGGAGGGGGGGCAACTTAGGTAAAATAAAGCCAGTTTGTGCAAGGGCCTCCAAATTGGCTCTTTTTCCTGCCAGTATACGTACGGACTGTCTGACATGCCTACAGTGAGGCTGTCACTCATATAATCCTCCACCATTCTTTCAATGGTGACAGAATTATATGCAGTGACAGTAGACGACATGCCAGTAATCGTTGGCAGGTCCTTCAGTCCGGACCAGATGTCAGCACTTGCTCCTGACTGCCCTGCATCACCGGCAGCGGGTGGTTTTGGAAATGTTATCCTTTTCCTGGCAGCTTTAGTGTCGGTAGAAAATGAAGGAGGTGCTGTTGGCAGGTCACGTTTCGCTTGACTTGACAATTGTCTCACCAGCAGGTCTTTGAACATCTGCAGACTTGTGTCTGCTGGAAAGAGAGATACAACGTAGGCTTTAAACCTAGGATCGAGCACCAAAATGTAGTGCTCTGATTTCAACAGATTGACCACCCGTGAATCCTGGTTAAGCGAATGAAGGGCTCCATCCACAAGTCTCACATGCCTAGCGGAATCACTCCGTTTTAGCTCCTCCTTCAATCTCTCCAGCTGCTTCTGCAAAAGCCTGATGAGGGGAATGACTTGACTCAGGCTGGCAGTGTCTGAACTGACTTCACGTTTGGCAAGTTCAAAGGGTTGGAGAACCTTGCACAACATGGAAATCATTCTCCACTGCACTTGAGCCAGGTTCATTCCCCCTCCTTTGCCTATATCGTAGGCAGATGTATAGACTTGAATGGCCTTTTGCTGCTCCTCCATCCTCTGAAGCATATAGAGGGTTGAATTCCACCTCGTTACCACCTCTTGCTTCAGCTGATGGCAGGGTATGTTCATGAGTGTTTGCTGGTGCTCCAGTCTTCGGCACGCAGTGGCTGAATGCCGAAAGTGGCCCGCAATTCTTCGGGCCACCGACAGCATCTCCTGTACGTCCCTGTAGTTTTTTTAAAAATTATGCACCACCAAATTACTTGTATGTGCAAAACATGGGATGTGCTGGAATTTGCCCACATGTAATGCACGCACAATATTGGTGGCATTGTCCGATATCACAAATCCCCAGGAGAGTCCAATTGGGGTAAGCCAATCTGCGATGATGTTCCTCAGTTTCCGTAAGAGGTTGTCAGCTGTGTGCCTCTTATGGAAAGCGGTGATACAAAGCATAGCCTGAATAGGAACGAGTTGGCGTTTGCGAGATGCTGCTACTGGTGCCGCCGCTGTTGTTGCTGCGGGAGGCAATACATCTACCCAGTGGGCTGTCACAGTCATATAGTCCTTAGTCTGCCCTGCTCCACTTGTCCACATGTCCGTGGTTAAGTAGACAGTGGGTACAACTGCATTTTTTAGGACGCTGGTGACTCTTTTTCTGACGTCTGTGTACATTCCCGGTATCGCCTGCCTAGAGAAGTGGAACCTAGATGGGATTTGGTACCGGGGACACACTACCTCAAGCAATTCTCTAAATCCCTGTGAACTAACGGTGGATACCGGACGCACATCTAACACCAACATAGTTGTCAAGGCCTGAGTTATCCGCTTTGCAACAGGATGACTGCTGTGATATTTCATCTTCCTCGCAAAGGACTGTTGGACAGTCAATTGCTTACTGGAAGTAGTACAAGTGGTCTTCCGACTTCCCCTCTGGGATGATGATCGACAGGGGCGTATCTATCCTTTGGCCAGGATGGCACTCGCCAGGGGCGCCGGCAGAGGACGGGCGCCGCCTGGCGGTGTCACCTGCGGGCAGAGGGTAGAATGAAATAAAACATGCAGTCAGGGGCACATTGGGCCACCGGGACAGCGGGAGAGATTGCCGCTGGCCTGGCCCACCCATCCATGTGCTCGGCACGCGTATGTCACCTGCCGGCCGGCCTGCACGACCGCCGTGCTTCCGGTATTTGCATTCCGCTGCAGAACGCAAAACGGAAGTTAAGCCTGTCACCCTGCCTTCCTGCGGCTTTGCAGGCAGATACATTGGCCGTCCAACAGCCTCCTTGCACCCACTGATGAGTCAGCGGCTGTTCCTGGAGCAGCGGACTCTAGCTCAGCCAGGGAGAGGGAGCAGCAAACAGCAGCCACCACCTGCAGCAGCGTTCCGCCCACATTACTTATTTCAGACTTCGGAGGCCAGACCGCTCCTCTATTCAGCAGCCTGTGGTTTGTGTAAGCACAGTATACTTGTTATATGTGCATGTACAGTATGCTCTGTGTGTGTCTGTGTTTTTTGTGCGGATATGTACTGTATGTTGTGTGTGTGTTTGTAAGTAAGTATGCCCTGTGGGTATGTATGATATGTGTGTGTACATGTATGCTGTGTGTGTGTAAGTCTGCCATGTGTTGGTCTGCCATGTGTATGTATGGTGAGTGTGTATATGTATATGTATATGAATACCCGGTGCAGCAATTTACCTTAAAGGAGAGCCGGATCATATGGACTTTGTATATATATATATATATATATATATGCGTTTGCACCTGTTCCAAATAGAGAAACCATGATGGACGTAGACGTAAAACATAATCCACATGCTATGTTCATTGTGACTGTTGGAAGTGTACACTTTGAAATAAGAACATGTCAAACACATGGCAGATTGCTGTACTTAAGTTTGTTAGCAACTATTAATTTGTACATATTTATTAAGCTTTATTAATATATTTTCCACACAGCATTTTTTTAATATGTATTATGTGTAAATGACACTTACAGTATGTTCTCCGCCTTTGCAATGTACATGACACACTATATACATGTTTTAAATACTGTATCATGGGATGGTATCAGTGTCATGTCACTAGGGATGTTGGCAGTCGAAATACCAAGAGCGGCACCAATCTCCAAACCCCCTAGCCCTCCTTACCTGTAGCCTGGCCCTAACCCCCCCCCCCCCCTTCCCCCTGCAGTCTAACCCTAACCCTCCGAAGTGGTCCCTAACCCTCCCTCCCCCCAACCTAACCCTCCCCAGGGTTGCCTAGCCCTATGTTCCCCTTCATGCTGCCTAACCCTCCGCCCACCCCCCCACAGCCTAACCCAAACCCTACCTCCCGCAGCCTAAACCTATCCACCCGCCCCCATCAACTTACCTCTTGGGCGGCTCGTCAAAACTTTGTTCTGGATCCCGGCGCCAGGATAGTGATCAATGTCGGGATACCCGCGCCGGCATTCTGAGTAGTGTAGAAATTCCGGCATCGTTATTTCGACTGCCAGGATCCTGACCGGATCCCATATAACTACATTATTGTCTATAAACCACTTATTGTCTATGACTTTTACATGCTGTATGTTTAGTAAAATATTTATGGTCTGTATTATAGTCATAGTATCATCCATATACGACCTTCTCATGCTTTTGTGTTGCCTTGGTTTCCAAATTTTTTTGTAAATTGTGTTAAATCTGTGCGCATGCTATTGCTGAGTGCTTGTCTTCACATATGCGGAGGCTTGTGTCAGGTATTATGTGGGGTTAGGTATGGGATACCAGCAGTTAGGATGCCGGCAGTAAGAATACCGACACCGGCATATCCCAACTGCCTGAAATCCCGATAGGGGTGCTAATGTAAACTAAGCCTAACCCTAACTTTCCCTGTTGCAATCTAATCCCCTCCCTGCAGCCTAATCCTAATTCTCCCGTCCTGCCAGGATCCCAACTTCAGAGTGGCTCCTCAGATATCCCAGCATTACTTACTATGCAGCAGTGTCGTGTGTGTAAGGGGCTCTACTATTTGGCGTAACGTGTATAATGCGTACTACTGTGCGGGGTAATGTGACTTACAGACGCTACTGTGTGGTGTAATGTAAACTGGTACTATTCTGTGGCCATGCTCTAACATTCCCCAACATGTCACTGAGAGCACTGAACAGGCAACTCGGAGCATTGGACACGTTTTACATGAAAAAATAAAGAATAAAAAAAGAAACAAATTTAACATTCCTTGCAAAGTGGCCCTCAGCTCTAATGGTAGCAAGGGGCCAGATTTATGGTAGAGCTGGTGAACTGTAGTGCGGTGCCGGACATCAGCTGGTCAGGCACCAGCTCTGTGCTACTTTTTCCCGATTTGACCCACCCAGAGCCAGATTAATAGGGGGCACAGGGGTTAAGTACCTCAGGACCCTCCTCTCTTAATTCAGCCCTCGACCCCACTCTGGCTGGCTGCTGCTGTACCCTCTCCCGTGATCTCCACATGCCTGCTCTGTAGAGGCCGGGATCACTCTGCAGTCAACATAATAAAGTCATGACGTCCGCTCGCTGAAGTATGAGTGTAGACTGAGGAGCCTGGTGCCGCCGCCACTGATACAAGAGGATAATCCAGAGCTGCTGCAGAGGAACAGGGAATGGGGAGGGGATGGCAGTGGGTGGATGGCTGCTGCAGAAGCAATGGGGGAGGGGACTGAGGCCAGGCTGCTGCAGAGTCACAGGGGGAATAAACGACTGAGGCTGCTGCAGGGGCACACAGGGAAGGGAGGGCTGAGGGGTACTACTATGTGGTGTAACGTGAATAATGGACACAACTGTGTGGTGTAATTTGAATTGGGGGTACTATTGTGTGGCCACGCGCTTTTTTCGGTCTTCCCCATTTCAAATATATGGGGGGGGGCGCCGGTCCCTTACTTTGCCAGGGGCGCTTGGACCCCTAGATACACCTCTGATGATCGACTCCCAGCAGTAACAAAAGCAGCGCCAGCAGCAGTAGGCATTACACTCAAGGATCCATTGGAGAAATCCTAGTTAGGAGAGGACTCGTCAGACTTGCCAGTGACATGGCCTGCAGGACTATTGGAGTGCCTGTCTAAGGAGGAAATTGACATTGAGGGAGTTGGTGGTGTGGTTTGCAGGAGCTTGGGTACAAGAGGAAGAAGGGATTTAGTTGTCAGTGGACTGCTTCCACTGTCACCCAAAGTTTTTGAACTTGTCAATGACTTCTGATGAATGCGCTCCAGGTGACATATAAGGGAGGATTGTCAGGAATCGACTTACCACAGCTACATCTGTCCGTCGGTGCGGTCCCCGTCCGGGGTCTCTACGTCTCGCTGCCACTGGTCGCCTTGTCGCCGGACGTCATCTTGGGCCTGGGAGCACTCCTGTTGTCAGCGGGCGTGCATGCTCGCCATGTTCCCGCCAGGCCACGGCATGGGCGCCGCCATGACAGTTTCCATAAGACTGCAGCATCGGCCAATCCGGAGCTTGGCCGCACCTCCTCATTCACTTCCCACCAATACCTACAGACCGGGGGGTATATCAGGAGCAGCAGGGTGAGTCAGTCCTTGTCCTGGACTTCGTGTCACTCCTATGACCTGTGTCTCTGGCTCCGTTCTCCAGTTCCTCCGTTTACCTGCTTTGCCTTCCAGTTTGTTCCTGTACTACCGTGGAACCACAAGCACCAGCAACCCTTGCACTTGAGTTCTAGCTTCACACCTTTACCAGCTACAGTGTGCTCCAGCCCTCTGCAGTAGAGACTCTCCTCCAGGTGCATCTCGTCATCTACACCTGTTCATCAGCCTGCAAGCTGCCAGTGTTATTCAAACTGCACTGAGAACGTTAACACTTGTCTCCTGCAATTGCTACCAGGTTTGCTATTCCCACTAACATCTCTGCTGGCTCCATGGTCCAACAACTATCGGTTCCCATACCGACACATCGATCCCCTGATCGATTGAACTTACCATACAGACTTTGCCATAGACTCTCAGCTTCCACGCTGCATATTCACAATTGCATTTGTTTCTGTTGTTATCAAGTATTCCTGCTGCCATATTGTTTAAAGCCTACTGTTTAATAAACAACATTGCGCACATGCGCAGGAATCCAATCCGGCCTCCTCACTTCTTCCATCCTACCTCCATTGACCCACTAGCGCCCCCTCCGGGGACACAAACTAAACAGAACCTGACAGTAAGTCCAGGACAGATGGACTCGGATGGTGGTCAGAATGTGGGGTCAGGGGCCTTACAAAATCTGGTCTCCCGCTTGGATGGTCAAGAGGCTGCGCAGCAGCAGATGTTCCAGTTCCTGCAAGGAATGTCCTCCCGTCTCGATACCCTACAACAATCTCTGCCCAGTGCTCTTGTTTCTTCAGTTCCAGTCACCCCTGCGCCTGCAAGTACAGCGGGTTCTCCTTCATCGGCTGCATCAACTCCAGTGTCACGCTTGCACCTGCCCGTGCCCAGCAAATATGATGGCAGTCCCAAGCTATGTCGCGGGTTTCTTAATCAATGTGAAATCCAGTTTGAGTTGTTGTCACACAATTTCCCCACGCCAAGATCCAAGGTTGCCTACATCATATCACTGCTCTCTGGATCAGCTTTGAGTTGGGTGTCTCCTCTGTGGGAACGTGCTGACCCTCTTATGAATAACTATACCGAATTTGTGTCAACCTTCAGACGCATCTTTGATGAACCAGGTCGCGCAACATCAGCTTCTGCAGATCTGATCCAACTCCGTCAAGGTACCCGTAGCATGGGTCAATACATCATCCAGTTCCAGACGTTAGCCGCAGAGATTCAATGGAATAACCAAGCACTGGTAGCAGCCTTCTGGCATGGACTCTCTGATTGAATTAAAGATGAACTAGCCACCCGTGACATTCCTGAGCAATTATCAGAGTTAATTTCCTTGTGTATCAAGTTAGACTCTCGCATTCGCGAACGCAACAGTGAGCGTGCTCGTAGTGAGCCTCGCAAGCCAAGAATGGTACCTCCGACACAATTTCAGCCTCCACCTTCTGACGAGCCTATGCAAATTAATAGGTCCCGCTTAACCCCTGAGGAGCGGTCAAGAAGACTTCGAGAGAGACTGTGTCTTTATTGTGCGGCTACAGGTCACCAAATTAATTCTTGTACATCGCGTTCGGGAAATGCCATATCCTGACTTGTAAAGGAGGAGTCAAGTTGGGATCTTCTAGACAAGCTCCTTCAAACCAAGACCTTATCCTTCCTGTGACTTTGGAGACTAGGGCTGGACTCCAGTCTGTAACTGCGTTAGTGGACTGTGGAGCTGCTGGAAACTTCATTACTCAAGCTGCAGTTGATAAGTTCCATCTGCATGTTTGCAAACTCACATATCCAGCCTACATCACTGCAGTGGATGGTAGCCGAATTTCCAAGGGTTACATCTCTCATCAAACCAAGCCAGTGGTGCTGGGAGTCGGGTTCCTGCATTCTGAATTAATTGAGTTCCTAGTCATCCCTCAGGCAACCCAGGAGGTCGTTTTGGGTATGCCCTGGCTCCAGCTACACAATCCGCAGATTAACTGGTCCACGTTACAACTGACTTCTTGGGGTTCACATTGCCATCAGTCCTGCCTAGTCCAAGTTCGTCCTGTGAGGTCTTCAGAAGTTAAAGTTCAGTCAAGTCTTCCTGTCGCCTACCAAGATTTCTCTGACGTCTACAGCGAAAAGGCCGCCGATGTTCTGCCGCCCCGTAGGGAGTGGGATTGTCCCATCGATCTCATCCCTGGCAAGAAGCCACCTAGAGGACGTAGTTATCCATTATCTGTACCTGAAACTGAGGCAATGAGTGAATACATCAGGGAGAATCTACAGAAAGGATTCATCCGCCCTTCATCTTCGCCCGCCGGAGCGGGTTTTTTCTTTGTTAAAAAAAAAGATGGAGGATTACGTCCGTGCATCGATTACCGGGGGCTCAATGAGATTACTGTCAAAAACAGCTATCCACTACCGCTCATCACTGAATTATTTGACAGAGTCAAGGGAGCCCGCATTTTCACTAAGTTAGATCTCCGCGGTGCCTACAATCTCATCAGGATTCGAAGTGGTGATGAATGGAAAACGGCCTTTAATACTCGGGATGGTCATTACGAGTACCTAGTAATGCCATTCGGGTTGAGTAATGCCCCAGCAGTGTTCCAGCACTTCGTTAACAAAATTTTCCGTGATGTTCTGTATAAATATCTTGTAGTCTATCTGGATGATATCCTCATCTTCTCTCAAGATCTCTCCTCGCATCGCCTACAAGTTCGTGAGGTCCTCCGACGTCTTCGTGAGAACCGTCTCTACGGCAAGTTGTCTAAATGTACCTTCGAAGTTTCTTCCATACCCTTCCTAGGGTATGTAATTTCTGGATTGGATCTCCAGATGGACCCGACAAAATTGGAAGCTATTGCCAATTGGTCTATTTCGAGTACTCTCAAGTCCATTCAGCGATTCCTGGGGTTCACTAATTATTATAGGAAGTTCATCAGAGGATTCTCAACTCTCATTGCTCCTATTACCAGCTTAACTCGAAAAGGGGCAGATCATTCCAACTGGTCAGAAGATGCCTTGGCTGCGTTTCAGAAAATCAAGCAGGCTTTCATGACCGCCCCAGTTCTGTCACAACCAGACGTTAACAAGCCATTCGAGTTGGAGGTAGATGCTTCTACAGTGGGAGTCGGAGCTGTTCTCTCCCAAGTGGGGGTTGATGGGAAGATTCACCCTTGTGGGTTCTTCTCTCGCAAATTCCTTCCTGCGGAAGTTAATTACTCCATCGGTGACCAAGAACTACTGGCGATCAAGCTGGCTCTTGAGGAGTGGAGGTATCTCCTGGAAGGAGCAAAGTTCCCATTTAACATCTATACGGATCACAAGAACCTCCTCTACCTAAAGGCAGCCCAGTGTCTTAATCCTCGCCAGTCCCGGTGGGCAATGTTCTTCTCTCGTTTCAACTTTAAGCTTAATTTCCGTCCAGGTTCTCAGAATTCCAAAGCTGATGCTCTGTCTTGTTCTATGGAATCCGAAGAGGAGATTTCCGATCCAGTTCCGCATTCTATTTTGAATCCAGTTGTGTTTGCCTCGTCTCAAGTTACTCCTGTTCCGCCTCCTGGCAAGATTTTTGTTTCCCCTGAGCTTCGTTCTAAATTGCTGTCTTGGGCTCATCAGTCCAAGTTTACAGGGCATCCTGGTGTCCTAAAGACTTTCAAGTTCCTGTCTGAAACTTATTGGTGGCAGAAAATGAAGGTCGACATCAAGGACTTCGTGGCATCCTGTCCCAAGTGTGCCCAGCATAAGACTCCCAGACAGTCTCTGGCAGGTCAGTTATAACCATTATCCGTACCCAGCCGTCCCTAGTCTCACCTGTCCATGGACTTCATCTCCGACCTACCCTCCTCTCAAGGATTCAATACCATCTGGGTAGTTGTCGACAGGTTTACCAAAATGGCCCATTTTGTTCCACTCCAAGGTCTTCCTTCCGCTCCAAAACTTGCTCAAGTCTTCCTACGGGAGATTTTCCGCTTACATGGACTGCCTACTGAAATCATATCTGACCGTGGAGTTCAGTTTGTAGCAAGGTTTTGGAGAGCCCTCTGTTCTGCCCTACAAGTTAAGCTTAAATTTTCGCCAGCCTACCACCCTCAGACGAATGGACAGACGGAAAGGGTGAATCAAGAACTGGAGACCTTCTTGAGACTTTATGTTTCCTCTTCCCAAGATGACAGGGTAGACCTGCTCCCGTGGGCTGAATTTGCTCATAACTTTCGCTATCATACTGCCACGGAGACCACCCCGTTCTTCGCTGTATATGGGCAACATCCTCGTGTTCCAGATTTCCAAGATCTACCAAACATCGATGTTCCTGCAGCCACTTCTGTTCTAAGTCAGTTTTCAGCTAATTGGAGGAAAATTCATGTTTCCCTTAAAAAGGCCTCAAGTCGATACAAGTTCTTTGCCGACCGCAAAAGGCGTGCAGTTCCCAGCCTAAAACCCAATGATAGGGTTTGGCTTTCCACCCAGAACCTTCGTCTCAGAGTGCCATCGATGAAGTTTGCACCACGCTTCATTGGTCCTTTTTCCATTGACAAAGTCATCAGTCCTGTAGCGTACAAGCTCAGATTGCCTCCTTACTTACGAATACCTAATGCCTTTCATGTCTCTCTCCTTAGACCCTTGATCCTGAATTGGTTCCAAAGAGCTCTCCCAGTTGGCCCCAAAGTACGAACCCAACGGGGCATTGAGTTCGAAATAGAGAAGATTCTGGATTCCCGTTGCCGGTACGGTCGTCTGCAATATCTCATTGACTGGTTTGGTTATGGTCCTGAGGAGAGAAGTTGGGTAAATGCTACAGATGTTCATGCTCCAAGGTTGGTCCATGTTTTCCACAGAACTCATCCTTCCAAGCCACCTGGGTGTTCGGTGCCCACCCGTAAAGGAGGGGGTACTGTCAGGAATCGACTTACCACAGCTACATCTGTCCGTCGGTGCGGTCCCCGTCCGGGGTCTCTACGTCTCGCTGCCACTGGTCGCCTTGTCGCCGGACGTCATCTTGGGCCTGGGAGCACTCCTGTTGTCAGCGGGCGTGCATGCACGCCGCGTTCCCGCCGGGCCGCGGCATGGGCGCCGCCATGACAGTTTCCATCAGACTTTAGCATCGGCCAATCCGGAGCTTGGCCGCACCTCCTCATTCACTTCCCACCAATACCAACAGACCGGGGGGTATATCAGGAGCAGCAGGGTGAGTCAGTCCTTGTCCTGGACTTCGTGTCACTCCTATGACCTGTGTCTCTGGCTCCGTTCTCCAGTTCCTCCGTTTACCTGCTTTGCCTTCCAGTTTGTTCCTGTACTACCGTGGAACCACAAGCACCAGCAACCCTTGCACTTGAGTTCTAGCTTCACACCTTTACCAGCTACAGTGTGCTCCAGCCCTCTGCAGTAGAGACTCTCCTCCAGGTGCATCTCGTCATCTACACCTGTTCATCAGCCTGCAAGCTGCCAGTGTTATTCAAACTGCACTGAGAACTTTAACACTTGTCTCCTGCAATTGCTACCAGGTTTGCTATTCCCACCAACATCTCTGCTGGCTCCACGGTCCAACAACTATCGGTTCCCATACCGACACATCGATCCCCTGATCGATTGAACTTACCATACAGACTTTGCCATAGACTCTCAGCTTCAACGCTGCATATTCACAATTGCATTTGTTTCTGTTGTTATCAAGTATTCCTGCTGCCATATTGTTTAAAGCCTACTGTTTAATAAACAACATTGCGCACATGCGCAGGAATCCAATCCGGCCTCCTCACTTCTTCCATCCTACCTCCACTGACCCACTAGCGCCCCCTCCGGGGACACAAACTAAACAGAACCTGACAGAGGATGTTCCTAGGTGGTTAACGTCCTTACCCCTACTTATTACAGCTTGACAAAGGCAAAACACGGCTTGACACCAGTTGTCTGCATTTCTGTTGAAATAATTCCACACCGAAGAGGTGATTTTTTTTTGTATTTTGACCAGGCATGTCAATGGCCTTATTCATCCCATGGACAACAGGTGTCTCCCCGGGTGACTGACTTAAACAAACCACCTCACCATCAGAATCCTCCTTGTCAATTTCCTCCTCAGCGCCAGCAACACCCATATCCTCATCCTGGTGTACTTCAACAGTGACATATTCAATTGAATATAAGGAACTGGACTGTGGGTGCTCCTTCCAGCACTTGGTGGAAGGAGCCACCTGTTCCCGTCCAGTGTTGGAAAGATCAGGCATCGCACCCGCCGACACATTTGGACTCTCCTTGGGGATTTGTGATTTAGAACGCACAATTCTTTGCTGTGCTTTTGCCAGCTTAACTCTTTTAATTTTTCTAGCAGGAGGATGAGTGCTTCAATCGTCATGTGAAGATGAACCACTAGCCATGAACATAGGCCAGAGCCTCAGCCGTTCCTTGCCACTCCGTGTCGTAAATGGCATATTGGCAAGTTTACGCTTCTCCTCAGACGATTTTAATATAGATTTTTGGGTCAATTTACTGAACTTTTGCTTTTTGGATTTTACATGCTCTCTACTATGACATTTGGCATCGGCCTTGGCAGACGATATTGATGGCATTTCATTGTCTCTGCCATGACTAGTGGCAGCAGCTTCAGCATCACTAGGAGGAAATGGATCTTGATCTTTCCCTATTTTACCCTCCACATTTGTGTTCTCCATTTTTTTTATTTTATTTTTTTCAAATAGTATTTATTGATTTTTCAGAAATAAGTAACACTCAAGTGCAAGAACAGTTTACAGACCTACATGGTCAAATATGTTAACAGCAATGGCAACATAGGCAGCAGAGCTATCAGTAAATACATCAAGTAGGAAATTAGCAAACGTGACATATGGTATCCAAATATATATACGGGGTGCTGCAAGTCTATAAACCGCGATTATAGATAACAACTTTTAACAGTGTATAACAGAGTTGAAAGGAGCGAAGAAATGGGGGATAGAGGGGGGTAAGGGAAGATGGGGGAAGGGTGATCTATGCCCAGAGGCGTATCTAGGGTAGGGCGAGTGGGACACGTGCCCTGGGCACCTTGGCAGGCCCAGGAGAGGGGGGCGCCGCTGGCGGCCAGGGCATCATGCCCCACTCGCCCCCGTCAACCCGAAATGTGAGGGGAAGAGAGCGCATCGTCTCTCCCTCCCCTCACCGCCGCTGCCAGCAGCGCTGCTGTGTCCGGTCTCCGGCGTTAGCCAATCAGAGCTTGCGGACCGGCTCCTGATTGGCTGCCGGTCCGTGACCTCTGATTGGCTAGCGAACCGGCGCCAGACAGCCGCCGGAGACCTGGAGCGGTGAGGGGAAGGAGAGGTGCTGCGCTGCGCTCTCCTCACATAACAACAAGCGGCCGGTGAGTGACCGGGGGGGGGGGGGGGGGGCGGCGGCACAGTGGGGCATGTATCTGGCACCAAATGGGGCATGTAACTGGCACTGAGTGGGGCCTGGCACTGTGGGGCATGTAACTGGCACCAAATGGGGCATGTAACTGGCACTGTGGGTCATGTCGAACGAGGAGAGCGACCGTGCACTGGTATATAATAAATTGCAAAGATTATGAGAAACCAAAAATTGGACAATTGTGTTATTTGGAAAGGAAAATGAAACCTTTCAATTAAAGTCCCTATTGGTGGTGCGCCCAGAGCTAGAGAGTACAAGTACTAACAAAGGGAGAGAAAGAAAGCTCTTGTGTGGGCGCACTCTTGAAGAAAAAAGAAAATATTGTTCAGTTATTAGTAAGAAATGTTAAAATTTATATTTATTGATCTAAAGTTAAAAAATTACCCCTCTATGATCCAAGGAAAAGTGTAAACATAAAAAAGACATGAGAAAATATAATATAATCTAAAAATGTTCTGGTCTGTTAATCACATGAGAAGGATTAGAAAGGCTGCAGACACTTAATAGTCTAACACCCGTTTCTCCTGACCAGTACAGATAATCTGTATTAATGAGACCGACAAAGGAGGTCAAAATGTCTTAGAAAAAAACACTGAAATCGGGTTAATACTAAGCAATTTATTATTCACCTATTATTCGATGTTACGCAGAATTAGGAATATCTGTATTGACATGACCTGAACGCAGAAAAAAGTAAAGAAAGTTGTTGAAAGAGCAAGTAGTGGTGATACTGCTGTTGGTGCCCACCCTTCGGAAGAAGGGGAATAGTCCCTACTCTACAACACCAGGTATTCCCAGGGAGTCTCCTCTCAAGGTACTGACCCGGCCCAACGCTGTTTCGCTTCCAAGATCAGACGAGATCGGGCATTAGCAGCGTGGTAAGATAGTAGAGAGGCTATCTACCAATGAGAGTGCACCTATATAGAGATGGTAGAGTAAAGATTTAGAAAGATAAGGTCATATAGTGTGTAGATCTACTTTCCACGTTAGGCGGGGTGAAACAATTGTCACTCAGTGGCAAGGTGCACCCTGGATCGTGAATGAGAGTCTACAGAAAATAGTAAGAGGTGAAAGAAAAAAAGATGTTAGCACTTTTAGAATTAAACTGGTGGTCGCTAACCTTAGCGAGAGACCACGTCACAAAATATGCAGCGTCAGGTAAATTAGTACATTTAAATATAATTCACATATATATTCCTTTTTGTGCAAAGTAAAGCATCATTACTTTAAAAAACAACCTAAAAGGTATGGCACACTGTATAGAAAAGAGAATAAACGATGTGTGAAGAATAAGTATAATCTGCAATTATGGGGTTATCGGGCTATATTATGCACAGGAAATCCAAATTAGTTGGCTTGCAGTGATTAATTGGTGTGCCAAAAAAGAAGAAAAAGGTACCTATTGCAGTGATATTGGTCTGCAATGTATGTGATTATTATTATGAGAAAAATCTCATATATAACATGCAGTATTGAATAGTGTGCCAAAAAGTAATAAGCACATAAGTTGATAATACTAGCCTGCGATATGTAAATTATGATACTGAAAAGTGCACAGAGAATCACAACTGCTTAATGTGCAGTGAATATGCCCATTGCAAAAAGGACCCCTACAGAGAGTGGAATTCAAACTTCAATTGTAGATGGAAAATTGCAGATAGAAAAGTGATACTCAAAATGTCAGGGTCAGGAGATAGGTGATAATACAGGATCCTCCAAGTACAGGTCCCATGCTGTGATCCGGTTGGGCTTGTTCACTTCCGGGATCTGATCAGATCCTCCTAGTGATGCTGAAGCTGCTGCCACTCTCTATAGGGGTCCTTTTTGCAATGGGCATATTCACTGCACATTAAGCAGTTGTGATTCTCTGTGCACTTTTCAGTATCATAATTTACATATCGCAGGCTAGTATTATCAACTTATGTGCGTATTACTTTTTGGCACACTGGGGGTCATTCCGAGTTGTTCGCTCGCAAGGCGATTTTAGCAGAGTTACACACGCTAAGCCGCCGCCTACTGGGAGTGAATCTTAGCTTCTTAAAATTGCGAACGATGTATTCGCAATATTGCGATTACAAACTACTTAGCAGTTTCAGAGTAGCTTCAGACTTACTCGGCATCTGCGATCAGTTCAGTGCTTGTCGTTCCTGGTTTGACGTCACAAACACACCCAGCGTTCGCACAGACACTCCCCCGTTTCTCCAGCCACTCCCGCGTTTTTTCCGGAAACGGTAGCGTTTTTATCCACACGCCTATAAAACGCCGTGTTTCCGCCCAGTAACACCCATTTCCTGTCAATCACACTACGATCGCCGGAGCGAAGAAAAAGCCGTGAGTAAAAATACTATCTTCATAGCAAAATTACTTGGCGCAGTCGCAGTGTGAACATTGCGCATGCGTACTAAGCAGAAAAACGCTGCGATGCGAAGATTATTTCCGAGCGAACGACTCGGAATGAGGGCCACTATTCAATACTGCATGTTATATATTTGAGATTTTTCTCATAATAATAATCACATACATTGCAGACCAATATCACTGCAATAGGTGCCTTTTTCTTCTTTTTTGGCACACCAATTAATCACTGCAAGCCAACTAATTTGGATTTCCTGTGCATAATATAGCCCGATAACCCCATAATTGCAGATTATACTTATTCTTCACACATCGTTTATTCTCTTTTCTATACAGTGTGCCATACCTTTTAGGTTGTTTTTTAAAGTGATGATGCTTTACTTTGCACAAAAAGGAATATATATGTGAATTATATTTAAATGTACTAATTTACCTGACGCTGCATATTTTGTGACGTGGTCTCTCGCTAAGGTTAGCGACCACCAGTTTAATTCTAAAAGTGCTAACATCTTTTTTTCTTTCACCTCTTACTATTTTCTGTAGACTCTCATTCACGATCCAGGGTGCACCTTGCCACTGAGTGACAATTGTTTCACCCCGCCTAACGTGGAAAGTAGATCTACACACTATATGACCTTATCTTTCTAAATCTTTACTCTACCATCTCTATATAGGTGCACTCTCATTGGTAGATAGCCTCTCTACTATCATACCACGCTGCTAATGCCCGATCTCGTCTGATCTTGGAAGCGAAACAGCGTTGGGCCGGGTCAGTACCTTGAGAGGAGACTCCCTGATAATACCTGGTGTTGTAGAGTAGGGACTATTCCCCTTCTTCCGAAGGGTGGACACCAACAGCAGTATCACCACTACTTGCTCTTTCAACAACTATCACTGACCTGGTTTGAGGAGGTTGTGGACTCGGGGTTTCTTCCGATGACCGGGAAGTGGAACCGCAACTGGGCCGCAGCAGAGATGGCCGGATGTAAGTCTTCCTCATGCAGGATCTGATCGGCGGACAGGAGGCACGTGCGGACGCTGAAGGTCTCCTGAAAGAGAGAACTTGACAGGTGCTGGTAAATCACGAAGGTGCTGGGAGGCACGGAGGTGCTTGGAGGCACGGAGGTACGAAGGTGCTTGGAGGCACGGAGGTGCTTGGAGGCACGGAGGTGCTGGAGGCACGGAGGTGCTGTGCTTGGAGGCACGGTGATGCTTGGAGGCACGGAGGTGCTGGAGGCACGGAGGTGCTGGAGGCACGGAGGTGCTGGAGGTACGGAGGTGCTTGGAGGCACGGATGTGCTGGAGGCACGGATGTGCTGGAGGCACGGAGCACTGGAGATCACAGGTACAGTTTGAACGATGATACTCAGGCGCCGGAGCACTGCCCGGCGTCTGAATTTAAACTTCCCGCCAGGGCCTGATTGGAGGACGGGCCGATGACGTCACCCGCAGCTCCCGAGGACGTCGGACGTGGAGGCCTGCTAGACGGAGCGCCGGACGCCGGGGACCCGCCAGCGAGGACGGCCGCACGGAGACCCAGCGCGCCCGGAGAAGTAAGTATGAAGACCGCGGCGCCGTGACAGTACCCCCTCCTCTAGGAGTGGCCCCTGGACACTTTCCCGGCTTCGTAGGATGTCTAGCATGGAAGATCCGGACTAGTCGAGGAGCCGAGACCTCAGAAGCCTTTATCCAACTTCTCTCCTCAGGACCATATCCTTTCCATTCCACTAGATATTGCAGATTCTTGTGAAGGTAACGCGAGTCTAGAATATTTTTGATCTCGAAGTCTGTTCCTGTTTCAGTCTCCACTGAGGTGGGGCTAGAGGTCTTTGAATGGAAACGATTAAGAACGAGAGGACGAAGAAGAGAAACATGGATGGCGTTCGGTATACGTAGGTGTGAAGGTAAACCCAGCTTGCAGACCACAGGATTCAGGACTTGTAGCACAGGGTAAGGACCGATGAATCTTGGAGCAAACTTCATGGTGGGCACCTTCAACCGGAGATTACGTGTGGACAGCCATACCCTGTCGCCAACCTTGTATTGTGGAGCGGCTCGCCGTTTCTTATCCGCAAAGAACTTGTAGCGGACTGAAACCTTCTTAAGATTAGCATGAACCTTACTCCGAATTTGTCTGAAGTGTAGTAGAGTGGACGTTACGGCTGGAACCTCTTCCATCGGAAGGCTTAGTAATTCTGGAACACTTGGATGGAACCCATAGTTGATGAAAAATGGAGATTCACCAGTGGAAGAATGAAACAAATGATTATGGGCAAACTCTGCCCAAGGTAACAACTCCACCCAGTTGTCCTGTGAAGGGGAGAGATAAAGACGGAGGAAAGTCTCTAGATCTTGATTGACTCGTTCCGTTTGTCCATTCGTTT
Source organism: Pseudophryne corroboree (assembly GCF_028390025.1). NCBI lineage: Eukaryota > Metazoa > Chordata > Amphibia > Anura > Myobatrachidae > Pseudophryne > Pseudophryne corroboree. Next base: position 331,528,565 of record NC_086444.1, read on the forward strand.
GGGGATGATAAGCGGAGGAAAACTTAAGTTTAATCTGTAGAGTCGAACAGAGGGCTTTCCAAAACCTTGCGGTGAACTGTACCCCACGATCAGAAACTATTTCCTGTGGCAACCCATGCAACCGAAAATGTTCTTGGATGAACAGTAGAGCTAGTTTCGGGGCTGTTGGTAGACCAGTCAAAGGAACGAAGTGTGCCATCTTCGAAAAACGGTCGACGATTACCCAAACGGTGTTGCAACCCTTGGAATGGGGCAAGTCAGTGATGAAGTCCATGGAAATATGAGTCCAGGGTTTCATAGGAATGGACAGAGGACGAAGCAACCCAGCAGGAGGTAAACGGGGAGATTTATGCTGTGTACACTGGGGACAGGAATTAACGTAATCCTGTACATCCTTCCTCATGGAGTCCCACCAGTAAGATCTTTGCAGAAACTTGTACATCTTCTGGGCGCCGGGATGACCAGAGAATTTGGAGATATGGGCCCACTGAAGTATCCTCGACCGGAATTTTACCGGTACGGACATTCTTCCAGGAAGAGGACCTGGAGTAGTCGAGGCAGCAGAGACAGAAATTGGATTTAGAATTAAACTCCGTTCAAAGGAATCCTCCTCATCTGTGGGAGTTTGTGAACGGGACAGTGCATCCGCTTTGGTATTGAAAGTCCCGGCTCGGTATTTGATAATGAAAGAAAATCTAGTGAAGAAGAGTGCCCATCTAGCTTGGCGAGGATTCAAACCCTGTGCGGTTTTGATATACAACAAATTTTTGTGATCAGTGTAAATGGTAGTCACATGTTTGGCCCCCTCTAAGAGATATCTCCACTCTTCCAAGGCAGATTTAATCGCCAAGAGTTCCTGGTCTCCAATAGTGTAATTCCGTTCAGCTGGAGAGAATTTACGAGAGTGAAAGCCGCACGGATGTAATTTCTTATCTGAGGCATACTGAGAGAGAACGGCCCCAACTCCGACCGAGGATGCGTCGACTTCTAGGAAGAAAGGTTCCTCGAAATTTGGTTGTTGGAGTACTGGAGCGGACATAAAAGCTGATTTCAAGTGGGAAAAGGCCTCTATGGCTTCGGGAGACCACAACCCCGGGTTGGAACCCTTTCTCGTTAGGGCGGTAATGGGTGCAACAATGGTGGAGAAACCTCTAATGAACTTTCTATAATAGTTCGCAAAACCCAGGAACCTTTGTATTGCTTTCAAGGAGAGTGGCTGTGCTCAGTCCCGAATGGCAGAGAGTTTCTCCGGATCCATGCGAAGCTCCTTCCCCGAGATAATATAACCGAGGAACGGTATTGATGTTACTTCAAAGGTACACTTGGACATCTTGGCATAGAGATGATTCTCACGTAGACGGCGGAGTACCTCTTTGACTTGTAATCTGTGTTCAGCAAGGTCTTTTGAAAAAATCAGGATGTCATCCAAATACACCACGACACTTAGGTATAACATGTCTCGGAATATTTCGTTGACGAATCCCTGGAAGACAGCAGGAGCATTGCTAAGACCGAACGGCATCACCAGGTACTCATAATGCCCATCCCGGGTATTGAAGGCGGTCTTCCATTCATCTCCCTCTCTGATGCGTATAAGGTTATAGGCCCCTCTCAAATCGAGCTTGGAAAAAACATGGGCACCACGAACTCTATCAAATAACTCTGTGATTAGAGGCAAGGGGTATTTATTTTTGATGGTAATATCATTTAAGCCGCGGTAGTCGATACATGGTCTTAACCCTCCGTCCTTTTTTTTCACGAAGAAAAAGCCCGCTCCAGCCGGGGAAGTAGAGGGGCGGATGAATCCCTTGTGAAGATTGGTTTTGATATAGTCAGACATAGCCTGTGTCTCTGGGAGAGACAGAGGATAAATGCGACCCCGAGGGGGCATTTTTCCAGGGATAAGGTCAATAGGGCAGTCCCAAGCTCTATGGGGTGGTAACTGGTCAGCTGCTTGTTCCGAAAACACATCTCTAAATTCTTGGTATGCCTCTGGAATAGGTTCCTCCTCCGCCTTAGAAGAAACACGAAGCGGACAAACAGGGGTGAGACAGTTAACGTGACAAAAAGAACCCCAAGACCGAATCTGTGCGGTCTTCCAATCGATATGGGTATTGTGACTTTTGAGCCAAGGTATTCCGAGAACCAGATCGTGATGCATTTCCGGGATCACCAGGAACTCCAAGTATTCTTGATGTAGAGCCCCGACCTGTAGTTTAACTGGAACCGTGCGTTCTGTTATGATACCCTTGGATATCCTAGTACCATTGATGGCTGTCAAGGAAATAGGCCGTTCGATGGACCGTACTTCCAAATTCAGGCTTTGAACACAGAGGGAAGAAACGAAATTCCCCGCAGCTCCAGAGTCCAACAGGGCTTCAAAAGACTTGGAAGTGGCCTTGGTGATTAACGTTACAGGAAGCAAACAGTCCGAAGTGGGAGAAGATTTGGTCGTAACCCCCAACTTGACTCCTCCGGAACAAGCTAGGCCTTCTCGTTTCCCGGACGGGATTTGCAGGACTTGATGAAGTGACCCGCAGCTCCGCAGTACAGGCAGAGCTTACCCTCATGACGACGTTGCCGCTCCTCCGGGGACAATCGGGATCGGTTAATCTGCATGGGCTCGTCTGGACTTGGACCCACCGCTTGCCTTGCAGGAGGAAGCCGGAACCTAGAACGATCCGATCGACTACGTTCTCCTCCACGTTCCTGCATCTGGAGATCTACCTTGACACAGAGGGAGATCAATTCCTCTAAAGAACCCGGAAGCTCTCGAGTGACCAACTCGTCCTTCAGGCGATCAGAAAGACCGTTCCAGAAAGCAGCTCTCAAAGCCTCATTATTCCAACGAAGTTCAGAGGCAATGGTTTGGAAATGAACCACATACTGACCCACGGATCGGGAGCCTTGACGGATGCGGAGTAAGTCAGAAGAGGCCGAGGTCATCCTGCCGGGCTCGTCAAAAATTCGTCGAAAAGACGTGATGAATTCGGAGTAATTGGAAACCAGTGAATCAGAACGTTCCCATAATGGAGACACCCAGTCCAAGGCAGATCCTTCCAGCAGAGAAATAATATATGCTACCTTGGACCGGTCTGTAGGAAAGTTGTGAGCTAGTAGCTCGAAATGCACCTCGCATTGGTTTAAGAAACCACGACAATTCTTAGGATTCCCATTGTAACGGGATGGCGTAGGCAGCTGAAGGCGCGGAGTGGCACCGGCCGATGGTTGGACATTGCTGGAGGTGGCAAGTGGTGCAGCTACCGGAACTGGTGCCGGAATTACTGAGGCTAGAGACGCCTGAATCTGATCCAGACGTCCGGACAACTCCTGGAGGTACTGCATCACCTGAAATTGTGCCGCTTCCTGACTTTGTACACGGGAAGCCAGGTCCTGGATGGCACTTGAGTCCGTGTTCCGATTCCCCGGGTCCATGGGGCCTGAGTATACTATCACTGACCTGGTTTGAGGAGGTTGTGGACTCGGGGTTTCTTCCGATGACCGGGAAGTGGAACCGCAACTGGGCCGCAACAGAGATGGCCGGATGTAAGTCTTCCTCATGCAGGATCTGATCGGCGGACAGGAGGCACGTGCGGACGCTGAAGGTCTCCTGAAAGAGAGAACTTGACAGGTGCTGGTAAATCACGAAGGTGCTGGGAGGCACGGAGGTGCTTGGAGGCACGGAGGTATGAAGGTGCTTGGAGGCACGGAGGTGCTTGGAGGCACGGAGGTGCTTGGAGGCACGGAGGTGCTGGAGGCACGGAAGTGCTTGGAGGCACGGAGGTGCTTGGAGGCACGGAGGTGCTGGAGGCATGGAGGTGCTTGGAGGCACGGAGGTGCTTGGAGGCATGGATGTGCTGGAGGCACGGAAGTGCTTGGAGGCACGGAGGTGCTGGAGGCACGGAGGTGCTGGAGGCACGGAGGTGCTTGGAGGCACGGAGGTGCTGGGAGGCACGGAGGTGCTGGAGGCACGGAGGTGCTTGGAGGCACGGATGTGCTGGAGGCACGGAGCACTGGAGATCACAGGTACAGTTTGAACGATGATACTCAGGCGCCGGAGCACTGCCCGGCGTCTGAATTTAAACTTCCCGCCAGGGCCTGATTGGAGGACGGGCCGATGACGTCACCCGCAGCTCCCGAGGACGTCGGACGTGGAGGCCTGCTAGACGGAGCGCCGGACGCCGGGGACCCGCCAGCGAGGACGACCGCACGGAGACCCAGCGCGCCCGGAGAGGTAAGTATGAAGACCGCGGCGCCGTGACAACAACTTTCTTTACTTTTTTCTGCGTTCAGGTCATGTCAATACAGATATTCCTAATTCTGCGTAACATCGAATAATAGGTGAATAATAAATTGCTTAGTATTAACCCGATTTCAGTGGTTTTTTCTAAGACATTTTGACCTCCTTGGTCGGTCTCATTAATACAGATTATCTGTACTGGTCAGGAGAAACGGGTGTTAGACTATTAAGTGTCTGCAGCCTTTCTAATCCTTCTCATGTGATTAACAGACTAGAACATTTTTATATTATACTATATTATATTTTCTCATGTCTTTTTTATGTTTACACTTTTCCTTGGATCATAGAGGGGTAATTTTTTAACTTTTGATCAATAAATATAAATTTTAACATTTCTTACTAATAACTGAACAATATTTTCTTTTTTCTTCAAGAGTGCGCCCACACAAGAGCTTTCTTTCTCTCCCTCTGTTAGTACTTGTACTCTCTAGCTCTGGGCGCACCACCAATAGGGACTTTAATTGAAAGGTTTCATTTTCCTTTCCAAATAACACAATTGTCCAATTTTTGGTTTCTCATAATCTTTGCAATTTATTATATACCAGTGCACGGTCGCTCTCCTCGTTCGACATGACCCACAGTGCCAGTTACATGCCCCATTTGGTGCCAGTTACATGCCCCACAGTGCCAGGCCCCACTCAGTGCCAGTTACATGCCCCATTTGGTGCCAGATACATGCCCCACTGTGCCGCCGCCCCCCCCCCCCCCCCCGGTCACTCACCGGCCGCTTGTTGTTATGTGAGGAGAGCGCAGCGCAGCACCTCTCCTTCCCCTCACCGCTCCAGGTCTCCGGCGGCTGTCTGGCGCCGGTTCGCTAGCCAATCAGAGGTCACGGACCGACAGCCAATCAGGAGCCGGTCCGCAAGCTCTGATTGGCTAACGCCGGAGACCGGACACAGCACACAAGAGCTTTCTTTCTCTCCCTTTGTTAGTACTGTGGGTCATGTATCTGGCACTGTGGGGCATGTAACTGGCACTGTGGGGTATTGTAACTGGCACTGTGGGGCATGTATCTGGCACTGTGGGGCAATGTAACTGGCACTGTGTGGCATGTATCTGGCACTGTGGGGCAATGTAACTGGCACTGTGGGGCATGTATCTGGCACAGTGGGGCAATGTAACTGGCACTGTAAGGCAATGTAACTGGCACTGTGGGGCATGTATCTGGCACTGTGGGGAAATGTATCTGGCACTGTGGGGCAATGTATCTGGCACTGTGGGGCAATGTATCTGGCACTGTGGGGCATGTATCCGGCACTGTGGGGCATGTATCCGGCACTGTGGGGCAATGTAACTGGCACTGTGGGGCAATGTAACTGGCACTGTGTGGCATGTATCTGGCACTGTGGGGCAATGTAACTGGCACTGTGCGGCATGTATCTGGCACAGTGGGGCAATGTAACTGGCACTGTGGGGCAATGTAACTGGCACTGTGGGGCAATGTAACTGGCACTGTGGGCCATTTTCAGTGTCCACACCCCTTCTGGAGCGTGGCCACACCCCTTCTGGTGTGTGGTCACGCCAATTTTTTTCGGCGCGCGCACATGCTTCTTTTTTTTTGGTGGGGGGGGCGCCATTATCCATCTTGCCCTTGGCTCCGAAAACCCTAGCTACGCCTCTGTCTATGCCTAACTATGCAAGTACCTGACGTATATTGAACCGAAAGTTTTCAGAACCAACATTCGATGGTGAATATTACCAAATATGGAGATCACATATTGGTATGCCCACAGGAGAGGATGACGGGAATTTTTGTATGATGGAAAGCTGTAAAACGGTATATAATTCCTAGAAAGTTATTGGTGGTTTATTATGTAAGCAGCATTTTCCTATGTAAATACCAATCTGTGGTATCAAATCGAGCAAAAATCTGGGCTTGAGATACATGTGGGAGGGTGCTGATATAAGGGTTCAATTTTGTAAAAAATTTTGCTACACCACTTTCTGAGTCAGCTATGGTAGAGAAGCGATCTATAAACATGGTTTTAAGGAGTGAAGCATGAACTGCTGATAGAGTTGAGGCCTGTTTAGACATCCATTTCTGGAGAATAGTTTTTTTTAGCTATAGTAATTATCAACGTCAGGAGTGGGTAGAGGTGTGAGTGTGTGTTGCCCAAGTTCCAAACCGAAAAATCTGCTAATAGTAATGCCTGTGGGTGCAATGATACTTTAATCCCAAGACTATTAGTAATGAATTGTACTAATTTGTTCCAGAATCGTTTGTTGGTACCACATTCCCAAAAGTTATGAAAAAATGTTGCCGAAGAGTGGAAGCACTTCAAGCAACGCCCAGTCTCCTCAACCACAAAATGTTTCCTCTGTGCCTGTGATATATAGGCCTTATACACAGTCTTTACATGTACCTCTTGTAATGATGATGCTTTCAATATTTTCAGTGTTTTACCACAGTGTTGAAATATGGATTCTGAATTTGTAAGACTCGGAATAAATTTGTTCCATGATTGAACAACTCGATTTTGACGTCTATCACAGGAGACACTAAGCAAATCGTTGTACAAATACCTAGTTTTATATGGACGGGAGCTGGATAGGTTCATTAATAAGAAAAGAGGGTCAGTTAAATTGGAATCTGCCATCACCGACGGCAATGAGTCTATGTAATGTCTAATTTGGAAATAGGCATAGAGGTGGGAAGCGTGTAAACCAAATTTTTCTTTTAATGTGATGAATGGTAGCAGGACACCACCGGGGTCAAAGACATCTGCAATTTCTTAATGCCTTTTAACTGCAGAAGCCGAATAATTGCATCATCAATGCCTGGAGTGAAAAGTGGGTTACCCCATAGAGGTAGGTACTGGGAGTATAATGGATTCCTAGACAATTTCTTGTTGATCGCCCACCAGGACTGATAAATATCACTAAACAATGGGTGGGAGCGTATAGAGTCAGGAATCATGGAGCTAGGTGTATGCAGGAGAGCACTGGGAGAGAAAGGAGTAAACAGAGCACAGTCCAGTTCATACCAGGTAAACCTGCTGCGTTCATAGAACCAATCCAGAACATATCTGAATAGGACTGACTGGGAGAAATGTAGTATATCAGGGAATCCGATACACCCCTTATCTCTATGCAATTTTAAAGATCTACTAGAGATCCGTGGTTTGCCACCTTTCCAGAGGAATCTACTGAACATGTTCTCAATCTTTTGTATGTCTGACTTCGACAGTCGTAAAGGGAGCATTTGTATCATGTAGGATAGTTGAGGAAAAAACACTGACTTGATTAATGCATTCCTACCCAATACCGATAAAGGCAAAGTCATCCAGGTGTCAAGTTTTTTAGTGATAGATTTAATAATCGGAGTAAAGTTTAGATTATAAACATCTCTAAGATTCACCGGTATCTGAACCCCTAAATATTTTATAGCTGAAGTGGCAATCTTAATATGCCGATACGGACCTTGTGTGTCCAAATAAATGGGTGGACCGTTCACTGGTAACAGTTCAGATTTGTGTACATTTGTGTACATTTATAGAATATCCAAAGAATGTGCCAAAAGTATTAATTAGGTCAAAGGCAGCTGACAATGTTAAATCAGGACGTGACATAAGCAGTAACATATCATCGGCAAATAGTGAGAGACGGAGGTCAAGTTCACCTACTCGAATGCCATGATACAAGAGGGATTCTCTAATTGATATGGCTAGTGGCTCTAGAGCCACTGCAAACAAAAGTGGGGAGAGGGGACATCCCTGACGGGTGCCCCGTTGGATAAGAATAGGCTGTGACAGAAAACCATTGCAGAGGATTCTCGAACTAGGGTTGCTATACAATATTCGTATGTAATCCACAAAACGGGGGGGGGGGGGGGGAAGCCAAATCTAGACATTGTGTCAAATAAATGATCCCAGAAAACCATATCAAATGCTTTCTCCGCATCCAAAGATAGTATAGCAGCAGGAATGGCAGACCTGGCGCCCTGGGATGTAAGGATTGCTGACAAGACCTTCCGAACATTCACCGTTGAGGATCGGCCCATAATGAAGCCCGTCTGATCACAATGGATAATAGAAGGCAAGACCAGTTTGATCCTCTCCGCAAGGATTTTCTTCAACATCTTGTAATCTAAATTGAGCAAGGATATAGGACGGTAAGATCCAGGGTCAGATAGGTCTCTACCGGGTTTGGGTAAGATGGTAATTGTGGCAGTGTTGAAATATAGGGGTAATTCTCCAGTGGAGAGAATGTCATTAAAGACTCTAGTCAATACAGGCGTCAATTTGGGAGCTAATAATTTATAGAATTCTGAGGAAAGGCCGCCCGGTCCCGGGGCCTTTCCATTTTTTAGCTGAGCTATGGTCCTAGAGACCTCTGTTTCAGTAATAGCCGCCGTCAATGTGGCACCAAGGGTAGTTGCCATTTGAGGGACGGGCAAATCCTTCCAAAAATCGTGGGTTTGGGAAGGGGACAAAGAGGTGGTTGGCTTAGAGTACTGGGAGGTATAGTAAGTGTGCATGACCTGAGCAATCTGGGCATTGGTAGATGTAAGTGAACCTTCCGGAGTCCGGAGAGGATGTATTAGCATCGGGGGGCGTTGACCTTGCAGTAAAGTGTGAAAGCAATTTATCCGATTTATTACCAAATCGGTGAAATCTGGCATCTTTCTTAAAGGAATATCTAGATTCCATTTTAAGAAGTAAACTATCAAAGGTCTGTTTGGCTGTGCTGTATAAAATTTTATGAGCAGGGGTCGGAGCAGATTTATAGGTCTGGAAAGATTCCGTTAGCGTGGATTGCACCTGTAAATATTCAGAGTTTAAAGCTTTATACGTTTGGGATGTATGAGAGATAATCTCCCCTCTAAGAACCGCTTTCGAGGCTTGCCAAAACATTTGAGGCGAGCTCGAAAGGGTCTCAGAGTTGGTACTGCAATAGGAATCCCAGGTGGATTCTATTTTTTTCCTAAAGGCGAGGGAGTGGGACAGAGATAAAGGGAATCTCCAAGACCAAAATGTGCTCCTCTCAGTGCGTAATTTCAATTCTATTCATACCACCGCATGGTCAGAGAGCACAATAGGTTCAATCATGACTCTAAGCACATGGGGAAATAATGTATCAGAAATAAACACATAATCTATTCTGGATAGGGTTCCGTGTGCTGCAGAAAGACATGTATAATCTTTTTCTATGGGGTTCAGAGTTCTCCAGACGTCTAACAGTTGTAAAGATTGTGTAAACCAAGATATACGATGTTTAGGTAAAGATGCGCCCTTAGTGCATGGCAGTTGTTTATCCAGGTGAAGGGAGGTGACCATATTGAAATCACCACCTAATAGAAGCGGGGCATCATGAAACGGTGCAAGGATGCGCGTTAATTTGCGCAAAAAGAGTGGTATTTTAGTATTGGGGGCATACACATTACATAATACATACGGACAACGGTCCAGCATCACCTTGCAAATTATAAATCTACCTTCAGGGTCATCAATCACAGACGTGAGTGTAATCGGGACAGTAGTTTTGACCAATATCGCCACCCCTCTGGCTTTGGAGGTAAAAGGGGAGGATGCAAGAACCTTCCACTTCAAGGCATCAATCAAGCTTTAGCATTTCAGCGGCCACTAAGTGTGTTTCCTGCAAATAAACAATATCAAGTTTCATTCTATTCAAATATAACAGTATTTTCTTCCTTTTCTGTGGTGAGTTAATCCCACCAATGTTCCAGGAACCTAATTTAACAGCTGACATTGGGTATAAGAGGCATGGTAAGTATGTATTCGGTACATCCTAAACATATGATAATTCAGTGTCATTGATCCATTAGGAGAGGGGTAAACTGGGAAAGGTAAAGAAGGAAAGAAGAAAAGAGAAAGAGATGAAAGGGGGAACAGTGTGGTACAGTTAGAATTATCTGTACCATACAGACAGCATTGTAGATAGGATAAAAGTAACCCTCCGACTAGCAGCAGGGTACTTAAGAGAAATAGGACAAACAACATGAAACGAAAACAAAACAAAGAGACATCAACAAGACATCCGGGGTACATTAGTTCACAATCAGAGTCCATATTGAGGACAGATCGGGTCCTCGACGATCCCGCCAACAGCTAGAGACGGGAAAGTAGACGCCCCTGCAATAGAAGGGCAGCTCCAGCATATAAACAGCAAGGCATCTGAGGTGTGCAGCTGAATAAAGCACCATAAGAGGAGTCGGAGATCAAACAATGTCAATCTTCATCATTGTCATCAGACGCAGCAGCAGCATCATCTTCTTCTTTCAAAAAGGCCTCGGCATCCGCCACAGAGAGAAAGTCAGTAAAGGACGTGCCATAATAAATGCGCAACCGTGCCGGATACAGTAGGGAAAACTTTCTATTACGCTGTATGAGATGGGAACAGAGGAGAGAAAAGGCTTTCCTCGCTTTAGAAAGTTCCGCAGAATAATCCTGAAATATCAGAATCTTATGAGAGTTCCAGGCAATATTGCGTACTTTGCGAGAGGCCCTCTAGATCACCTCCTTGTGTAGAAAATTAAGACATTTAAAAAGCACCACCCGAGGTCTGGCACCATCATGTGTTTTCTGAGCCCCTATCCTATGTGCACACTCAATTACCATATCATGACATGCAGCAGAGATGCCGAGGAGTTCCGGCAAAGTGACACGTAGAAAGGTGTACAACTCGGTGCCTTTGAGGGTTTCTGGGAGACCGATTACACGGAGATTCGATCTGCGCGATCGATTTTCAAGGTCATCGAGTTTATTGCAAATCTGATGATGTGATTTAGTAACAAGCTGCACTTCCTGCTTGAGCACAGATACATCATGAAATAATTATCCTGCACGCTGTTCATTATGAAGAACTCTATGTGATAAGTGTGCTATCTGCTTGCTTATATCAGCTGTCTGAGCCTGCAGAAGGGGGCCTATAGCAATGCGGATCGCTCCCACCATGTCATTATATGTGACAGGTGCTGCTGGAGTGAAAAGGACCTGGTCTCCTGGGGGTACAGCTGGGGAGACACTGACCTGCGGGGTAGGAGGTAGAGGAGCCTCTGGCAAGCCCTGTAGATCCGCAACAGGTGAGGAAGGGGGAGCAGGCAGTGGAGCTCCGGCGTCCGGCGCCATCTTGGGTTCAGCGCGGCGCTTCTCCTTCTCTTTATTTTTGCTGGGCATGGCGGGCGTAAAATACCGCTCCATACAGCGGTCCCGGCACTCGGCTCTGACGGGGAGGCTGTTGCAGGGGCAGATGGAGGCTATAAGCCTTGTAAAAGATGCTGTGTTCGGCGGGCAGCACGGAGCTCTCCCCTCACGCTGCCGTTCTCATAGCAGCCGGAACCGGAAGTCCCTCTCCATTTTTTAATGTGTGTAATTATATGCCTGTAATATATCTGGAATTAGACGGCGGTAATGTCTGGCATTAGATACCACTAGATAGATACCAGATACCACTGTGACTGGAATGATGATGACCTATGCACAGTGACAGGACACTACCACAGCACCCTACAGCAGCAAGATGCAGCACAAGACACTGGACTATTAGTAATGTACTATAGTATACTGAGCACCACACAATGCAGCACAAGACAATGAGCAGTGATACTGAGCACTGATGAGGATGATACTGAGAACTGACACTGAGCAGCAAGATGCAGCACTGGACTATTAGTAATGTACTGTAGTATACTGAGCAGCACAAGATAATGAGCAGTGATACTGAGCACTGATGAGGATGATACTGAGAACTGACACTGAGCAGAAAGATGCAGCCCTGGACTATTAGTAATGTACTGTAGTATACTGAGCACCACACAATGCAGCACAAGACAATGAGCAGTGATACTGAGCACTGATGAGGATACTAGAACTGACACTGAGCAGCAAGATGCAGCCCTGGACTATTAGTAATGTACTGTAGTATACTGAGCACCACACAATGCAGCACAAGACAATGAGCAGTGATACTGAGCACTGATGAGGATACTAGAACTGACACTGAGCAGCAAGATGCAGCCCTGGACTATTAGTAATGTACTGTAGTATACTGAGCACCACACAATGCAGCACAAGACAATGAGCAGTGATACTGAGCACTGATGAGGATACTAGAACTGACACTGAGCAGCAAGATGCAGCCCTGGACTATTAGTAATGTACTGTAGTATACTGAGCACCACACAATGCAGCACAAGACAATAAGCAGTGATACTGGGCATTGATGAGGATACTAGAACTGACATTGAGCAGCAAGATGCAACCCTGGACTATTAGTAATGTACTGTAGTATTACTGAGCACCACACAATGCAGCACAAGACAATGAGCAGTGATACTGAGCACTGATGAGGATACTAGAACTGACACTGAGCAGGAGAGACACACTACTAGTATTACTGAGCAGCAATAAGTAAGCACTGCTGAGCACTGATATTGAGATTTCCACTGAGAGAACGTAGCCACGTCCTCTCTGCTCTCTCTACAATGCACGAGTGAAAATTGCGGCGACGCGCGGCTCTTTATAAGGAATCCGAATCTTGCGAGAATCCGACAGCGGGATGATGACGTTTTCCCTCGTTCGGGTTTACTGAGTCAGGCGGGAAGAACCGAGACTGCCTCGGACCCGTGTAAACCACGTGGAGTTCGGGGGGGTTCTGTTCTCGGAGAACGGAACCCGCTCATCTCTACTCAAAAACCATGCCTGTCTTCTTTCATACAGATAGAATATTATTGTTATATATTCTTCACATTTTACCAAGCTCAGGCGGTGGCCAATTTGTAATAATTTTAACCTGTGTATTTTTAAATTTGTTGTTTTGTCATCTCTGATTACAGTACGTGTTGTGTTGATATTTCGCCTTTTTAACATGTATTGGAGATTATTAACTCCCTTTTTATTATGTGAATAATAAAAGTTAAGTTTTATTGTCAGTGTCTCCAATATCCCGTATACCATATTTGTGACAGACCAAAGTGCCCCAATCTATGAGAGTCTTGTATCGTTTCTGCATTTTTTTCTTATGTAGCCTATAAATTACTCTCAGGGAGCACCACCGTCTTACCCAAAAATATTTTCATCATACATTTGGATAAAAATATTAATTGGTCCCGTCTACCTTTCAACTGTGTGATATCTTGTCTATACATAAACCTGTGCGGTCGGTATCTCCCCTTTTTTTCTTTTTCAAACACTGCCTGTAACATGACAGTTAGGAGCTGATTGGCTTGTACTTTATCTCTGTCTACTTATCTCACGCCAAGGTTAATAAATAGATCCCTAAGGGCCTGATTCAAGGGTGGACGGAGATATGATCGCGAGTGCGTCTATCAGCAGTTACAACTTTATGTAAGTGCCGCCACAAAGCCCTTTCCCTGGTGTACATCTGTTTGTTCAAATGTGCAAGGACTAAGGCACCATTGGAAGCACCATCGCAACTCGCACCAGCCCTATGCCATCTGCATGTCCTCCGTAACAGTATGGCCTTCGATGTGAGTGGTTAAGTATCTGTGGCCCTGAGTTGTACACAGAGCCAATATTTACAGAGTTCTGCAGGATAACACAGGGTATAAAGCAGACATATACAGATGTAGCCAGGAGCATATACGGTGAATACATGGTTAACGGATATTCAGTCTAACCAGTGGTGACAGTGTGATTTACAGTATATGGAAATACTACCCAGCAGTGGTGGTATAGCGCAACCTACTTATGTAGGCAAATAGTCTCTGTTATAGTGAGGTACTCATGGGCCCATCCTATCTCTATGGAGGATGGAGATGGAAGTCATGAGGACAGGCATGCACACTAGCACACTTGAGTCGGAGGTTGAGCTGTATAGTCAGCACAGCTCTGTCTAAGGTACAGCAGTAGAGGGAGAGACAGTGCAGAGTGCACTCACCTATCAACACTGACTGGGAAATTAACATAAGCCAGGTGCCACAGTAAAGCTTAATGAACTCTGCCAATGCTTCTGAACTGTGACCCTGAGATTTTGCTTCCGAATAGTGCCTAATTTAGCCCAGAATGAAAGCTAGCCTTTGGTGACGAGGTCCAAGAAGTTAAGAAAATGCAGAGAGGGGACTCAGGGCCTGATTCTGATTTTGGAATAAAGGGGGTAATTCAGATCTGATCACTGGCCAGCAATTTTTGCAGCCCTGCGATCAGATAGTCGCTGCCTACAGGTGAAGTGTATTTTAGCTGTGCAAGTGTGCGAACGCATGTGTAGCAGAGCAGCACAAAATGATTTTTTGCAGTCTCTGCACAGCTCAGGACTTACTCAGCCGCTGCGATCACATCAGCCTGTTCGGGACCAGATTTGACGTCAGACACCCTCCCTGAAAACGCTTGGCACGCCTGCGTTTTTCCAACCACTCACAGAAAACAGTTAGTTGACATCCACAAATGCCCTATTCCTGTCAATCTCCTTGCGAACGCCCGTGCGAATGGATCATTCGCACAAACCCGTCTCTGCACGGCTGCAAAGCCAATCACTGTCAGTGCACACTGAGCGTTCGCAGATGCCGAGTAAGTCTAGGGTTGAGCACAGCTTGCGAACGCTCAGCACAGGTGTCCCGTCAGGGATCTTCCAGCAAATAATTGCAAATCACATACACCTGTTTGCAATGCAAATGCCTCAACGGGTGGTCTTCTGTATGCCGGCGGTCGGGCTCCCAACGCTCAGTATACCGGCGCCGGGAGCCCGACAGCCGGCATACGACACTTATTTTCCCTCGTGGGGGTCCACGACCCCCATAGAGGGAGAATAAAATAGTGTGGCGCGCGTAGCGCGCCACCGTGCCCGTAGCGTGGCGAGCGCAGCGAGCCCGCAAGGGGCTCATTTGCGCTCGCCACGCTGTCGGTAAGCCGGCGGTCGGGCTCCCGGCGCCGGGATGCTGGTCGCCGGGAGCCCGACTGCCGGCCAGCCGTAGTGAACCCGCCTCAACATCTCATTACATCTCTAGATCTCTGTGAAATGGTATGTAGCCTCTCACTCCCTGGATATGTGCAACACACAATCTACACACATTTGTTTACAATTACTACATGTGTACAGTGCACATGTACTACATGTGTTGTTTGGCAAGCAACTGAACACATTACACACAGATTAACTCATTTTAAAGGCCCACTTTCTGTGTTCACGTTGCTTTGAGCTGTCTATCAAGCTGCATTGTGCTATCAAAATACACATACTGTATGCATCTCTCTCACATACATACTGTACCATGTTTTCTGGAGGAATACATTTGTTGTGTGACTCATATTACAACATTACCACCATACTGCAAGTTTACATATATTATGTTCAGTAATGATGCTTCAGGTACTAGATTCATAATATACCGTTTTTTGTTTACACAAAATTAGTCAAAACATTATATATTGTAAAAATATTTTGCCATTACCATGCATCACAATCAAATAAACACTATTTGTGGACAAAGTGTAAGGGGTAAAAAAAAAATTCATAATAATCAAAAAACAAGCACCTGGCTGTGCAGAAAAGAGGATTACAGTACTCAGTAGTCAGTTATCTCTGCAACAAACACAACAAAAAGCTGGTCTCAGTACCCTGGATGAGGAATTTGTGAAGCAGACAGAAGAAGAAACTGGTCCCAATACCCAGACACAACAATCAGGGCCACAAACAGAAGAGGAAGCTGACTCAAGTTCACAGTCTACTCAATTGCAGCCAGGGAAAGATTAAAAAAACAACAACAACCCATTTGGCAGGATGGAGTTGGACATTCTTGTCATGCAAGCCATTGACAGAATTCACTATGTCACCAAAAACATAAGCGCTGGAACCAAGGAGCGCATCTGGAGAGAAATCACAGTCTGCCCCTTTTATGGCCCACTGAAGGGGTGGTTCTTCAGAGTGGGATCTGAGCATGGATCTGCGAGGGGCCTGCCCAGTGAGATCTTGTTCCTGGGCAGGGCTAGGGGATGGGGCAGCTGTTGTTGCCTCCCTGAGAGTCTGGCCATGGAGGGCTGCGATGGCCTGCATTGCATGGGCAATAGTGGAGGATATCTCACACTTGCCTTGACGCAGGTGAGCTCATGGACCTCCAGGAGCATATGTTCTTGGAAGTTGGCGATCTTTTGGCCATGGCGCTCAATTTGCACCAGAAGCTCCAGGAGACTGGGTTGGAGGGGTGCCTCAGTGTGTTCCCGGGATGGTGTGCTTTCCGGGCCCACACTGGAGCTGTTGTCGTTAGCACCCTCCCCAGCCTAAGTGAGCTGTATCTCCTGTGTTGTGATTGGAAAAAGAGACAAAAAAAATAACAAACCATTACTAATCCAAATTTTTTTTTTTTTTATAATTATCAAAGTTTACCTGGCAAGGCATGTGGAGATTCAAGGGCAGGCATGTCTGTGTCCTCATCCACCACACAGCCCAAGGCTTGCTCCTCCAAGGCCGTGTATTCAAGACTCTGGGGGATTCGCCCTCCACCTGCTGCCCTCGCAGATCTCCACCGCGCAGACATCTTGTTCTCCAGCCGGCACTTGAAGTCAGCCCAACTACAGATATATATAAAAAATTGCATCCATATTTTAATATTGCATTATTACAATGTTTACATTTTTAAAAGCTACCTTTAAGATTCTGTCCGTCTACTTTCAAATTTTTTTTTTTCATGGTGAGTTATTGGTGCAATTGTATCATACTTCCCTACTTTTGAAAAAGCATTTCAGGGAGATTGTGAAAGTAACACCTATTAGCGCGGACGAGCACTGCTACATCTGAGAGGCGTGTCATGAAAATGACTTCCACCAGCGTTAGTAAGATCTACTCATTGAAGAAAATGCACTGATATTTTTCAGGATGTGTTTGTGTATTGTGTTTTACAAGAGGTTCCATATACTGTAAGTGGCCACGAGAAACCTTATTTAACCACTTAACTGGCATGGTCAGATTTCATGCAACTGCGCCGTCCCACCCTGTCCCCCCCGTTTTTGACGAGGAGATCCGTTCTGCAGATATGCATAATATGGTGTTTAAATGTTTTAAAAAAATACTATTTCAACTTTATTAAATAAAAATAGGATTTTAATACCTACCGGTAAATCCTTTTCTCTTAGTCCGTAGAGGATGCTGGGGACACTTCAAGAACCATGGGGTATAGACGGAATCTGCAGGAGACATGGGCACTTTAAGACTTTGAATGGGTGTGAACTGGCTCCTCCCTCTATGCCCCTCCTCCAGACTCCAGTTATAGGAACTGTGACCAGGGAGACGGACATTTCGAGGAAAGGATTTATTGTTAAACCAAGGTGGGATACATACCAGCTCACACCACAAACACGCCGTACAACATGGCATTTAACAGAAATCCAGTCAACGGCATGAACAATGTCAGCAACAGGCTGACTACAACAGAAACACAACCTGTGTGTAACATAACCAAAACTTAGTAAGTAAGAACTGCAGATACAGCCCGCACTGGGACGGGCGCCCAGCATCCTCTACGGACTAAGAGAAAAGGATTTACTGGTAGGTATTAAAATCCTATTTTCTCATACGTCCTAGAGGATGCTGGGGACACTTCATGAACCATTGGGTTTATACCAAAGCTCTAGAATGGGCGGGAGAATGCGGATGACTCTGCAGCACCGATTGACCAAACATGAGGTCCTCCTCAGCCAGGGTATCAAACTTGTAAAATTTCACAAAAGTGTTTGAACCCGACCACGTAGCTGCTCGGCAGAGTTGTAATGCCGGGACCCCCTCGGGCAGCCGCCCAGGATGAGCCCACCTTTCTGGTAGAATGGGCCTTCACTGATTTCGGTAACGGCAATCCAGCCGTAGAATGAGCATGCTGAATCGTATTACAGATCCAGCGCGCAATAGTCTGCTTAGAAGCAGGATTTCCAATCTTGTTGGAAGCATACAGGACAAACAAAGCTTCAGATTTCCTAAGTGGAGCGGTTCTGGTGACATAAATCTTTAAAGCCCTGACCACATCGAGAGATTTTGATTCAGTAAAACCGTCAGTAGCCACTGGCACCACAATAGGCTGGTTCATGTGGAACGATGAAACCACCTTCAGCAGAAATTGTTGACGAGTTCTCAACTCTGCTCTATCTTCATGGAAGATTAAATACAGACTCTTGTGAGACAAAGCCACCAACTCAGACACCCGTCGTGCGGATGCTAAGGCCAATAAAATGACCACTTTCCAAGTGAGAAATTTCAACTCTACCTTCTGTAAAGGTTCAAACCAATGAGATTGAAGGAACTGCAACACCACATTAAGATCCCATGGTGCCACTGGGGCACAAAGGGAGGTTAGATGTGCAAAACGCCCTTTCACGAAAGTCTGAACTTCTGGAAGGGAGGCCAATTGTTTTTGAAAGAAAATTGAAAAGGCCGAAATTTGTACTTTTATGGAGCCTAACTTTAGGCCCGCATCCACACCTGCTTGCTGAAAATGGGGAAAAACCCCCAGCTGAAATTCTTCCGTAGGAGCCCTCTTGGATTCACACCAAGACACATATTTTCTCCAAATACGGTGATAATGTTTTGCCGTTACATCTTTCCTAGCCTGAAGAAGTGTGGGAATGACTTCACTGGGAATACCATTTCGGGCTAAGATCCAGCGTTCAACCGCCAAGCCGTCAAACGTAGCCGCGGTAAGTCGTGATATACGCACGGCCCCTGCTGTAACATCCTCTCGTAGAGGAAGAGGCCAGGGATCTCCTATGAGTAATTACAGAAGATCTGGATACCAAGCCCTCCTCGGCCAGTCCGGAACAATGAGATTCACCTGAACCCTTGTTCTTCTTATGATCTTTAGCACCCTTGGTATGAGTGGCAGCGGAGGGAACACATACACCGACTGAAACACCAATGGCGTCACTAGCGCGTCCATAGCTATTGCTTGAGGGTCCCTTGACCTGGAACAATATCTCAGAAGTTTCTTGTTGAGGCGTGATGCCATCATGTCTATTTGAGGAATATCCCAATGACTTGTCACTTCTGCGAAGACCTCTTTATGAAGACCCCACTCTCCTGGATGGAGATCGTGTCTGTTGAGGAAGTCTGCTTCCCAGTTGTCCACTCCTGGAATGAAAATTGCTGACAGAGCGCTTGTATGTCTTTCCGCCCAGCGGAGAACTTTTGTGGCCTCTGCCATTGCCGCTCTGCTCTTTGTTCCGCTCTGGCGGTTTATGTGCGCTACTGCTGTTATATTGTCTGACTGGATTAGTACGGGCAGGTTTTGAAGGAGATGTTCCGCTTGAAGAAGACCATTGTAAATGGCTCTTAATTCTAGCACGTTTATGTGTAGACAAACTTCCTGGCTTGTCCATCTTCCCTGGAAGTTTTCTCCCTGTGTGACTGCTCCCCAGCCCCGGAGACTCGCATCCGTGGTTACTAGGATCCAGTCCTGGATCCCGAACATGCATCCCTCTAGGAGCTGAGATCTGTGCAGCCACCACAGGAGTGAGATTCTGGTCCTGGAGGACAGGATTATTTTCCGGTGCATGTGTAGATGGGATCCGGACCACTTGTCCAACAGGTCCAACTGAAACACTCTGGCATAGAACCTGCCAAATTGAATGGCCTCCTAGGCCGCCACCATCTTTCACAGCAAACGAGTGCATTGATGGATCGACACTCTCGCCAGTTTCAGAATCTGTTTGACCAAACTCTGGATTTCCAGAGCTTTTTCTTCTGGAAGAAACACTCTCTGTAATTCTGTGTACAGAATCATTCCCAAGAACGACAGCCGTTTTGTCGGATTTAACTGTGACTTTGGCAAGTTTAGGATCCAACCATGTTGTTGTAGAACTGTCAGGGATAGCGTAATGTCCTGGACCAGTTTGTCCTTGGATCTCGCTTTTATCAGGAGATCGTCCAAGTAAGGAATAATTGTGACTCCTTGTCTGTGATGGAGAATCATCATTTCCGCCATTACCTTGGTGAAAATCCTCGGAGCCGTAGACAGACCAAACGGCAACGTCTGAAATTGGTAATGACAATCCTGAATAGCAAACCTTAGGTAAGCCTGTGTCACGTCTAGCAAAGTTTGAGGATCTGGCAGCTGAGATTTGCCCGAGGAGGTAGCAGGCTGTGAATGAACAAGATGAGGGGGTTGGATATAGTTCCTTTGCATGGGACACGGAGCAATGAAGAACGTAGGAGGGGTTTGAGAGTCAATAGAAAGTATTTATTATGTACAGGGCTGAGGTAGAGAACTGAGGCTGGAGCACGATGGTTAAGGAACGTAATTGCAGATAAAGAACTGTGGGTTGTGGCTTGAAAGACGAGGTTGTGATTAACGAACTGCGGAACTGTGGATAGTGGTTAAAGATGTGGCTGGAGGCGAAGAACTGTGGACTGTGATTTGAAAGACGAGACTGTAGATGATGAAATGTGGAACTGTGGATGGTGGTTGAAGACGTGGCTGGAGACAAGGACTGTGGACGGTGGTTTGGAAAACGAGGCTGAAGATAATAATCTGCAGGCTGTGGTCGGTAGTACAAAGGCGTGGCTGGTGAAGGAGATCTGTGGAGTGTAACTTGAAAGACGAGGCAGAAGACCCGGGGCCGACTGTGCCCAAAGAGTCTTACTGGACCGGGTTTTCCAGGAGCGCTTCCACAGGCAGTAGCAGGCTAGAAACGACAGGGCTGCAGCAGCAACAGAGAACCGACCAAGCAGGATCAGGAGAAACCAGAATACAGCAGGAATCCTGGGAGCACAGGCAAAAGCACCTACAACAGAGTTGTAACTTAAAGCACTGGTGTCCCTGTCCTAAACCAGCCCCCTTTTATAGGGAGAGCTTCCCCTGGATTGGCTGGAAGAAACAGGAAACAGGAACTATGCTTAAAACTTGGTCTCCAACATGGCGGCGCCCAGTAATGTAGACCTTTTTGCAAAGCCACATTGCTCACTGCCCCTAGCAATGGCTCAGCAAGAGCGACCCGCTGTAGTGGTGTCCTGCCGCCACGAGTGGACCCCCTCACCGTCACTACTGCTGCCCACGGATCTGGCGCAGCAGCCCACCTCCGCCGCTGCCCGCACATCGCCAAGGAAGCCAGCCCCGCGGCCCCAGCGGACCGGTAAGACTCCGGACGCTGATAGTACCCCCCCCTTTGCGGGTGGACTACGGACACATATGTGGTTTATTTGGAAACTTGGAATAAAAAGTCTGAAGAAGTCTTGGAGCATGTACATCCTCTGCATCTACCCAATATCTCTCCTCTGGCCCATACCCCTTCCAATCAACAAGGTACTGGATGCGACCATAACGTCTGCGAGAATCAAGGATCTTGTGAATCTCAAATTCGTCTCCATTTGCTGATTGGATCTTGGGTGATTTAGGCAGAGCGGCTCTGAACCGATTAATTACCAATGGTTTTAAGAGAGAAATATGAAATGCATTAGGAATTCTTAGCTGCGGAGGTAATTTCACTTTGTAAGCCACAGGATTCAACACTTTTTCGATTGGGTAAGGCCCAATAAATCTGGGAGCAAACTTTTTTGTAGGAACCTTTAATCTTAGGTTACGTGTGGAAACCCAAACCCGATCTCCTACCTTAAGGCTTGGTACAGCTTTTCGTTTCAGATCTTCATAGGTCTTATATCTCTTGGATGTCTTGAGCAAAGTCTTGTGAATTTGTTTCCAGGCTTCAGTAAATTGTCGAAGTGTTGACTCTGTGGCAGGAACCTCGAGCGTAGGCAGAAGTTGGAAGTCTGGAACTCTTGGATGGTAACCATAATTAATGAAGAATGGAGAAGATTTTGTGGCAGAGTGATAAAGATTGTTATGGGCAAATTCTGCGAAAGGGAGGAAGTCCAGCCAGTCGTCCTGTGAGGAGTTCATGAATAAACGCAGAAAAGTCTCCAGATCCTGGTTCACTCTCTCTGTTTGACCATCCGTTTGGGGATGATATCCTGAGGAGAAGTTTAATTTCACGCCAAGAGCAGAACATAGGGATCTCCAAAACTTGGCCACAAATTTAGGACCTATATCAGACACGATTTCCTGTGGTAGACCATGGAGTCGAAAGATCTCTGCTATAAACAATTTTGCCAACTGGGATGCAGATGGAAGATTAGCCAGAGGAACAAAGTGTGCCAATTTAGAGAATCGGTCAACTATGACCCATACGGTGTTCCGCCCACCAGACGTAGGTAAATCTGTAATAAAGTCCATAGAAATATGCGTCCATGGTCTTAGTGGTACCGGCAAAGGATGGAGTAACCCGGCTGGTGGACCTTTCGGACTTTTATACTGGGCACATTTTGGACAGGCAGCTACGAATTCCTGAACGTCAGTCCTGAGATGAGGCCACCAGTAGGAGCACTGAATGAATTTAAGCGTTTTATGACCGCCTGCATGGCCCATGAAGGAGGAGGAGTGAGCCCATGTAAGAAGTTTTTTGCAAAGATTTGGTGCAACGAAGATCTTCCCTGGAGGAGGAAGTGGAGAGGTATTAGTTGCAGAAAAATAGTTGGATTCCAGGATAAATTGCTCTTTTGAATGGTCAGAGGGTTCTTCTGAACTTAGGGAGCGAGATAATGCATCTTCCTTTTTGTTAAGGAAACCTGGTCGGTAACTGAGTTTAAAATTAGAACGGGTAAAGAGTGCCCATCTTGCTTGGCGTGGGTTCAGACATCGGGCTGACTGTAGATACAGGAGGTTCTTGTGATACGTGGTCACCGAAATTGGATGCTGAGCTCCCTCCAACAAATACCTCCACTCCTCAAAGGCCAACTTAATTGCCAGTAATTCCTGTTCCCCAATAGCGTAATTCTGTTCAACGTGGGAGAATCTTCGTGAGAAGAACGCACAAGGATGGACCTTCTTGTCCTCGAAGAGCTGGGATAATACTGCTCCTACTCCTACAATAGAGGCATCAACCTCCACCAAGAACGGACGGCTGAGATCGGGTTGTCGAAGAACTGGAGCAGTCATGAAGGCCTCCTTTAAAGACGAAAAAGCTTCCAAAGCCTCCGGAGACCACTTGGCAGGATCGGCTCCCTTCCTAGTTAATGCGGTTATAGGAGCTATGACAGAAGAATAATTTTGAATGAATCTTCGGTAGAAGTTAGCAAACCCCAGGAAACATTGAATTCCTTTAAGGGTAGCTGGAAGCGCCCAATCCAGAATCGCCTGGACTTTAGTGGGGTCCATCTGTAACCTCTGCCCTTAATGAATGTAACCAAGGAATGGAATCGTGGGTACTTCAAAGGTGCACTTCTCTAACTTACAGAATAACTGATTCCTTCGTAAATGAGTTAGCACTTCTTTGACTTGTTCCCGATGGGTCTTCAGATCCATAGAAAAAATGAGGATGTCATCCAGATACACTACCAAGCAGTCATCGAGGAGATCTCTGAAGATTTCGTTAATGAACTCTTGAAAGACGGCTGGGGCATTACATAGGCCAAAAGGCATTACCAGGTATTCACTGGAACAAATAGGTGCAGTATCAGATGTGCGCAGTAAAATCAAAGCAAGCTGCCCAGACACCCTGTTCAATGGGGGGAAGAAAACATCAATTCCCAATGATACAAGAGGGTACAACAAGGCGAACTGGGTGTCACTGGCGCTTGATCGATAGGATGTGAGTACTATTTCCAACAATAATTGTCACCACAAAACCCCTTAGATAGTATTTTCTCGCTGAATAGCGGGTGTTACCATGTGGTGGAAAGGTATAAAATGGCAATTAAATCACAATGTAAACCCAAAGGATTACAAATTTATTCACAAACATTAATATAAAAATAATATAAAAAATACATGACTGGTGAAAGTGCAACTGAATACTTCCATAAAGTGGCTGGTGCTTAGTATTAACAGGAAAGAAGCTCTCACCCTCTCCCTGTATTGCGGTGGGCTAGCTTATGAAATAAGCTGGTGTGGTCCTAGGCTGAAATAGCCAAGCACCACCGCAAACAGTTTTTCAGCATCAGATCCCCTTCAGTCCACATGTATCAGTCCTCAGTCCAAGACAACGCGTTTCGGTTCCCAAGAACCTTTTTCAAGAATTGGATCCTTCAATTCTTGAGAAAGGTTCTTGGGAACCGAAACGCGTAGTTCGAACTGGATTTCGTACTGGTTAAGAAACCCATGGCATTGTTTTAGATTACCATCAAATTTACTGGGAGATGGCAAATGCAACCGTGGAAGTGGTACTGGTACAGGAGAAAGCGGGACCGGAAGTGCTAATGTGGGAGCAGCTGTAGATACTTGAGGGGCCGTCATGGCAACACCGAGAGAATCAAGACGTTCGGACATACTCTGCATGAACTGCACAATTTGAGATTGTGTGGCCTCCTGTTTACTTAAGCAAGACCAGATATCTGCAGTTGAATCCCCTCCTGAGGCCTGATCACCCGTCGAATCCATTGGGCCAGTGCTTACTGTCACGTCTAGCAAAGTTTGAGGATCCGGCAGCTGAGATTTGCCCGAGGAGGTAGCAGGCTGTGGATGAACAAGATGAAGGGGTTTGATATAGTTCCTTCGCATGGGACACGGAGCAATGAAGAATGTAGGCGGGGGTTGAGAGTCAATAGAAAGTATTTATTATGTACAGGGCTGAGGTAGAGAACTGAGGCTGGAGCACAATGGTTAAGGAACGTAATTGCGGATAAAGAACTGCGGGTTGTGGCTTGAAAGACGAGGTTGTGATTAATGAACTGCGGATAGTGGTTAAAGATGTGGCTGGAGAAGAACTGTGGACTGTGATTTGAAAGACGAGACTGTAGATGATGAACTGTGGAACTGTGGATGGTGGTTGAAGACGTGGCTGGAGACAAGGACTGTGGAGGTGGTTTGGAAAACGAGGCTGAAGATAATCTGCAGGCTGTGGTTGGTGGTACAAAGGCGTGGCTGGTGAAGGAGATCTGTGGAGTGTGGCTTGAAAGACGAGGCAGAAACCCGGGGCCGACTGTGCCCAAAGAGTCTTACTGGACCGGGTTTTCCAGGAGCGCTTCCACAGGCAGTAGCAGGCTAGAAATGGCACGGCTGCAGCAGCAACAGAGAACCGACCAAGCAGGATCAGGAGGAACCAGAATACAGCAGGAATCCTGGTAGCACAGGCTAAAGCACCTACAACAGAGTTGTATCTTGAAGCACTGGCGTCCCTGTCCTAAACCAGCCCCCTTTTATAGGGAGAGCTTCCCCTGGATTGGCTGGATGAAACAGGAAACAGTAAGCTTAAAACTTGGTCTCCAACATTGCGGCGCCCAGTAATGCAGACCTTTTTGCAAAACCACATTGTTCACTGCCCCATGTCTCCTAGCAACGGCTCAGCAAGAGCGACCCACTGTAGCGGTGTCCCGCCGCCACGAGCGGACCCCCTCACCGCCACTACTGCTGCCCACGGATCCGGTGCAGCAGCCCACTTCCGCCGCTGCCCGCACATCGCCAAGGAAGCCAGCCCCGCGGCCCCAGCGTACCGGTAAGACTCCGAACGCTGACAGCCTGATGCGGAGGATATATGGGATGTGTAAGTAGGTATCCTTTATGTCGACTGACACCATGAAATCCCCTTTCTCCAGACTGGAGATCACTGCTCGGAGAGATTCCATCTTGAATTTGAATTTTCTTAGGTAAAGATTGAGGGACTTTAGGTTCAGAATTGGTCTGACCGAACCGTCCTGCTTCGGGACCACAAGCAGGCTGGAATAAAAGCCTTCTCCCTGTTGAGACGGGGAACCCTGATAATGACCTGATGTAGGCATAACTTTTGTATTGCATCGCATACAACCTGCCTGTTCGGAAGAGAAGCTGGTAAGACCGATTTGAAAAATCGGTAAGGGGGAACGTCTTGAAACTCCAGTTTGTACCCCTGGGACACTATTTCTAAAACCCATAGGTCCAGGGCCTAATGAGCCCAGAATTGACTGAAGAGCTTGAGACGTGCCCCCACCGGTGCGGACTCCCTCAGTGGAGCCCAGCATCATGCGGTGGATTTGGCAGAATCCGGGGAGGACTTCTGCTCCTGGGAAGCTGCGACGGCTGGAGATCTTTTACCTTTTCCTCTTCCCCTGTTAGCAAGGAAGGAATAACCTCGGCCTTTTTTGTATTTATTTGCCCGAAAGGACTGCATCTGAAAATGTCCATTCTTTTGTTGTGGAGAAACATAAGGCAAAAAAAGACGACTTACCTGCGGTAGCCGTAGATACCAGTTCAGTGAGACCGTCCCCAAACAAGACACCACCTTTATACGGGAGCGACTCCATTGACAAGTTATCTGCCCATTTTTCAATAGCAGTACTCACCCACGCCGATGCAATGGTTGGTGTGAGCAGCGTACCTGTGGCGACGTAAATGGATTTTAATGTAGTCTCCTGTCTACGATCCTCAGGATCCTTAAGGGCGGCCATGTCAGGAGACGGTAAAGCCACCTTTTTAGATAACCGTGATAGGGCCTTGTCCACAATGGGGGATGATTCCCACTTATCTCTATCCCCAGAGGGGAACGGATACGCCACCTGAATCCTTTTGGGAATCAGAAACTTTTTGTCAGGATTTTCCCACATTTTTTAAAAAAAGGTATTCAGTTCATGAGAGGGCGGAAATGTTACATCAGGTTTCTTTACCTTAAACATACAGACCCTAGTATCAGGAACAGCAGGATCCTCCGTGATATGTAACACGTCTTTTATTGCCACAATCATGTACTGAATGTTCTTTGCCAATTTTGGGTCTAATCTGGCATCACTATAGTCGACACTGGAGTCAGTGTCCGTGTCGGTATCTGTGTCTGCCAACTGAGCAAATGAACGTTTATGTGACTCCGAAAGGGTCTGGACCTGTGATAACACATCCTCCACAGATTTCATCCATGCCTGGTTCTGAGATTCAGATTTATCCAATCTCTTATTAATAAGAGCCACATTAGCATTCAAGGCATTCAACACATTTACCCAA
This sequence comes from Pseudophryne corroboree, assembly GCF_028390025.1. Classification (NCBI taxonomy): domain Eukaryota; kingdom Metazoa; phylum Chordata; class Amphibia; order Anura; family Myobatrachidae; genus Pseudophryne; species Pseudophryne corroboree. The sequence goes on from NC_086444.1 coordinate 331,555,717, forward strand.
TCAGGAGTCGGCTGTGGCGACATGGTCACTCCCACAGCCGTTTCTGTCCCTAACACAGTCTCCTCCTGGGAAGAACACTCAGCCTCAGACACGCCGACACACGTGTACTGACACCCACTGACACACTGGACAGATAGGGGACAGACCCACAGTAAAGCCTGTCAGAGAAACACAGAGGGAGTTTGCCAACTCACAACCCAGTGCTCAAACCCAGTACTGAAACCTTAATATAAAGCCCAGACCTGTTTCTAGTGCTTTTATAACTTATATAAGCCAAATTAACTGTGCCCCCCTCCCGTTTTGCACCCTGTTACTTGGTAAAGCAGTGTGGAGGCAAGGACCAGCGTCTCTACAGCTTTCTTGTGAAGAGAAAATGGCGCTGAGAGCTGTGAGGGCTAAACCCTGCCCCCTCAATGGTGCACTTCAGACCGCTATTTTAGAATATAAAAACGCTGGCGGGGGTCAGGATTTTGTGCCTTGGCACATCTTATCCACTTTGCCAGCTTGTATGTGGATTTTTATGCCGCGCAGGGCTCCCCCCCCCCCCCGCGCGCCCTGTAGTGCTGCTGTGTATGGGAGCATGGCACGCAGCGCGATCGCTGTGCGGTACCTCAGAAGCCGTCACTGAAGTCTTCTATCTTCTTCTACTCACCTGTCTTCTGACTTCTGGGTCTGCAAGGGGGGTGACGGCGGGCTCTGGGAGTGAACCCCTAGGCGTACCTAGTGTTCCAAACCCTCAGGAGCTAATGGTATCCTGTAGCCAAGAAGCAGAGCCTTTGAACTCATTAGAAGTAGGTCTGACTTCTCTCCCCTAAGTCCCACAATACAGGAAGACTGTTGCCAGCAGTTCTCCCTGAAAATAAAAAACCTAACATAAAGTCTTTTCAGAGAAACTCAGTAGAGCTCCCCTGTGTGTGACCAGTCTCCCTGGGCACAATTCTAAACTGGAGTCTGGAGGAGGGGCATAGAGGGAGGAGCCAGTTCACACCCATTCAAAGTCTTAAAGTGCCCATGTCTCCTGCGGATCCTGTCTATACCCCATGGTTCTTGAAGTGTCCCCAGCATCCTCTAGGACGTATGAGAAATGAATGTTAAAAAAACAATATTGTTAACGCTTTTGAAGGGAAAAATCATCAGTTAAGTGGTTAAAATGCATGTAGCCATAGGGATTGTTGTGCCTTTTAATCAATGCAGGAAAATGGCATTGATGATCCCATTTGAATGTATGTATCTCTGATTTCTTCTTTCCCCCCAAAAATGTAACAGCTACATACTTTAACAGGGGTAATGTGCAATCAGGGAGATTGCTAATCTATTCAGGGAGTCAGGGAGATTGCTGCTCTTTCAGGGAGTCTCCTGCAGAATAAGGGAGGGTTGGAAACTATGCATTGTATACATCAAACAATCACAAATATAATACATTACATTACTTTGGTCAACTTCTATTTGTACACTTACATAGCAGTAAATTTTGTAAGATAATTTGTACTTCAAGATGGAATTTGGCACATAGCAAACAAAAATTAAACTGATCATTAATCTACCACCTTCTAGAAGGTTATATATGTAATAGTCTTGGTTGCTATAGGCAACATCACATCTAAAAAGGAACTACCATCTTAGTAAATGCACACAATAGTGTTTTAGAGTTTTGTACATTGCTTCTATATTGCATAATGTATGAAATTATAAAAAAAAAAAAAAAACATTCATTACAGATGCTGAGGTTGGAGATTGCAATGCGGGAATTCGTTTGGTCCTGGCCCATATGGATCACCATGCCTGCGCCCTCCTGGAGGACATAATGGTTTTAAAAAATATCAAATAAAAATATTTTTGATTATTTTTTCTTTCCCACTAAACTGAATTTATATATTTTTTTTATATAATTAGCAAAGTTTTAAAACAAACATTGGTGGTCATTCTGAGTTGTTCGCTCGCTAGCTGCTTTTAGCAGCATTGCAAACGCTAGGCCGCCGCCCTCTGGGAGTGTATCTTAGTTTAGCAGAATAGCGAACGAAAGATTAGCAGAACTGCTACTAAATAATTCCCTGCAGTTTCTGAGTAGCTCCAGACCTACTCCTAGACTGCGATCACCTCAGTCCATTTAGTTCCTGGTTTGACGTCACAAACACGCCCAGCGTTCGGCCAGCCACTCCCCCGTTTCTCCAGCCACTCCTGTGTTTTTACCTGGCACGCCTGCGTTTTTTAGCACACTCCCTGAAAATGTCCAGTTTCCGCCCAGAAACACCCACTTCCTGTCAATCACACTACGATCACTCGAGCGATGAAAATACGTTGCTCGACCTTGTGTAAATCTACAAAGTTTTGTGTGAAAGTACCATGCGCATGCGCATTTTTGCAGTTTTTTCACTTGATCGCTGCACTGCGAAAATTGGCAGCGAGCGAACAACTCGGAATTACCACCATTTTGTGTTGTGTTTTGTAAAAGGGAAATATCATATATGTAGAGATGTAGCATCACTTGGAAAGTGATAAAATGGAGAGAAAGTATCAGCAAATCAACTCCTAACTGCCACTTTAAATACACAGCCTGTTGGAGCTGATTGTTTGGTACTTTATCACTCCCTATTTAAACACTTTACAAACGATGAAACATATATGCAAAAGTGTTTAATGTGTATATAATGTATGTCCTACATTCACGGTTTATTCAATCTCAGAATTCTGTAATTGACATATGGTACAATTTCACTTATATTTTTTTAATTTTAAATGTAATAAATTTCTGGGTATTGAGCAAATAGGACAACAAAGATATTAAACTGATATGTTTGTTGCCTTAATTGCTGAATGTTTGTGAGCAATTAGGTTGTCAAACTCTTCATTTTGAAGTGTTTGATCGGGTCTACTACGTTTTGCCGGCGCTTGGGATCCCAACACCGGGATCCAGACTGCTGGCATGCAGGCAGCAGGGTAATCGCAAAAGAGCCCCTTGTGGGCTCACTGCGCTCGCCAAGCTGCGCTTGCGATGCTGCGGGCATGGTGGCACACTAAAGAACCAAAAAATGACTGTTTTGCGCTAAAATACTAAATGGTGCATATATGAATGAAAACTCCTGTATAATATATAACCATTTGATTTATTTATTCAATAAAAAAAATATATATAAAAAGATTGGATAACGTTCTGCTTTTACTATATAGAATTCATGTGTACAAGTCATCAAATACTTTTCCTAATTGCTATAACAATGGAAAACACCTGATATATATTGCCACATGTAGTATGAATACTTATGAACACTCTAGATAGTATCCAATCTTAAGAATACATCTTTCATAAAAAAGTGCAATTTAACTTTAAAATGTTATCCATATAGATATTGTAGAAACAACTGTGTTTAAAGATGCTGTCCCAAATTGTGGTTACCACTTATATGCTGTATGCGCACAGCTTATTGTTCCATGATATATATGTTTCTTAAAATGGTATGACAACTTTTGCACGTAGATATATATGTTTCTTAAAATGGTATGACAACTTTTGCACGTAGATAGAAACAACTGTGTTTAAAATTGCTGTCCCAAATTGTGGTTACCACTCATATGCTGTATGCACACAGCTTATTGTTCCATAATATATATGTTTCTTCAAATGGTATGAAAACTTTTGCACACTCGTATGCTTTTCAGTTTTAAGGTGCAGTCTCTTGTATATACAAGCAGTGGCACTATATATGGTGTCCCACGTTATGTGCAAACGATCCTGAGAGCACTTGTCCCGTAATGTGATTGCTGCTTATGTGCCGTGTATGGCAGCTTACCACTGCAGCCCAACTGGCTGTTTTGCGGGATCTTGCGCTGCACTCAGCGGTGTGTGGTGCTGTCTCTCATCCGTCTATGTCCGCTCTTTGAGGAAGCACCCAGGTGCGAAACTAGTTAGAGGGAAAATTTGCTGATCATTCTACAAATTCCTACAACTGATGGTGATCTGGTCCATAAGCTGGCAACCAAGGACGGCCAAACGTGACTCCTTAAATCAGAAACCGCCGGCTGGGTCTTCTGCAACGAGGACGCGGCCAACCAGCTGACGGGGAGAGTCAGATCTGCACAGCCGTCCGTATACAAGCGGCTCCAGCTTCCCGTGCTCTGTTGAGCGGACATAGACGGGTGAGAGACAGCACCACACACCGCTGAGTGCAGCGCAAGATCCCGCAAAACAGCCAGTTGGGCTGCAGTGGTAAGCTGCCATACACGGCACATAAGCAGCAATCCCATTACGGGACAAGTGCTCTCAGGATCGTTTGCACATAACGTGGGACACCATACTTAGTGCCACTGCTTGTATATACAAGAGACTGCACCTTAAAACTGAAAAGCATACGAGTGTGCAAAAGTTTTCTTACCCTTTTAAGAAACATATATATTATGGAACAATAAGCTGTGTGCATACAGCATATGAGTGGTATCCACAATTTGGGACAGCAATTTTAAACACAGTTGTTTCTACAATATCTATATGGATAACATTTTATGTTAAATTGCACTTTTTTATGAAAGATGTATACTTAAGATTGGATACTATCTAGATAGAGTGTTCATAAGTATTCATACTACATGTGGTAATATATATCAGGTGTTTTCCATTGTTATAGCAATTAGGAAAAGTATTTGATGACTTGTACACATGAATTCTATATACTGTAGTAAAAGCAGAACGTTATCCAATCTTTTTATATATATTTTTTTTATTGAATAAATAAATCAAATGGTTATATATTATAATAATAATAATAATAATAATAATAATAATAATAATAATAATTTTATTTATATAGTGCTCTTTCTCCAATAGGACTCAAGGCGCTTAACAGATACATAGCATAATATAGTACAGAAAATAATGAAGTACATTTTCATAAAATACAGAAGCATGAAGATACTAAAAGGGACATTATGGAAATGCTTGAGTAAACAGAAAAGTCTTGAGTCTACTTTTGAAGGATTCTATAGTTGGGGCCTCTCGCACTGTGCGGGGAAGTCAGTTCCATAGAGTCGGAGCCGCATGACTAAAAGCTCGACCCCCAGATGAATTACGGTAGATTCTAGGTACTGCTAAAAGTCCTTCATCTACAGATCGCAGTAATCGAGTGGGGCAGTATGGGGTCAGAAGCTGTTTCAGGTACCTTGGGCCTTGGTCATGTAATGCTTTGAAACTCAGTAAGCCAATCTTGAAGATGATTCGCCATCGTACAGGCAGCCAGTGAAGGGAGTAGAGGATGGGTGTTATGTGGCTAGAACGGGGCTGGTTGGTTAATAGCCTGGCAGCTGTGTTTTGCACCAGCTGTAAGCGCTGCAATTCTTTTGCTGGTAGACCAAGGTATTATACAGGAGTTTTCATTCATATATGCACCATTTAGTATTTTAGCGCAAAACAGTAATTTTTTGGTTCTTTGGTTTGCTTTAATTTCTGAGGTGGAGATCTGTGGCTCTTCATCATCACTAATTAAAATAGCGGTGTGCACACAGACACAGCTGGACTGTTTTTTTGCAGCTCATAGTATAAAAACTAATTGAATTTATACAATTTAAAAACATACAGCGCCTGAATTGTGATTTTTGGAGTTCCATGGTGGCACACTACACTGTTTATTCTCCCTCCAGTGATGTTGTGGACACCCCAAGAAGGAGAATAGTTGCCGGTATACTGGCTGTCGAGATCCCAGCGCCAGTATGGTAAGCACTGGGATCCCGACAGCCGGCATATCAAATGCCTCCCGTTTGATCACTTAATTGTTCAATCACATTACAATTCCTTAGGGTGATTGTTTTTTTTTTTTTTTAAATTAAACCCCATTGTGTGATTATTTGCAAGCTAGTAAATGCAATGCACATGTACGACAAGCTCCATGTTGCAAGCAATGCGAATAGCAACCTTGCGCATCACTCCAGTGCGAAGCAAAATAGTAAACACCTCTTTTGTGCACTGCTGCACATTTTTGTGCACTCGTACGTGGTAGGCGTGATTTTATGTCTGTTCACACACTTGTGAATGCTGCTTGCGTGCGCATTGAACAGCGATCAGGTCTGAATTACCCCCAAAGTAAGAAAGAGCAAGTAACTGTGCACCTGGGCAAAACCATGTTGCACTGCAGGCAGGACAGATGTAACATATGCACAGAGCTAAGGGCCCTACACACTGGCAGATAATACTGCACGATATGGACGTTCTCGTTCATTAATGAATGAGAACTCGTTCATATTGTGCAGTGTGTAGGCACCAATGATTAACGATGAGCAGCCCCGCGCTCATTAATCATTGGTGCCCAGTCGCTTATGCATGCAGGCCACTATGCGTTTCATCAGCAATTAGACTTCATCATGGTGAAGTCTAATTGCCGACGAAACGCGTTGGAACTGCTGTATCTGTACCTCTTTGTCAGGAATCGACTTACCACAGCTGCATCTGTCCGTCGGTGCGGTCCCCGTCCGGGGTCTCTACGTCTCGCTGTCACTGGTCGCCTTGTCGCCGGACGTCATCTTGGGCCTAGGAGCACTCCTGTTGTCAGCAGGCGTGCATGCACGCCGCGTTCCCGCCGGGCCGTGGCATGGGCGCCGCCATGACAGCTTACATCAGACTGCCGCATCGGCCAATCCGGAGCTTGGCCGCACCTCCTCATTCACTTCCCACCAATACCTACAGACCGGGGGGTATATCAGGAGCAGCAGGGTGAGTCAGTCCTTGTCCTGGACTTCGTGTCACTCCTATGACCTGTGTCTCTGGCTCCGTTCTCCAGTTCCTCCGTTTACCTGCTTTGCCTTCCAGTTTGTTCCTGTACTACCGTGGAACCACAAGCACCAGCAACCCTTGCACTTGAGTTCTAGCTTCACACCTTTACCAGCTACAGTGTGCTCCAGCCCTCTGCAGCAGAGACTCTCCTCCAGGTGCATCTCGTCATCTACACCTGTTCATCAGCCTGCAAGCTGCCAGTGTTATTCAAACTGCACTGAGAACTTTAACACTTGTCTCCTGCAATTGCTAACAGGTTTGCTATTCCCACCAACTTCTCTGCTGGCTCCACGGTCCAACAACTATCGGTTCCCATACCGACACATCGATCCCCTGATCGATTGAACTTACCATACAGACTTTGCCATAGACTCTCAGCTTCCACACTGCATATTCACAATTGCATTTGTTTCTGTTGTTATCGAGTATTCCTGCTGCCATATTGTTTAAAGCCTACTGTTTAATAAACAACATTGCGCACATGCGCAGGAATCCAATCCGGCCTCCTCACTTCTTCCATCCTACCTCCACTGACCCACTAGCGCCCCCTCCGAGGACACAAACTAAACAGAACCTGACAGTAAGTCCAGGACCGATGGATTCGGATGGTGGTCAGAATGTGGAGTCAGGGGCCTTACAAAATCTGGTCTCCTGCTTGGATGGTCAAGAGGCTGCGCAGCAGCAGATGTTCCAGTTCCTGCAAGGAATGTCCTCCCGTCTCGATACACTACAACAATCTCTGCCCAGTGCTCTTGTTTCTTCAGCTCCAGTCACCCCTGCGCCTGCAAGTGCAGCGGGTTTTCCTTCACCGTCTGCATCAACTCCAGTGTCACGCTTGCACCTGCCCGTGCCCAGCAAATATGATGGCAGCCCCAAGCTATGTCGCGGGTTTCTTAACCAATGTGAAATCCAGTTTGAGTTTTTGTCACACAATTTCCCCACGCCAAGATCCAAGGTTGCCTACATCATATCACTGCTCTCTGGATCAGCTTTGAGTTGGGTGTCTCCTCTGTGGGAACGTGCCGACCCTTTTATGAATAACTATACCGAATTTGTGTCAACCTTCAGACGCATCTTTGATGAACCAGGTCGCGCAACATCAGCTTCTGCAGATCTTATTCAACTTCGTCAAGGTACCCGTTGCATGGGTCAATACGTCATCCAGTTCCAGACGTTAGCCGCAGAGATTCAATGGAATAACCAAGCACTGGTAGCAGCCTTCTGGCATGCACTCTCTGATCGGATTAAAGATGAACTAGCCACCCGTGACATTCCTGAGCAATTATAAGAGTTAATTTCTTTGTGTATCAAGTTGGACTCTCGCATTCGCGAACGCAACAGTGAGCGTGCTCGTAGTGAGCCTCGCAAGCCAAGAATGGTACCTCCGACACAATTTCAGCCTCCACCTTCTGACGAGCCTATGCAAATTAATAGGTCCCGCTTAACTCCTGAGGAGCGGTCTAGAAGACTTCGAGAGAAACCGCCATATCCTGACTTGTAAAGTCAGGATATGGCGGGAAACGCCATATCCTGACTTGTAAAGGAGGAGTCAAGTTGGGATCTTCTAGACAAGCTCCTTCAAACCAAGACCTTATCCTTCCTGTGACTTTAGAGACTAGGACTGGACTCCAGTCTGTAACTGCATTAGTGGACTGCGGAGCTGCTGGAAACTTCATTACTCAAGCTGCAGTTGATAAGTTCCGTCTGCCTGTCTGCGAACTCACATATCCAGCCTACATCACTGCAGTGGATGGTAGCCGAATTTTCAAGGGTAACATCTCTCATCAAACCAAGCCAGTGCTGCTGGGAGTCGGGTTCCTGCATTCTGAATTAATTGAGTTCCTAGTCATCCCTCAGGCAACCCAGGAGGTCGTTTTGGGTATGCCCTGGCTCCAGCTACATAATCCGCAGATTGACTGGTCCACGTTACAACTGACTTCTTGGGGTTCACACTGCCATCAGTCCTGCCTAGCCCAAGTTCGTCCTGTGAGGTCTTCAGAAGTTAAAGTTCAGTCAAGTCTTCCTGTGGCCTACCAAGATTTCTCTGACATCTTCAGCGAAAAGGCCGCCGATGTCCTGCCGCCCCATAGGGAGTGGGATTGTCCCATCGATCTCATCCCTGGCAAGAGAAGCCACCTAGAGGACGTACTTATCCGTTATCTGTACCTGAAACCGAGGCAATTAGTGAATACATCAGGGAGAATCTACAGAAAGGATTCATCCGCCCTTCATCTTCGCCCGCCGGAGCGGGTTTTTTCTTTGTTAAAAAAAAAGATGGAGGATTACGTCCGTGCATCGATTACCGGGGGCTCAATGATATTACCGTCAAAAACAGCTATCCACTACCGCTCATCACTGAATTATTTGACAGAGTCAAGGGAGCCCGCATTTTCACTAAGTTAGATCTCCGCGGTGCCTACAATCTCATCAGGATTCGAAGTGGTGATGAATGGAAAACGGCTTTTAATACTCGGGATGGTCATTACGAGTACCTAGTAATGCCTTTCGGGTTGAGTAATGCCCCAGCAGTGTTCCAGCACTTCGTTAACGAAATTTTCCGTGATGTTCTGTATAAATATCTTGTAGTCTATCTGGATGATATCCTCATCTTCTCTCAAGATCTCTCCTCGCATCGCCTACAAGTTCGTGAGGTCCTCCGACGTCTTTGTGAGAACCGTCTCTACGGCAAGTTGTCTAAATGTACCTTCGAAGTTTCTTCCATACCCTTCCTAGGGTATGTAATTTCTGGATCAGATCTCCAGATGGACCCGACAAAATTGGAAGCTATTGCCAATTGGTCTATTCCGAGTACTCAAGTCCATTTAGCGATTCCTGGGGTTCGCTAACTATTATAGGAAGTTCATCAGAGGATTCTCAACTCTCATTGCTCCTATTACCAGCTTAACTCGAAAAGGGGCAGATCATTCCAACTGGTCAGAAGATGCCTTGGCTGCGTTTCAGAAAATCAAGCAGGCTTTTATGACCGCCCCAGTTCTGTCACAACCAGATGTCAATAAGCCATTCGAGTTGGAGGTAGATGCATCTACAGTGGGAGTCGGAGCCGTTCTCTCCCAAGTGGGGGTTGATGGGAAGATTCACCCTTGTGGGTTCTTCTCTCGCCAATGCCTTCCCGCGGAAGCTAATTACTCCATCGGTGACCAAGAATTACTGGCGATCAAGCTGGCTCTTGAGGAGTGGAGGTATCTCCTGGAAGGAGCAAAGTTTCCATTTAACATCTACACGGATCACAAGAACCTCCTCTACCTAAAGGCAGCTCAGTGTCTTAATCCTCGCCAGGCCCGCTGGGCAATGTTCTTCTCTCGTTTCAACTTTAAGCTTCATTTCCGTCCAGGTTCTCAGAATACCAAAGCTGATGCTCTGTCTCGTTCTATGGAATCCGAAGAGGAGATTTCCGATCCAGTTCCGCATTCTATTTTGAATCCTGTTGTGTTTGCCTCGTCTCAAGTTACTCCTGTCCGCCTCCTGGCAAGATTTTTGTTTCCCCTGAGCTTTGTTCTAAATTGCTGTCTTGGGCTCATCAGTCCAAGTTCACAGGGCATCCTGGTGTCCTAAAGACTTTCAAGTTCCAGTCTGAAACTTACTGGTGGCCGAAAATGAAGGTCGACATCAAGGACTTCGTGGCATCCTGCCCCAAGTGTGCCCAGCATAAGACTCCCAGACAGTCTCCGGCAGGTCAGTTACAACCATTATCCGTACCCAGCCGTCCCTGGTCTCACCTGTCCATGGACTTCATCTCCGATCTACCCTCCTCTCAAGGATTCAATACCATCTGGGTAGTTGTCGACAGGTTTACAAAAATGGCCCATTTTGTTCCACTCCAAGGTCTCCCTTCCGCCCCAAAACTTGCTCAAGTCTTCCTACGGGAGATTTTCCGCTTACATGGACTGCCTACTGAAATCATATCTGACCGTGGAGTTCAGTTTGTAGCAAGGTTTTGGAGAGCCCTCTGTTCTGCCCTACAAGTTAAGCTTAAATTTTCGTCAGCCTACCACCCACAGACAAATGGACAGACGGAAAGGGTGAATCAAGAACTGGAGACCTTCTTGAGACTCTACGTTTCCTCTTCTCAAGATGACTGGGTAGACCTGCTCCCGTGGGCTGAATTTGCTCATAACTTTCGCTATCATACTGCCACGGAGACCACCCCGTTCTTCGCTGTATATGGGCAACATCCTCGTGTCCCAGATTTCCAAGATCTACCAAACATCGATGTTCCTGCAGCCACTTCTGTTCTAAGTCAGTTTTCAGCTACTTGGAGGAAAATTCATGTTTCCCTTAAAAAGGCCTCAAGTCGATACAAGTTATTTGCTGACCGCTAAAGGTGTGCGGTTCCCAGCTTAAAACCCAATGATAGGGTTTGGCTTTCCACCCGGAACCTTCGTCTCAGAGTGCCATCGATGAAGTTTGCACCACGCTTCATTGGTCCTTTTTCCATTGACAAAGTCATCAGTCCTGTAGCGTACAAGCTCAGATTGCCTCCTTACTTACGAATACCTAATGCCTTTCATGTCTCTCTCCTTAGACCCTTGATCCTGAATCGGTTCCAAAGAGCTCTCCCAGTTGGCCCCAAAGTACGAACCCAACGGGGCATTGAGTTCGAAATAGAGAAGATTCTGGATTCCCGTTGCCGGTACGGTCGTCTGCAATATCTCATTGACTGGTCCGGTTATGGTCCTGAGGAGAGGAGTTGGGTACATGCTACAGATGTTCATGCTCCAAGGTTGGTCCATGTTTTCCACAGAACTTATCCTTCCAAGCCACGTGGGTGTACGGTGCCCACCCGTAAAGGGGGGGGGGTACTGTCAGGAATCAACTTACCACAGCTGCATCTGTCCGTCGGTGCGGTCCCCGTGTGGGGTCTCTACGTCTCGCTGTCACTGGTCGCCTTGTCGCCGGACATCATCTTGGGCCTAGGAGCACTCCTGTTCCCGCCGGGCTGCGGCATGGGCGCCGCCATGACAGCTTACATCAGACTGCTGCATCGGCCAATCCGGAGCTTGGCCGCACCTCCTCATTCACTTCCCACCAATACCTACAGACCGGGGGGTATATCAGGAGCAGCAGGGTGAGTCAGTCCTTGTCCTGGACTTCGTGTCACTCCTATGACCTGTGTCTCTGGCTCCGTTCTCCAGTTCCTCTGTTTACCTGCTTTGCCTTCCAGTTTGTTCCTGTACTACCGTGGAACCACAAGCACCAGCAACCCTTGCACTTGAGTTCTAGCTTCACACCTTTACCAGCTACAGTGTGCTCCAGCCCTCTGCAGTAGAGACTCTCCTCCAGGTGCATCTCGTCATCTACACCTGTTCATCAGCCTGCAAGCTGCCAGTGTTATTCAAACTGCACTGAGAACTTTAACACTTGTCTCCTGCAATTGCTACCAGGTTTGCTATTCCCACCAACATCTCTGCTGGCTCCACGGTCCAACAACTATCGGTTCCCATACAGACACATCGATCGCCTGATCGATTGAACTTACCATACAGACTTTGCCATAGACTCTCAGCTTCCACGCTGCATATTCACAATTGCATTTGTTTCTGTTGTTATCGAGTATTCTTGCTGCCATATTGTTTAAAGCCTACTGTTTAATAAACAACATTGCGCACATGCGCAGGAATCCAATCCGGCCTCCTCACTTCTTCCATCCTACCTCCACTGACCCACTAGCGCCCCCTCCGGGGACACAAACTAAACAGAACCTGACAGTCTTTATGGACAGATAAGCCTTTTAAAAACGTTATATCTTGTACGTTTGCATTTTTACCATTTCTTGGAAATCTATGGGAGACAAGATGTACCCGATCTTCTATATGGATAGATAAGCTTGAATTTTCTTTTATCTTGTACGCTTGCATTTTTACCATTTGTTTTTATCTGTTGTATTAAAATTGTATGAAAAACCTTTTATAACTCTGGCTGGGCATTTTAAATTGTAGGATATGCTTGTCCTTAGAAGGTTTTTTATATACAACTGATACGCGCTATGTTATATTTGTTTTATCTCTTTTATATACTCAAATTGGTCGTATGACCGAAGAATGACTATATCAGATAAATAGTGTCCTTTTACTAACACTCGGTCCACACTTTATATTGTACACACTAGAAGGCGCTCTTTTCTCCAATTTTTTAATTTCACATATTATATGTGTTTCCAAGCACATTTCACATTGTTTAAGGTTGCTGCCGCTCATTATATGGAGGAGTGTAATTTTCAAACAAAAAAAATCTTTTAAGTATTTACTCACTTCCTTGTAAAATTATATATAATATATAAATCACCCATCACGTGCACTTAGTGTGCCTATTTAGTGTTATCTGTGCGCCCTCACATTTATTGTTTCATTATACCATATATATACATTGGTATATATATATATATATATATATATACCAATGTACCACCTAGATATCTTGATACTGCGAGTTAGACACAACTCGTCAAATAAAAAATATTTATTCAGAGTACAACCAATGTACAAGCTTGAGAAGATGAATAATAATAATAATAATAATAATAATAATAATTTTATTTATATAGCGCTCTTTCTCCAACAGGACTCAAGGCACTTTACAGATATCAAAAACAATGCACATAATACAAAATATTTAAGTAAGACAGCAATAGACAAGCTACACATACATAATAAAAGGAAACCTTAAGCACACAGAAAGCATAATGCAGGATTGGTGTAGGCATTTTGGGTAATAACTTCCAAGGGTTGTGTATTCCACCCTCACAAAGTAACAAGTGCGGCAGCCATCTTGGGCGCTCAGCATAGGATTACCCAGTGTGGAATAGTCCACCCCTAGAAGAGATAACACAAAATGGGGGTGAGTCCTAAAGTTCAGAGTAGGGTTCTGACAAAACTACAAGGTCCATGTATTTTTCATCCCATCCACAAGCATACCAGATGAGGCACCCATGTTGGGCGCACTTCAAAGGTTACACTGTGGGAGGTGAGCCATAGAAGGGCCCAGTGCATATATGGGAAAACTGACACTTATGTAGTAGTATGATGTACCCTGTATGTAGGGCGCAATGGTAGGGCGTGCAATCAGTAGAGGTAAACATTGCAGGAAAAGCACACGGTTAGGTGGTAGTGAAAAAAATAAAAATAAAATGATATATATATATATATATATATATATACACATACATACATACATACATACACATATACACACACAAAACAAAAGGGGAGATGAAGAACAATTGCAGGTAACCAGTGTCCGAAGGAAAATTGGGATAACATTATTTTGATAAGATCATAGTATGGGTGGGTATGAGAATGTGGTTCCTGGTGTTCTCCACCCACAGCTCCCTGCTCATCTTTAGGTTTAGGCCCAGGGGCGGACTTGATGTCAGCCAGAGGGGTGGTAAACCTGGTCCTGGAGTTGTCATGGTAGAGGTGAGGAGAGGGATCCTGATCCTTAGTTTTGTGGTTGTAATGGAGTCCTTCTGTTATCTTGTTGGTTTGTTTGCATTCTGTTTTCCTTCGGTTTAACACAGGTATAACACTGCAATTGATTTAAGCTGCCACTTTATAACTAGCCACTTCATATACTAGCCACTGCAGCGTCCTAACGGACTGGCGTCCTGACCTATACTGAATAAATAAGTCTACAAACACATGTTGAACCTGATTAGAACCCCCTCCCCCACACAGCAACCCTCCACCTCCAGCAAAAGGTGTTAATCAAATCTAGGAAATGTAAGCTCAGTAACCCCCACTCAATCACTATAAGTTCTTAACATAGTACAGATATAAATCCACTTAGAACAGCTTTCTAAACTTTTAACCATGCAATGTAATTTTGAAAAAAAATCAAACAAAAAAACAATATTGATCTGAGTAAGTTTACCGAGTAAATCTTTAGTAAGGCAGATGCAATACTCTGCTGCAATATGGTTTACCGAGTAAATCTTTAGTAAGGCAGATGCAATACTCTGCTGCAATATGGTTTACCGAGTAAATCTTTAGTAAGGCAGATGAAATACTCTGCTGCAATATGGTTTACCGAGTAAATCTTTAGTAAGGCAGATGCAATACTCTGCTGCATTATGGTTTACCGAGTAAATCTTTAGTAAGGCAGATGCAATACTCTGCTGCAATATGGTATACCCCTTTCAGACCGCCACTTATGAACACGGGTTATTGGCACAAGAGTGAGCAAAACCCGTGTTCAGGTGTGGTCTGAAAGGTGCAAAGGTTGAAATACTGGGTCGATCGACCCCGTATTTCAACCCTGGTCATGAGCATTTCGTCTGTAGGACTTCATTAGGGGTCTGATTATCTAGGTGGTAACCAAAAGTTAATATATTTTGAACTGACTAACGTGTTGCATATATAACTGAATACATACCAAAATACAGAGAGTATTGTAGACCTCATTATGAGGGAAACTCAATACGATGATCACAATAAAAGTATCCAATGAATAAGTAATCTAAAAAAAACATAATAGTACTCAATCAGTACCGGCGGATGAACAAAATCAGGACAAAATTTACGGCAGTAGTGGCTACAGAATCATTGGTCATCATGTGAGATCAACATTATAAATTCTATCATATATACCAGTACAAATATTTCCTTAAAATATAGATTAGTTGTGTGTATCAGTAGTGACGCTGACACAATGCCTAAAAAAAGGGGTGAACAAATATGAGAAGATATATTAATGTAAATGCTCTCTAATAAAAGTAAGTTCACATGTCTGTATAAGACCTCGAGATGGATCGTAAATATGATTAGAAAATGGATGGTACTAAATTATTTTATTTATATGATCTTATATCTTAAAGACCACTATTTGTGGAGGGATCATTGATTATATTCCAAGAATATACAATGTCAAGTATTTATACACAATGAACATTATTATATTAATAAACACCTAAGAGATGGGGAATTAAAAAGTTTAACATTACTAAGGAAAAACACTATGGTCCTTCTGGACTTCAAAACCACAGCAGCATAAAGGTTAAAACAAACAAACTGCAATACCGCTATTTGGATATTGGGGGTCATTCCGAGTTGATCGCTCGCTAGCAGATTTTAGCAGCCATGCAAACGCATAGTCGCCGCCCACGGGGGAGTGTATTTTCGCTTTGCAGGAGTGCGAACGCCTGTGCAGCAGAGCGCCTGCAAACACATTTTGTGCAAAACAAGACCAGCCCTGTAGTTTCTTATCCTGAGCGATGACTGCTGTGACGAGTGACATGGTAATGACGGAGATACCCGCCCAGCAAACACCCGGCCATGCCTGTGTTTTTCCAAACACTCCCAGAAAACGGTCAGTTGACAACCATGAACGCCCTCTTCCTGTCAATCTCCTTGTGTTCGGCTGTGCGATTGGAATTGTCGCTAGAACCAGTGCAAAACCATAAAGGACTTTGTACCCATACGACACTGGTGCGCATTGCGGTGCATATGCATGCGCAGATTAGCCATTTTTTTTCAATGATCGCTACGCAGCGATCAACTCGGAATGACCCCCATAAAGCGGTGATAATACATTACAAAAATGGTGCAAAAAATGTTTAACAATAATAAGATCATTACGGTCCTTCCATCATATCACAATGTCATGATGATTTAAATAAACATACGAAACAGCTATTCATGGATAAGGCAGAGAATTTACAATACAAAACAGCAACAAAAGCAACAGTAGTCTATTACATGTCCCACGTAATGACCACAGCATAAAGGACCATGAATGTGATAAATGTGTACTTACACAGAATATGCAGCGTGTGTGCCTCCATGCAATAGTAGAGGGTCAATGGGGGAATACACTTATATACCCATATAAGGGATCCATCACTTCCTGTATGTCAATCAGGAAAAAAACCTCTAAAAACAATCATTTAAAAGGTGCTATCTATTTAAATCCCTACATGTGGGCTAATTGCCAAAGGGCTTTTTTGATCTAACCGGATTCCTCACTTAAAAAAGGGGGGTTAATAGAAATTACCGGGGACACATTGTACCAAATGTGTTCTACCCTGTCCGGTGTGCGTTCCATATGATGCACTTCCGGGGGTGACGTAGCCGGGAATACAACCAGGCATGCATTCCATATGATGCACTTCCGGCAGGGGTAGTTGCCGGGGACGCATCACAACTCATACGTTCCACCAGGACTTCCCTGCGTTCTACAATGCTTCTTCTGGATTCTTACTACCCTCGTGGACATCAGGCCCTGCTTCCGTGCCACTCTCAGGGGAACCTTCATTCCACATGACGATTTTACGAGACCTTACTATAAATTAGTAAAAATACAAAAATAAATAATACATGATCGGAGGGTGCAATCATCTTAGATTTCAACTGGGAGTGCTACATAATTAATATATAATAAGAATGTGAGTAATTTTGTGTGACCCAATGTATGTGCGCTTAACCTTGGGGACACAAATCATCAAAGTGAATGATATTCAGCTGTAGATAATGGTGTTATAAGAAAAAGTGTCTTTATGGGAGACATAGATTAGAAATTTCCAATATGTGATCTATATTAAATAATTTTAAATTTAGTGGATGGAGTTTGATTCTAATTTAGTAATAGCACCAGGTGGCAAGCAAAATTAGATGTATCCTTGTAATAATAAGAATTTACTTACCGATAATTCTATTTCTCATAGTCCGTAGTGGATGCTGGGGACTCCGAAAGGACCATGGGGAATAGCGGCTCCGCAGGAGACTGGGCACAAAAGTAAAAAGCTTTAGGACTACCTGGTGTGCACTGGCTCCTCCCCCCATGACCCTTGACAAATCTAAATATTTATCTTATTTAAAACCCTTTAAGAGGTCTAAGAACACTGTACGCTATTGACGTATGGAGCACCGTAAGGGTACGCACGTTGCGTAACAATCGCTTAGCCGTGGTCGAGACGCTCAAGCGTCACGTTCGCTCACGGCCAAGAGATCACAGGCAGGCACGCTATTGGCTGCCGACTAACGTAATGGTTCGCTATAGCGTAGCGGACGCTCGGGACCACGAGGAGATCACCAGCGGCGCAGACGCTCACAATGTTAAACCTTTATATCTAAACCATAAACAATGTAATATGCAGTAAAACCTTAGTGTAGAGATAGGATGTAGATGCAACACAGTGTAACCTTATTAACTTAAAAGCTGTTCGAGCGTCACCGACGCTCTGGGAATACTTAACACTATAAGAAATACACAACTACCGGGCTTAGGGTCTAACGCCTTATATGGATGTTATACTTGCAAAAAGAATAATACAGTACAAGTCATACACTACAATATAACATAGACTAACTAACCAGATAACTACACAGGAAATACAATACTATTACGTTTAAGGAAAAATGAGAGAGAAAGAGGAGAGAGAGAGAGAGAGATATGGCCCACAATAACAACAAAGACAATATGGTTGCGGAGAAAAACTTACGCACAAGGGGAACGATCGCATGCGCCTCGATATCCAGCTCCCGATTATCAGCAATGAGAACCGTTGAAGAGAGTGAGCTGGATATGGTCGGCTTGTCTATTTATGCCCCACACACAATACAATTCAATGGTCCCTACAATCTCATTGTTCATTGGACACAGGAATTCGTCTTCGCACTAAAACAAAAGGTCATAGGTTGATTCATACAGGTGGGCTGTGTCTACTTCCAACTGCTCAGGTGGGTGGGAAACTAGGTTTCCCGCCGCATGGATAAGTAAGTGCAAATAATGGTAAATGGACATAAACTTCTTATGTCCATAACTATTCGCATGAGCGATTAATCTGCTTCAAACCAACACCGGAATATTGCTAATTAAATACTCTTCCGATGGATACTAAACACCACTGTATGACCCATGTCTGTCCCTTCGTATCAAACAAAGAGGGATCTCTCTGTCCATGAACATGCTACATTAACTAAACTTTCAGAATCTATCAAAGGGACCATGATCTACAAAATACATTATATGGTTAAAATATGTAACGATTGAGTCGCACGCTACGCACACATAAACTCTACCGTAAATGCGCATACCGTGCGCCTGCGGGTGCCCGCAACAGCGAGTATGCGCACGCACGGGAGAGCGCACGCATGCGCAGCGCGGACCTGTATGAGGTGCAAATATGGCAGTGTGCATCGTGATATTTTTCTGACTTTGACAGTCCACCCTTTGGCAGTCAACAATAACTGCCACTTCCTAAAACATTTCAAAACGAGAAAAATATATGTCAAGTGTAGATACATTTCCATGATTGGGTAAGGGAGGAGAGGAGAAGGTAGGAAAAGGGTATGACCTAGTGAGATAGCAGAAGCATGTGTGTATGAATCCATGTTTGGGGGGTCATGTATCATCGTGCCGTACGTGTTGTAAATCAAGCTTCGAGGTATTGCGAAGTATACATTTGAATTCCTTCTTATCCCGCGGTACGGGTCTGTGGATGGGCTGTCAAACTTTACCGAGCTCTTTTCGGATTTTGGTTGCAACAAAATGGTGGAGCACATTTTAGTTGATGATACATGAATGGGGGAATATGTGATTGCTGATATCTGTGCCTGTATTCCCTATCGACTATGTGTGTCATTACCTGAAGGTTGTAGTGATGAAGATAAAGAACACTTATGGTAAATGCAGTGGTATTCTATGTCAGGTTAATGAACATTTGTCGGTTGAAGTCTTGTTCGGTGTCTGTTGAATGCAGTCTTCTTTGGGCTTTTGCCAATAGGTGTGAGCAAAAGCTTTGTCAATGTCCATACACTTACAAAAGTGTTGGGCTAGCGTAATTTTAAATTTCTAGGGAAACTGGGGGTCTATGGCATAGTTCATCAAATATCTGTGTATAAGGTTGTCAAAACTTCTTCTTTAATCCATCAGTTGTCTATATACAGGCTCATCAAATTCCTTGTCACAAGTGGGTCTTTTTACCTTGGAGAAAACGGAAAAACAGGTGAAAGAAACGGACCGTATAATCGCATTTTCATCACATCATTGTTTCTACCGTTGGGTCATAAATCAAATCCATTGGAATTATAATTTCCTCACTCCTTAAACTCATTACCCTAGTACTTCGTTTGCACTTCATTAAAGCCTGACCGCATCTAAATATCAAGCCAATCGTTATGGCAACACCTAAGATACATAGGAGAAACTTCCCTACATCCATTATGACTCCTTGAGCCCATTCTCCTAAACCAGAGAACCAATTTCGCGGGTTCAACCATGACACCCAACCAGTCAGCTCATTACCCACAGCAGCAAGGGTGAGATTGTGTCTCCTGCGAAATTCCCACTTTAATTGGAGAATATCGTCCATCTTTTGGTCTATGACCTCGACCGGGTCCTCGGTACTATTCGTTATATATGTGCAGCATTTCACGCCGTACTGCGTTGCCAGTGGGACACAATATCCGCCTGTCACTGCCGTGAGATAATTGAGAATCATTCTATGCTGAACCAGTTCTGTTTTATAAGCTTGAAGTTCTCTTCCAGTATACCTAAACGTGTCATCATACATTTCTGTGATATTGTCTAACAAATTTGCGAGCGCAGATATGTATTTATAATTCAGCACTCCTCTAGCGGTGCGAGTGAAATCTAACGCGATTAGGACCTGAATCCCGGTGGATTCATGGATCATGTCAGAGGCCGGATGCTCTGTTCTTTCTATCAGGTGCCGTTTAACTACGTGCTCGGAATGAGTATGAGTATAAGGAGTTTGGGCAACACGGTGTATATCTTTCATTTTGGCATGTGATACAGTCATTACCTCAGGCAGTACTTTTCCAATATAACACAATCCTTCAGAGTTTGGGGCAAGCCACTTATACGCCTTCCTCCCGCATATGAAATATGCATCATCGGGGAGAACATATGGGACGGAGTAGGACATAACCATATTACACATCCTCCATGTGAAATCTCCTACCCCTAATTCTCCCATCTGTCTAGTACACGTATCAGTTTGTACGATATGTGCACAGTATCCTGGCGATACCTCTCCAACTCTCGTAATCCTACTTCCTAGGGTATACCTATATCGGAAAGATTTTTCTCTACTGGCTATGTGGCGTATAAGCTCTGTATCTGTCGGCATTCTATCTGCTCTATATGAAAAGGTCATGGTTTGGTTACTCCATGACACTTCCCAATTTCCCGGCTTTCGGGGATTGGAAATGTTAAAACATATTAGGGATCTATCCACATGATATTGGTGGAGCTTCAAACTAGGAGGACTGGAGATATTAAACCTCCTGTCCACCGGCCTCCCACCACTTAGCTCAAGTACCTCCCCTATCGTTAAAGGAAATGGTACTAGTCCTGATTTGCTATGACCTTGAGGTACTTGAGAGCATACCCAACAATCTGTTTGATTTAACACACTACCCACTAAGGAGTGATAGTCACTCAAGGGATGCCGGTCCATGTGGATATTAAAACTGGATTGGCATTTCTTAATGCACCCATCCTCAACTACATTGTCACAGAGCCTACAGATACAGTTTTCTTCAGCTAACAATCCTTCACAATTCCTTCTATTGTCAATACTATCGGATCGTTTTCTGATACTCGCCTTTACTTGTTGATTAAGTTGTTCTTGGAAAACTACGCCTCCATCTTTGTCATCAGAACCCATTCCAGAACCTCTCTCGACCTCCATGGTACTCTCGCCGGAACAGACTGCTCTGGTCAACATCATGGTCAACAGGAAAATCCGGATCACAGTCTCTTGGGGCAAGTCCATCTTGTAGGAGGAAATGGAGAAGAATGAGAAGGGGGAAAAAAATAATTGAGGGAGATGGGATGGGATGTGGAGAAAAACAATAAAAGGGAACAGGAAATCGACAACTGCTTTTGATCTTATGATTTTCAATGCTCAGGTGCCGCCTCAGTCCTCTTGGAACAGACACTCCAGTGATACAACTTCCTCTACCGTCTGTTCCTTATCACGGGACCTCTCTGGATCAGCAACCTTCTTACAGTGGGACGAATGAACCCAAGTCTCTCTCTCTGCAACCTTCAATGCAGTAGTGCTAGTCAATAAGACTTGGTATGGTCCTTCCCATCTGTCTATAAGGCAACCTGAGCGTAGAAAATTCCGTATCATTACATAATCCCCAGGTTCAATGTCATGACAATTACTATCTGGTAACTCAGGAATCACTAACTTCAAATTATCATTTTGATTCCTTAGCTGTCTACTCATGTTAACCAGGTACTTTACAGTCACTTCATTGTTACACTTCAAATCATCCTGAGGGTTAATCATAACATGCGGTTGTCGACCAAACAAGATTTCAAAGGGAGACAGATTAAGAGGGGACCTGGGAGTGGTTCTGATGCTGTATAGTACAATGGGTAAAGCTTCTGGCCACGTCAATCCTGTTTCTGCCATAACTTTGCTCAGTTTATTTTTAATAGTGCTGTTCACTCTTTCCACCTTCGCACTCGCCTGTGGACGGTATGGAGTGTGCAGCTTGCTATCAATTCCCATCAACTTACACATTCCTTGAAAGACATCACCTGTAAAATGGGTACCCCTATCACTTTCGATTATTCTAGGGATACCATATCTACATACAAATTCCTGCACAATTTTCTTAGCAGTAAACATAGCGGTATTTGTGGCCGCCGGAAATGCCTCGACCCAATTTGAGAACACATCTATACAAACAAGTACATATTTCAAATTTCGACAAGGGGGTAATTGAATAAAGTCAATCTGTATTACCTGAAAAGGGCCGCCTGTCGGTGGGATATGAGATGGTTCTGTTGGTATTGCCTTTCCGATATTCTTTCTCAAACAGGTAAGGCATGACATTGCTCTCTTACTCGCATGAGATGAAAATCCTGGGGCGCACCAATATGCTCTTACCAACTTGCACATTCCCTCCTTGCCCAGATGAGTCAGCCCGTGTGCTGCCTCAGCTAAACATGGAAGATATGCTCTGCGGGCCACTGGTTTACCTTGTCCATCCGTCCAGAGTCCTGAGGACTCCTGGCCATATCCCTTTGCCTTCCAGACTGCCTTTTCCTGTGTGGAACACAAATTTTGCATTTCACACAACTTCTGTGTGTTGATGGTATTAAATACCATCAATTGTGTGGTGTCTGTTTGTCTGGGGGTACCAGCTGCTAACTTAGCTGCTTCGTCTGCTCGGCTGTTACCAAGTGATACTGGGTCCTGGCTATATGTGTGTGCTTTACACTTGATAACAGCCACTCTGTCGGGTTCCTGTATCGCTGTTAGAAGCCTTTTGATGTGAGCTGCATGCGCTACCGGTGTACCAGCTGCTGTCATGAAATTTCTGAGGCGCCATAGGGCTCCGAAATCATGGACTACCCCGAATGCGTATCTAGAGTCGGTGTAGATATTGGCTGATTTGCCCTTAGCCAATTCACATGCTCTGGTTAGGGCGACCAGTTCAGCAACCTGGGCTGAGTGAGGTGGGCCTAGCGGTTCAGCTTCTATGGTGCCTTGGTCATCTACGACTGCGTATCCAGTACACAAGTCTCCCGAGTCTGACTGTCTGTGACAACTACCGTCCGTGTAGAAAGTTAGATCTACATCTTCCAGTGGGTTGTCACTGATGTCAGGCCTTGCGGTAAAATTTTGGGTCAAATATTCCATACAATCATGTGTGTCCTCCTTTGTATTAAATCCTCCTTCCCCACCACTCTCATCCTCCACCCTTTGTGCCTGTCCAGGCACACCTGGGAGATATGTTGCAGGATTTAATGCACTGCATCTCCTTATGGTGATGTTTACGGGGGCCATTAGTGCCAATTCCCATCTTGTAAACCGCGCTGATGAGACGTGCCTGGTTTGGGCAGAATTTAACAAGGCTGACACTGCATGTGGTGTATGAATTGTGAGGTTGTGACCTAGCACTACATCTTCGCTTTTCGTTACTAGCAATGCTATCGCAGCAACGCTTCGCAAGCATGTGGGGAGGGATCGCGCTACCGTATCTAGTTGAGCGCTGTAGTATGCTACTGGCCTGCTGGCATCACCGTGCTTTTGGGTTAGGACGCCTGCCGCGCAACCAGCACTTTCTGTTCCGTACAGCTCAAAGGGTTTCCCATAGTCTGGCATACCTAATGCTGGCGCCTGCGTTAGGCACTGTTTAAGTCTCTCAAATGCCATCTCGGACTCGTCTGTGTGCGAAATCCGATCAGGTTTGTTTGAGGAAACCATCTTCTATATAGGTAATGCCAGAATGGAAAATCCTGGGATCCAGTTACGACAATACCCACACATTCCTAAAAACGTTCTGATCTGTTGCTGGGTTTGAGGCAGAGTCATGTCTCTAATTGCTTGAATTCTATCAGCGGTCAGGTGTCTCAGTCCTTGTGTTAGACAGTGTCCCAAATATTTTACTTTAGTTTGGCATAATTGCAACTTGTCTTTGGAAACCTTGTGTCCTGTGTCTGAAAGATGAAACAGGAGCTGTTTCGTATCCTTCAGGGAGGCTTCCAATGAATCTGAACACAGTAGTAAATCATCCACGTACTGTATCAATACTGATCCACTCCCTGGTTGGAAAGACTGTAAACAATCATGCAAAGCCTGAGAAAATATACTTGGACTGTCTATGAAACCTTGTGGTAATCGAGTCCATGTGTATTGGACTCCTCTGTATGTAAATGCAAACAAATATTGGCTGTCAGGGTGCAGAGGTACCGAAAAGAAAGCGGAGCAGAGGTCAATAACAGTGAAAAATTTCGCAGTGGGAGGGATTTGCATAAGGATGACAGCTGGATTTGGCACTACGGGGAACTGACTCTCAACTATTTTGTTAATCCCCCTTAGATCCTGCACTAGCCGGTAACCCCTCCCCCCACTCTTTTTCACAGGGAAGATGGGACTATTGGCAGTGCTGGATGTTCTTACCAGAATGCCCTGTTGTAGCAAGCGCTCTATTACTGGGTAAACTCCTAACTCCACCTCTGGCTTCAGAGGGTACTGTGGGATTTTTGGAGCTATCCTACCATCTTTTACTTGTACAACTACCGGAGCTACGTTTGCCATTAATCCAGTGTCCTGTCCATCTTTAGTCCAAAGTGACTCTGGTATCTGGGATGTCATTTCTTCTATTTGGGATGGAGTCCTATTTGTCATAATGGTATGTGACATTAATTTTGATGGGGAGTCTAACATGTCTCGCACTTCCTGAGCGTGATTCTCAGGTATGTCCAAGAATACACCTTCAGGAGTACAATAAATGACGCACCCCATTTTACACAATAAGTCTCTTCCCAGGAGATTAGTCGGTGCCGATGCAGCCAGCAAAAAGGAATGCTTGGTATGTAAAGGCCCTATTGTAATCTCGGCTGGTTTGCTAACAGGGAAATGCTGGACTACTCCCGTTACTCCCATGGCTGGAATTGTCTTACCAGTGGTTCTCATGCCCACTGTCGAATTTATCACTGATTTGGCCGCCCCCGTATCTACAAGAAAGTTTAATGATTTACCAGCTACATTAATTGCAATTTCAGGTTCACTTCCAAGACTTGCAATCAATTTTACTGGCTGCAGATTACAGGTATGGCCACACCCCTATTGGGTATGGTGACCTCCCTGAATCCCGCTGGCAGCAACTATTTGTGAAGGGGTTAAATGGGAACTACCAGAGGCTTGCCAGTCTCTGTTCGGGGGGTATCTTTTTGTTTCCCCTGCATGTGGCTCATAACTCCGTTTCTGCGGACCCTGCTCCCAATGTCGTGTGTCGTGTCGTTGTCTAGGGGGTTGATATGAGTTTTGTGAATTTTTCACTCTACAATCTCGTGCCATGTGTCCCTGTCTATGACAAGAAAAACAAGTTACCACATTTGACTTACCCACAGGGTTTGGTGATTTATACAAAGGCTGCCTTGTGGTCAGGGCCTGTATACTTACGGCCATTAATTTATCACCTTGTGATTCCCTGTGTCTGGTGATATTCCGATCGTGATCAACAGCTGCCTCTCTCAAAGTAGCCACCGACAGACCTCGCCAACATGGTTGCGTGGTCTGCACCCTTGTCTTTAATGCCTCTTTTAAACCATCCATTAGTACAGATACTGCTACTTCTCGATGGTTTATGTTTGTTTTAATGTCCTCTATGCCTGTGTATTTTGCCATTTCTAGTAATGCCCTGTGAAAATATTCTGCAGCAGTTTCTGACTCTTTTTGTTTAATGGAGAAAATCTTGTTCCATTTAACTACAGCTGGAAAATACTCCTTTAACTGTAAACTTATCCTTTTTACATTATCTTTGTTGTACACATCTGTAAGAGGTACATCCTGATCCAATCCACAGTCAGCTAAAAATTGAGCTGCGTCGACATTAGAAGGTAAACATGCCCTCAGCAATATCTGCCAGTCTTTGTTATTTGGCTCTAAAGTGTTCCCTAGGTCTCTGATGTATTTTTGGCTAGCAACTAAGTCTTTCCTAGGGTCAGGGAATTCAGACACTATGGTTCTTAATTCCATTCGGGAAAACGGGCTGTACATGGCAATGTTCCTAATGGGAGTGACTCCTGTGGTGTCTGTTTTCCCATTTGGAACAGCTATCACCCTAACAGGATTAAGTCTAGCAACATCATTCTGTGTAGATTCTACAGCCTGTGGTGAAATGGTTTCAGCATAGTGTATGGTGCCGTACTTACCCGTAGATACGACCTCACCTGTCCCTCCGCTAGGGGCCTTTGTTACTAATCTTAAGGGTTGGGCCATGCCTACTGTAGTTTCTGATATGGTGGCTGCTAGAGAGAGCGCTGATATTGTTGCAGATTCGTCCTCTTGATCACACTCCTGGGGAAAGTTCAAAACAGGGTACAACTTGCACGGGTTAATACTTGCATTGGTTAACTTATTAACATTTACACAGTTGCTAAGTGTTTGTTTGTTACATCCTAGTGCGTCATTCTCCGCAACCAATTTCTCTCCTGATATGTATGGTGGCGGCGGGGCCGTGGCTATCAATTTCTTGATAGGATTAGATCCCGCCGCCAGAGCCAATCCTCTCTGTATTTCACCCTCCTGTTGCCATAACTGCAAATAATCATAATGTTGGATTCGTCTCTTTGTTGATTTAATGAGACATATCCTCCTCCTTAAATTTTGTAACACTTCTGGGCTAAAGCTACCTACTCTTGGGAATTTCTCCCCGTCATGCACTGTCATTCTCTCCCATTCATCACATAAAACCTCTGTGTGTGAACCATATTTTTCACACATTACGTACCTTGCCGACCCGACTGGTCGGTTCACTGAATCAACCCGAACCGAGGTTGATCGCCCCCTTCCTGAACAATTGGCCCCCATAACTTGCAGGTGTTGCTTTCACCACCTCTGACCTTCAATCAGGGTCTTCAGCGAACCCTTACAAAAACCAAAATGTTCACGATAGGCTGACGGTGGCGGTTTACCGAGTACCCCACTCACTCGCCCACGCCGACCAATACGACCTACACACTGCCTTAGCGCTGGCGTACTCGACCCAGGGCCCCTAGGAACCTCTATTTACTGGAACATGTGAGTGTGTTCCGCAGAGCATTGACCCTTTCCAGTAACTATTGGTTGTTGGACAATTCCTGAGTGACCAGCGAACTTCCCTTTAGAAAATAAAAAATAACACAAATCACGTCAGAATGTACAAATAGTGTTTATGACCGGTTTCGTACACAAATGGTACTGGTCAGACTAACTAATGCACACAATTACGTGCGGTACAATCGTTCAGCACATAAGCAACTAATCTTATGTGCAGAGCGAGCAGTGGAATCGAAAATTTCGGCTGCGAATTCCTTCAGCCAGAGCTTTATTGGCCTATATGGGTTCTGCACCAACCCCCTGGGTTGTGCTACTTATCTCTATCTATAGCGGACTTCTTTGTCTGCTGTACCTGGACCTCCTGGTCTGTTCTGGACCTCCTGGTCTGTGCTACAGTATGACCTCCTGGTCTGCTATACTCTACTGCTCAAATTTTATATTTAACAAGAGATGCCTCCCTAGCCACCATGTACGACACTTACATGCATGTACCTCTGCGAGAACTCGACTTCTTGTGGTTCAACCTTGAAAATTGTATAAACTTATATATACAAAACACTCACTCATCACATGTACACTTTTGTTTCTATTTCTATTTCTGCGCAGAAATTTTCTTTAAACCAGATGTGTTGCAAATTTGGAGAAGGATCTGTTAGTCTAAATTTCGGACACTAAAATAAACTTGCGCTATTTATCGCGTTGCCACCTTTTCGCCTGTTAAAATATAACACTAACGTGTGATTTGAGTTACGTGGGCGTACCCGGACGCTCCGTTGCATAATTTACGCTGCGTGCGTCGGCCTTTGAGTTGCGTACGCGAGTCTCAGCCCTTTGTTAGAGACACGTGTACGCAAAGCAAATATCCACCGTAACACAATGTACACGTTTATCAATGTAGATGATCCTCGATCATCTACCGAACACCACACCAATCTCTCCTTGCACCTTTGGGTAGAGCTGCGTGTGTGCTTTACTTTATCCCTTAATGTATTACTTTTACACTTTAACTATGAAATAGCGACAAATCTCTCTTAGCACGTTTATCAATTATAAAATGGCAAACAGGAGAGTGATATATGAAAATACACGAATAAAAGAAATGCAGATATGTGCGTGCGTACGCAAGACAGAAATAAACAGTTTTAAAAGACACTAGCGTGTTGTTCTTACCTCCGGTTCCGGATTCCCTCAGCACCCTTTACTAAGCGAAGCAGACGCTTATCCAGACAGCACTACGAGGAATATGATCTCCCGCCCTTTGCTGATGGATAATGTCTGCTGAAATTACCTAGCAGAGATATGTGAAGGACTGGACGAGCCGCCAATTGACAAATCTAAATATTTATCTTATTTAAAACCCTTTAAGAGGTCTAAGAACACTGTACGCTATTGACGTATGGAGCACCGTAAGGGTACGCACGTTGCGTAACAATCGCTTAGCCGTGGTCGAGACGCTCAAGCGTCACGTTCGCTCACGGCCAAGAGATCACAGGCAGGCACGCTATTGGCTGCCGACTAAC
Organism: Pseudophryne corroboree; assembly: GCF_028390025.1. Classification (NCBI taxonomy): domain Eukaryota; kingdom Metazoa; phylum Chordata; class Amphibia; order Anura; family Myobatrachidae; genus Pseudophryne; species Pseudophryne corroboree. The sequence goes on from NC_086444.1 coordinate 331,584,536, forward strand.
GTAATGGTTCGCTATAGCGTAGCGGACGCTCGGGACCACGAGGAGATCACCAGCGGCGCAGACGCTCACAATGTTAAACCTTTATATCTAAACCATAAACAATGTAATATGCAGTAAAACCTTAGTGTAGAGATAGGATGTAGATGCAACACAGTGTAACCTTATTAACTTAAAAGCTGTTCGAGCGTCACCGACACTCTGGGAATACTTAACACTATAAGAAATACACAACTACCGGGCTTAGGGTCTAACGCCTTATATGGATGTTATACTTGCAAAAAGAATAATACAGTACAAGTCATACACTACAATATAACATAGACTAACTAACCAGATAACTACACAGGAAATACAATACAATACTATTACGTTTAAGGAAAAATGAGAGAGAAAGAGGAGAGAGAGAGAGAGAGATATGGCCCACAATAACAACAAAGACAATATGGTTGCGGAGAAAAACTTACGCACAAGGGGAACGATCGCATGCGCCTCGATATCCAGCTCCCGATTATCAGCAATGAGAACCGTTGAAGAGAGTGAGCTGGATATGGTCGGCTTGTCTATTTATGCCCCACACACAATACAATTCAATGGTCCCTACAATCTCATTGTTCATTGGACACAGGAATTCGTCTTCGCACTAAAACAAAAGGTCATAGGTTGATTCATACAGGTGGGCTGTGTCTACTTCCAACTGCTCAGGTGGGTGGGAAACTAGGTTTCCCGCCGCATGGATAAGTAAGTGCAAATAATGGTAAATGGACATAAACTTCTTATGTCCATAACTATTCGCACGAGCGATTAATCTGCTTCAAACCAACACCGGAACATTGCTAATTAAATACTCTTCCGATGGATACTAAACACCACTGTATGACCCATGTCTGTCCCTTCGTATCAAACAAAGAGGGATCTCTCTGTCCATGAACATGCTACATGAACTAAACTTTCAGAATCTATCAAAGGGACCATGATCTACAAAATACATTATATGGTTAAAATATGTAACGATTGAGTCGCACGCTACGCACACATAAACTCTACCGTAAATGCGCATACCGTGCGCCTGCGGGTGCCCGCAACAGCGAGTATGCGCACGCACGGGAGAGCGCACGCATGCGCAGCGCGGACCTGTATGAGGTGCAAATATGGCAGTGTGCATCGTGATATTTTTCTGACTTTGACACCCTCCTCCAAGCCTCAGTTAGGATACTGTGCCCGGACGAGCGTACACAATAAGGAAGGATTTTGAATACCGGGTAAAACTCATACCAGCCACACCAATCACACCGTACAACTTGTGATCTGAACCCAGTTAACAGCATGATAACAGAAGGAGCCTCTGAAAAGATGGCTCACAACAACAATAACCCGATTTTTGTAACAATAACTATGTACAAGTAATGCAGACAATCCGCACTTGGGATGGGCGCCCAGCATCCACTACGGACTATGAGAAATAGAATTATCGGTAAGTAAATTCTTATTTTCTCTAACGTCCTAGTGGATGCTGGGGACTCCGAAAGGACCATGGGGATTATACCAAAGCTCCCAAACGGGCGGGAGAGTGCGGATGATTCTGCAGCACCGAATGAGAGAACTCCAGGTCCTCCTCAGCCAGGGTATCAAATTTGTAGAATTTAGCAAACGTGTTTGCCCCTGACCAAGTAGCTGCTCAGCAAAGTTGTAAAGCTGAGACCCCTCGGGCAGCCGCCCAAGATGAGCCCACTTTCCGTGTGGAATGGGCTTTTACAGATTTTGGCTGTGGCAGGCCTGCCACAGAATGTGCAAGCTGAATTGTACTACAAATCCAACGAGCAATCGTCTGCTTAGAAGCAGGAGCACCCAGCTTGTTGGGTGCATACAGGATAAACAGCGAATCAGATTTTCTGACTCCAGCCGTCCTGGAAACATATATTTTCAGGGCCCTGACTACGTCCAGCAACTTGGAATCCTCCAAGTCCCTAGTAGCCGCAGGCACCACAATAGGCTGGTTTAAGTGAAACAGAAATAAAACAAAATAAGACAGCGCTAACTGAAGATGGATTGTGGATAATACAGTACTAATTTATTAAAATGACAATATTCAACTAAACATTTTTAAAAAATTCATAAAATCTAATTCACTGCACTTTTATATTGTGGTCACCATACGTGTACTTATTGATCATTTGTTGTTATGTCCAAAGTCCCCGTGAAGTCCGCTCATTTAATGTCCCATATCCTGGGGTTGTGGCACAATCCCTGGGCCGATAGTACGCTGGAGGAATGTCTTATCCCAATTCTTAAACAAGGCAAAAGGGAAGTGTCCTCACCAGTATTGCGTGTTGGTAATTCTCTTCGGTCCTTATTGTTGGATAGGGTGTAAAAACTTGCGTTATTCAGCGGATTCCACAGAGGTCCAGACAGTGTTGGGTGATCAGGGTAGGTGACACAGGTTAACCTGTGTCACCTACCCTGATCACCCAACACTGTCTGGACCTCTGTGGAATCCGCTGAATAACGCAAGTTTTTACACCCTATCCAACAATAAGGACCGAAGAGAATTACCAACACGCAATACTGGTGAGGACACTTCCCTTTTGCCTTGTTTAAGAATTGGGATAAGACATTCCTCCAGCGTACTATCGGCCCAGGGATTGTGCCACAACCCCAGGATATGGGACATTAAATGAGCGGACTTCACGGGGACTTTGGACATAACAACAAATGATCAATAAGTACACGTATGGTGACCACAATATAAAAGTGCAGTGAATTAGATTTTATGAATTTTTTAAAAATGTTTAGTTGAATATTGTCATTTTAATAAATTAGTACTGTATTATCCACAATCCATCTTCAGTTAGCGCTGTCTTATTTTGTTTTATTTCTGTTTTGCATGATATAGTGGGCGTGACTAGCCCACTCAGACAGCTGCTTATTATTATTTTTTATCACTATACTATTTGGAAACACAGCTCGAGCGCCCCTTCCAATTTGATTGGTTCTACATCCTTTGGTTTAAGTGAAATGCTGAAACCACCTTAGGGAGAAATTGAGGACGAGTCCTCAATTCTGCCCTGTCCGTATGAAAAATTAGGTAAGGGCTTTTATAGGATAAAGCCGCCAATTCTGAGACACGCCTGGCTGAAGCCAGGGCTAACAGCATTACCACTTTCCATGTGAGATATTTTAAGTCCACAGTGGTGAGTGGTTCAAACCAATGTGATTTTAGGAATCCCAAAACTACATTGAGATCCCAAGGTGCCACTGGAGGCACAAAAGGAGGCTGTATATGCAGTACTCCCTTGACAAACGTCTGAACTTCAGGAACAGAAGCTAGTTCTTTTTGGAAGAATATTGACAGGGCCGAAATTTGAACCTTAATGGACCCTAATTTGAGGCCCATAGACAGTCCTGTTTGCAGGAAATGCAGGAATCGACCCAGTTGAAATTCCTCTGTAGGGGCCTTCCTGGCCTCGCACCACGCAACATATTTACGCCAAATACGGTGATAATGTTGTACGGTTACATCCTTCCTGGCTTTGATCAGGGTAGGGATGACTTCATCCGGAATGCCTTTTTCCTTCAGGATCCGGCGTTCAACCGCCATGCCGTCAAACGCAGCCGCGGTAAGTCTTGGAACAGACATGGTTCCTGCTGGAGCAGGTCCTTTCTTAGAGGTAGAGGCCACGGGTCTTCCGTGAGCATCTCTTAAATTTCCGGGTACCAAGTCCTTCTTGGCCAATCCGGAGCCACGAGCATAGTCTTTACTCCTCTCCTTCTTATGATTCTCAGTACTTTTGGTATGAGAGGAAGAGGAGGGAACACATACACTGACTGGTACACCCACGGTGTTACCAGAGCGTCCACAGCTATTGCCTGAGGGTCCCTTGACCTGGCGCAATATCTGTCCAGTTTTTTGTTGAGGCGGGACGCCATCATGTCCACCTTGTTATGAACCACAGGTAGTGGTTCATTCCTATTTTATGTTTATTTAGTTGTCTTGCATGCCAGGATTTCCTGTTGCTCTGTTTTAGTATGCTCTTGTCTGCTGCCGCTGGTTAGTCTGTGTAATTGCAGCTTGTTCCATGTGTTCAGCCTCACCTGGCTGCTAATTGCATCTTGTCAGTTGGAATCATGCAATAGGCCAGCTGCTCTGGATTATTAATTAGGCCTCTCTGTTATATGCTGGCTGATTACAGTTCACAGACGCTGGTGATATTCCTTGGGTTGCAGTCTGCTTTAAGTTTGAGCTGGTTCCTGTCAGTTCCTGTGTGGATTCCTGTGTGGATTCCTGTGTCAGTCCCTGTGTTGATTCCTGTGTCAGTCCCTGTGTCTGATCCCGTGTCCTACCCTGAGTTCCAGTGGATTCTGCCTGTCCTCCAGTTCTGAAAGTCGGTGTCGGCAGCTTCCTGTTTGCCTATGTCAGTTGCAGAAAGTATCCAGTCCTGTTCAAGCCGGTTGTTCCTGTCCTCAGTGGTCCTGTACTCAGAGATTTGTCATCTTTTCCTGGAGTCTGACTGAGCACCTTTAACATCCTGTGGTGTTCGTGAGTCACGGCGCAGCCGTGTGTTGCGGCTTGTCCGCTTACTGTTTATTATTTAGTATATTTGTGTCCTGGAGCTTTTGCGGAGGATTCCGCTCTCCCTGATCCACTCTGGTATCCAGCGGTGCTGGATAGGAGTAACGGATCAGTGGATCTTTGGTTGTCCTTTTCCCTGGCGGCTAGTCCGCACATACCTTTTGATTTAGTTAGTTAACTTGTAACCCCTGGCCTGGTTGCTTAGTCAGAGGGCCCCTTGTTATCACCCTGTCTCGGATTTCCCTTTGTCTCCCATTAAGACCTGAGGGGGCATCGGGGTTGGGCAGACATAATCCGCCCTTCGAACGCGGCTGCCATGGGCTCAAGCAACCATAGTCTCGCAGGGGATTTCTGATAACACGGGCGAGACAACGGAGTTAGGGCGTCAGGGGTTACTAGGCTTTCCTGCTCCCACAACCAGCATATCTTCCCAGTACTCTGACCTCAGCCATACGATCTCCTCTGGTCTGGAGTACGGGAATCATAACATTATCACCAGCCATACCACAAAAAAGAAATAAAACTTTTTTTTTTCTTTTTTGGCCCAGTCCAGTGTCTAGTCTAGAATCCAGTCTTGTCTAGAATTCAGTGTGCAGAATCCAATCCGGTGTCAAGAATCCAGTCCTGTCTAGAATTTGGTGTTTAGAATCCAGTCCGGTGTTTAGAATCCAATCCAGTCCGGTGTTTAGAATCCAATCCAGTCCGGTGTTTAGAATCCAGTCCGGTGTTTAGAATCTAGTCCGGTGTTTAGAATCCAGTCCGGTGTTTAGAATCCAGTCCGGTGTTTAGAATCCAGTCCGGTGTTTTAAAAAAAAAAAAAAAAAAAAATCTTGTTTTGTTTAGCTAAATTTAGTCTTGTCTTGCCTTGCCTTGCCTTGCCTTGCCTTGCCTTGCCTTGCCTTGTCTTGCCTTGTCTTGTCTAGTTTTAAATCCTCCTATGTCTACTATGCAAGCCCTGCAGGCATCTCTCGCAGCCCTGAACTCTGTATTCAGTGCTTTGAGACCAGAGCGACTAGAAATTTTGCAGCAATCCCTAAAGCAACTGCAAAACCTTCTGACTAAAATCTTGCTTATTTTGCCGGAAGTCGTTGAGAGTACATCTATCTCTAAAGAGACTCTTGTTCACAGTATGGTGACAAGAGAATCCTCTGGTTTAATTGAAGAGAAAAAGTTTAAAAGTTTTCTGCGGCCCAGGCTCTCAGAAGAGGAGCGTCTGCGTCGCAGAAACTTAAACTTATGCCTATATTGTGGGGGTTTAGGCCATTATCTGCAGACCTGTGAGTTGCGCAAGCCAAAGTGTGGTGACGAGTCTTGCCCTCTGGCCAAGTTGAGTCATGATACAAGACCTACTCCTGTCTCTACTGTGGCAGAGGTACTTGTCACACAACCCACACAAAAAAGCTCTCTGTCCTATAATTGGGGTCCTTGGGCAAGGGAGCCCCATTATAGATTCAGGAATCAAAAGAGAATGTTTCTCTCCTCTCTTGAGGTTCCTGTGGAAGCGGAGTTGCAAGTCCCTGGAGTGGTGCCCGTAGCCCAGGGTCCTGGAGTGGTGCCCGTAGCCCAGGGTCCTGGAGTGGTGCCCGTAGCCCAGGGTCCTGGAGTGGTGCCCGTAGCCCAGGGTCCTGGAGTGGTGCCCGTAGCCCAGGGTCCTGGAGTGGTGCCCGTAGCCCAGGGTCCTGGAGTGGTGCCCGTAGCCCAGGGTCCTGGAGTGGTGCCCGTAGCCCAGGGTCCTGGAGTGGTGCCCGATGCCCAGAGTGCTGGAGCGGTACCTGATGCCCAGAGTGCTGGAGCGGTACCTGATGCCCAGAGTGCTGGAGCGGTACCTGATGCCCAGAGTGCTGGAGCGGTACCTGATGCCCAGAGTGCTGGAGCGGTACCCGATCCCCAGAGTGCTGGAGCGGTACCCGATCCCCAGAGTGCTGGAGCGGTACCCGATCCCCAGAGTGCTGGAGCGGTACCCGATCCCCAGAGTGCTGGAGCGGTACCCGATCCCCAGAGTGCTGGAGCGGTACCCGATCCCCAGAGTGCTGGAGCGGTACCCGATCCCCAGAGTGCTGGAGCGGTACCCGATCCCCAGAGTGCTGGAGCGGTACCCGATGCCCAGAGTGCTGGAGCGGTACCCGATGCCCAGAGTGCTGGAGCGGTACCCGATGCCCAAGCTTATAGAGGGACATCAAATATTGTAGCTCAGGTTTCCATACCAGATGGGGTTTCAGAAGCTGTTACCCCAGGTAGGGACTTGAGGAGCGCAACCTCAGAAAGGGTATCTAAAACCATAGTTCTTGAAGGGAACTCGAGAAGCAAAACCCCAGAAGGGATCTTTGAAGTAATATCCCCAAGTGGGGTCTCGAGAGACGCAGCCCCAAAGAAGGGTCTAGAAGTCGCTTCCCCAGGAAAGAACTTAAGAAGCATAGCATTAGTGGAGGATCTGAACGTTATTGCTTCAGCAAAAGTCCCGGAAGTCATAGTCCCGGGAGAACTTTCGATTATTATCGACTCAGAGAGGGAGGCCGATGGCCCGATCCCAGTCAGGGAGGCCAACGACCCGGTCCCAGTAAAAGAATCCGAGGTGCTGGCCCCAGTGGGGTTCCCGGAGGCCACTGCCCCAGTGGGGTTCCCGGAGGCCACTGCCCCAGCGGGGTTCCCGGAGGCCACTGCCCCAGCGGGGTTCCCGAAAGTCACTGCCCCGTGTGGGGTTCAGAAAGTCACTGCCCCGTGTGGGGTTCAGAAAGTCACTGCCCCGGGTGGGGTTCAGAAAGTCACTGCCCCGGGTGGGGTTCAGAGAGTCTCAGCCTCAAGTAAGGGCAATAGTGACCAGGTCCTAGCAAAGCACTTCAGTCAGTCAGATGGGAAGGAAACAGATCCTGACTCTGATATCTCAACATCCATAATCTTTGATGGGGACTTAGCCCAATTTCTGGCGCTTTACAAACACTATTACATTATCATGTTGTCTAGACCATTTCTGGGCATCACTCCAGAGAACATTGTGCTCTATCTTATTTATTCTTTTAAAGGAGAGCCTTTTGAGTGGGCGACCAGCCTAATGAAAGCTGAAGATCCCATTCTTCAGGATCCCCCAGCATTCAGTGATGCAATTATTAAAAGATATGGTTCCAAAGAAATCGGTTCAAGTTCCTCTAAATCACCCGTCTTGTCTGCTGAGAGTCCACAAAATACTGTAAACTCGGCACAGGAGTCCCAGCCCGTTGTTGTGACTGCAGGATGTGCTTTTCTGACTACTTCTTCTAATAATAGTACTTTACCAGAAAGTTCAGCTCCCAAGGGTAAGAGACCTGTCTCTGATTTGAACGCAGCCTTGCTGGGTGGTACCATCAGTTCAGACAATGTTTGGGGAATTACCTTGGTCAGACCTAAAGAGCTTTGTAAAAAGAAGAAGAAGAAAAAGAAATAATTTTTTGACTCTTGCCTTGATAAAAAAAAAAAAAAAAAAAAAAGATTTTTTTTCCCCTTGTCTTGTGTCCAGTGGCCACCATCAAGGGGAGGGCACTGTTACAAGCTGTGGTTGCAGCTTGTTTCTGTTTTCGTGTCTGTTAGACCAATGTGTCAGGTTTTTTTTTTTTTTTTGTATCCCTTGTTCTGGATAGTCTGAATTTTGGGGTCTTTTGACCCCTCCTCAAGGGGGGGGTACTGTTATGAGCCACGGCTGTGGCTCATTCCTGTTTTGCAGTTTTGTTCTGTATTTCATGTTATACTTCTGTTTATGTTCCCCGTGGGTGTCATGGGGTGCTCGGAGCTCACCCTTAAGGAGGGGATACTGTTATGAACCACAGGTAGTGGTTCATTCCTATTTTATGTTTATTTAGTTGTCTTGCATGCCAGGATTTCCTGTTGCTCTGTTTTAGTATGCTCTTGTCTGCTGCCGCTGGTTAGTCTGTGTAATTGCAGCTTGTTCCATGTGTTCAGCCTCACCTGGCTGCTAATTGCATCTTGTCAGTTGGAATCATGCAATAGGCCAGCTGCTCTGGATTATTAATTAGGCCTCTCTGTTATATGCTGGCTGATTACAGTTCACAGACGCTGGTGATATTCCTTGGGTTGCAGTCTGCTTTAAGTTTGAGCTGGTTCCTGTCAGTTCCTGTGTGGATTCCTGTGTGGATTCCTGTGTCAGTCCCTGTGTTGATTCCTGTGTCAGTCCCTGTGTCTGATCCCGTGTCCTACCCTGAGTTCCAGTGGATTCTGCCTGTCCTCCAGTTCTGAAAGTCGGTGTCGGCAGCTTCCTGTTTGCCTATGTCAGTTGCAGAAAGTATCCAGTCCTGTTCAAGCCGGTTGTTCCTGTCCTCAGTGGTCCTGTACTCAGAGATTTGTCATCTTTTCCTGGAGTCTGACTGAGCACCTTTAACATCCTGTGGTGTTCGTGAGTCACGGCGCAGCCGTGTGTTGCGGCTTGTCCGCTTACTGTTTATTATTTAGTATATTTGTGTCCTGGAGCTTTTGCGGAGGATTCCGCTCTCCCTGATCCACTCTGGTATCCAGCGGTGCTGGATAGGAGTAACGGATCAGTGGATCTTTGGTTGTCCTTTTCCCTGGCGGCTAGTCCGCACATACCTTTTGATTTAGTTAGTTAACTTGTAACCCCTGGCCTGGTTGCTTAGTCAGAGGGCCCCTTGTTATCACCCTGTCTCGGATTTCCCTTTGTCTCCCATTAAGACCTGAGGGGGCATCGGGGTTGGGCAGACATAATCCGCCCTTCGAACGCGGCTGCCATGGGCTCAAGCAACCATAGTCTCGCAGGGGATTTCTGATAACACGGGCGAGACAACGGAGTTAGGGCGTCAGGGGTTACTAGGCTTTCCTGCTCCCACAACCAGCATATCTTCCCAGTACTCTGACCTCAGCCATACGATCTCCTCTGGTCTGGAGTACGGGAATCATAACACACCTTTGGTTTTTCCCAACGGTTCACAATCATGTGGAAGACTTCTGGGTGAAGTCCCCACTCCCCCGGGTGAAGATCGTGTCTGCTGAGGAAGTCTGCTTCCCAGTTGTCCACTCCCGGAATGAACACTGCTGACAGTGCTATCACATGATTTTCCGCCCAGCGAAGAATCCTTGCCACTTCCATCATTGCCCTCCCGCTTCTTGTGCCGCCCTGTCTGTTTACGTGGGCGACTGCCGTGATGTTGTCTGACTGGATCAACACCGGCTGACCCTGAAGCAGAGGTCTTGCCTGACTTAGGGCATTGTAAATGGCCCTTAGTTCCAGGATATTTATGTGAAGTGACGTTTCCATGCTTGGCCACAAGCCCTGGAAATTTCTTCCCTGTGTGACTGCTCCCCAGCCTCTCAGGCTGGCATCCGTGGTCACCAGGACCCAATCCTGAATGCCGAATCTGCGGCCCTCTAGGAGATGAGCACTCTGTAACCACCACAGGAGAGACACCCTTGTCCTTGGAGACAGGGTTATCCGCTGATGCATTTGAAGATGCGATCCGGACCATTTGTCCAGCAGATCCCACTGAAAAGTTCTTGCGTGGAATCTGCCGAATGGAATCGCTTCGTAAGAAGCCACCATCTTTCCCAGGACCCTTGTGCATTGATGTACTGACACTTGGCCTGGTCTTAGGAGGTTCCTGACTAGGTCGGATAACTCCCTGGCTTTCTCTTCCGGGAGAAACACCTTTTTCTGTACTGTGTCCAGAATCATCCCTAGGAACAGCAGACGTGTCGTCGGAATCAGCTGCGATTTTGGAATATTTAGAATCCATCCGTGCTGTCGTAGTACTACTTGAGATAGTGCTACTCCGACCTCCAACTGTTCTCTGGACCTTGCCCTTATCAGGAGATCGTCCAAGTAAGGGATAATTTAAGACGCCTTTTCTTCGAAGAAGAATCATCATTTCGGCCATTACCTTGGTAAAGACCCGGGGTGCCGTGGACAATCCAACGGCAGCGTCTGAAACTGATAGTGACAGTTCTGTACCACAAACCTGAGGTACCCTTGGTGAGAAGGGCAAATTGGGACATGGAGGTAAGCATCTTTGATGTCCAGCGACACCATATAGTCCCCTTCTTCCAGGTTCGCTATCACTGCTCTGAGTGACTCCATCTTGAACTTGAACCTTTTTATGTAAGTGTTCAAGGATTTCAGATTTAAAATGGGTCTCACCGAGCCGTCCGGCTTCGGTACCACAAACAGCGTGGAATAATACCCCTTTCCCTGTTGTAGGAGGGGTACCTTGATTATCACCTGCTGGGAATACAGCTTGTGAATGGCTTCCAATACCGCCTCCCTGTCGGGGGGAGACGTTGGTAAAGCAGACTTCAGGAACCGGCGCGGGGGAGACGTCTCGAATTCCAATTTGTACCCCTGAGATACTACCTGCAGGATCCAGGGGTCCACTTGCGAGTGAGCCCACTGCGCGCTGAAATTCTTGAGACGGGCCCCCACCGTGCCTGAGTCCGCTTGTAAGGCCCCAGCGTCATGCTGAGGACTTGGCAGAAGCGGGCGAGGGCTTCTGTTCGTGGGAAGAGGCTGTCTGCTGCAGTCTTTTTCCCCTTCCTCTGCCCCGGGGCAGATATGAGTGGCCTTTTGCCCGCTTGCCCTTATGGGGACGAAAGGACTGAGCCTGAAAAGACGGTATCTTTTTCTGCTGCGAGGTGACTTGGGGTAAAAAGGTGGATTTCCCAGCCGTTGCCGTGGCCACCAGGTCCGATAGACCGACCCCAAATAACTCCTCCCCTTTATACGGCAATACTTCCATATGCCGTTTGGAATCCGCATCCCCTGACCACTGTCGCGTCCATAATCCTCTTCTGGCAGAAATGGACATCGCACTTACTCTTGATGCCAGAGTGCAAATATCCCTCTGTGCATCTCGCATATACAGAAATGCATCCTTTAAATGCTCTATAGTCAATAATATATTGTCCCTGTCCAGGGTATCAATATTTTCAGTCAGGGAATCTGACCAAGCCACCCCAGCACTGCACATCCAGGCTGAGGCGATTGCTGGTCGCAGTATAATACCAGTATGTGTGTATATACTTTTAAGGATATTTTCCAGCTTCCTATCAGCTGGTTCCTTGAGGGCGGCCGTATCAGGAGACGGTAACGCCACTTGTTTTGATAAGCGTGTGAGCGCCTTATCTACCCTAGGGGGTGTTTCCCAACGCGCCCTAACCTCTGGCGGGAAAGGGTATAATGCCAATAACTTTTTAGAAATTAGCAGTTTTTTATCGGGGGAAACCCACGCTTCATCACACACCTCATTTAATTCATCTGATTCGGGAAAAACTACGGGTAGTTTTTTCACACCCCACATAATACCCTTTTTTGTGGTACTTGTAGTATCAGAAATGTTCAAAACCTCCTTCATTGCCGTGATCATGTAACGTGTGGCCCTACTGGAAAATACGTTTGTTTCCTCACCGTCGACACTGGAGTCAGTGTCCGTGTCTGTGTCTGTATCGACCTGAGGTAACGGGCGCTTTAGAGCCCCTGACGGTGTTTGAGACGCCTGTACCGGTATTAACTGATTTGCCGGCTGTCTCATGTCGTCAACAGTCTTTTGTAAAGTGCTGACACTATCACGTAATTCTTTCCATAAGACCATCCAGTCAGGTGTCGACTCCCTAGGGGGTGACATCACTAACACAGGCAATTGCTCCGCCTCCACACCATTTTCCTCCTCATACATGTCGACACAACGTACCGACACACAGCACACACACAGGGAATGCTCTGATAGAGGACAGGACCCCACTAGCCCTTTGGGGAGACAGAGGGAGAGTTTGCCAGCACACACCAGAGCGCTATATATATACAGGGATAACCTTATATAAGTGTTTTTCCCTAATATAGCTGCTGTATATATTTATATGCCAATTTAGTGCCCCCCCCTCTCTTGTTTTACCCTGTTTCTGTAGTGCAGGACTGCAGGGGAGAGTCAGGGAGCCTTCCTCCAACGGAGCTGTGAGGAAAAAATGGCGCCAGTGTGCTGAGGAGATAGGCTCCGCCCCCTTCTCGGCGGCCTTTCTCCCGCTTTTTTATGTAAAAATTGGCAGGGGTTAAATGCATCCATATAGCCCAGGAGCTATATGTGATGTATTTTTTGCCAAAAAAGGTGTTTTTATTGCGTCTCAGGGCGCCCCCCCCCAGCGCCCTGCACCCTCAGTGACCGGAGTGTGAAGTGTGCTGAGAGCAATGGCGCACAGCTGCAGTGCTGTGCGCTACCTTATTGAAGACAGGACGTCTTCTGCCGCCGATTTTCCGGACCTCTTCAGTCTTCTGGCTCTGTAAGGGGGCCGGCGGCGCGGCTCTGGGACCCATCCATGGCTGGGCCTGTGATCGTCCCTCTGGAGCTAATGTCCAGTAGCCTAAGAAGCCCAATCCACTCTGCACGCAGGTGAGTTCGCTTCTTCTCCCCTTAGTCCCTCGGTGCAGTGAGCCTGTTGCCAGCAGGTCTCACTGAAAATAAAAAACCTACTTTAAACTTTTACACTAAGCAGCTCAGGAGAGCCCCTTAGCCTGCACCCGTCTCGTTCGGGCACAAAAATCTAACTGAGGCTTGGAGGAGGGTCATGGGGGGAGGAGCCAGTGCACACCAGGTAGTCCTAAAGCTTTTTACTTTTGTGCCCAGTCTCCTGCGGAGCCGCTATTCCCCATGGTCCTTTCGGAGTCCCCAGCATCCACTAGGACGTTAGAGAAATAAAGTTTAAATATGACAGTTCAAATAGAAAAGCTCCCTCGGGAACTATTCACTTCTTCATAATTTACTCAGTACCTCGTCTAACAGGGGGGTAACTCCTGAGGTGCAGCTCCTTTCATTAGCACACAGTAAGGACTTATTGTCTCTGATTTATATATATATATATATATATATATATAGTGAACGTTACTTTTTACCTTTATATTGGGGAGCTGCAGAGGTCTCTACAACGGAAGGCAACGGGAAAGGTATCCACAGGTTATGCGGAGAGTGCTGGGCTTAATGATATTTTATATATATATATATTTATGGTAAGAACTTACCTTTGTTAAATCTCTTTCTGCGTCAGGGTGTGCGCCCTGTGGAACCCTGTGTACCTCGCAGAAAGAGATTTAACAAAGGTAAGTTCTTACCATAAATCTCCTTTTCTGCAGCTGGTACACTGGGGTTCCACAGGGAATAACATCGGGGATGTACTAAAGCAGTTCCTCATTGGAGGGGATGCACTGTAGCGGGCACAAGAACCCGGCGTCCAAAGGGGGTTGAAGTATCGAAGGCGTAGAACCTTATGAATGTGTTCACTGAGGACCACGTAGCCGCCTTGCACAACTGTTCAAGGGTCGCACCACGTCGGGCCGCACAAGAAGGTCCAACAGACCGAGTAGAATGGGCGTTGATGGTAGCAGGAGCAGGAAGACCAGCCTGTATATAAGCATGTGCAATCACCATTCTAATCCATCTGGCCAAGGTCTGCTTATTAGCAGGCCAGCCACGTTTGTGAAAATCAAAAAGGACAAAGAGGGAATCAGATCTCCTAAGAGAAGCTGTCCTCTTCACATAAATATGGAGAGACTGTACCACATCCAAAGGCCGCTCTTTGGGGGATAAACCTGGAGAGGTAAATGCCGGAACCACAATTTCCTGGTTAAGGTGGAAAGACGACACCACCTTAGGCAAATAACCAGGACGAGTTCTAAGAACTGCCCGGTCATGGTGAAAAATCAAAAAGGGAGACCTACAGGACAAGGCACCCAAGTCTGAAACCCGTCTAGCAGAGGCAATAGCCAGCAAGAACAAGAAGTTAAGAGTAAGCCACGTAAGGTCCACAGACTCAAGAGGTTCAAACGGAGACCCTTGTAAGGCATCCAGAACAACCGACAAATCCCAAGGAGCCACAGGTGGGACATAGGGAAGTTGAATCCATAAAACACCCTGAGTGAATGTATGAACATCAGGCAGAGTCGCAATTTTTACTCTGAAACCATATAGACAAGGCAGAAATATGAACCTTGAGGGAGGCCAGACGAAGGCCTAAGTCCAGTCCCTGTTGTAGGAAATCCAAAAGCTTGGCAGTACTGAACTTATATGCGTCATAATGGTTAGTCGCACACCAGGTGAAGTAAGAATTCCAGACCCTATAATAAATCCGAGCAGACGCCGGTTTATGGGCCTTCAACCTAGTTTGAGAGGCATAGATGGAGCCAGCATTAGGAGGGCATGCTGGGTCCTGTGGTGCCATTTGGAGGATACAGGGGTGCCTCCAGGTAAACTAGCTCTCAAACTGGATATGTTCTGTATGTGCCATTATCATGTGGCCATACATTAAGCAATTGTATGACCCATAGTGGATGTTATTATTATTATTATGCTGTGTATGGGTTTGGGGAGTGGTACCCCCCGGGTCTGGTGGGGCTGGGCCACCTTGGGGTAGCATGCCATATTATTTATTTAGCACTTATGTAACACTCCTATTTTTTCACTAACATTACTCTTTTGAGTATTTTATTAACACCCTTATTTTTGTAGCACTTTCTAACCCATAGCTTCTGCTTCTTTCTTAACACATATTAACACTTTAGTATTTCAATGGTGTGCTGCCCTGGGGTGGTCGGGCCTGAGCCGACTTTGTGGGGTCCAAGCCCTGGACCTATGCTTAGATAGGGACCTCCAGTAATAGAGCAGCCGTGAAGTGGCCTGGAGGCTTATCATATCTTTTGCAAAACATATGTAACGAAGAGCTCTAAATTTCCTATTATTACATAGTATATAGCTCTTCTTACTAACAGCCAGCAGAGTGCGTGGGAAAAATCCCTTTTGTATTTCTTGTCTAGAGTAACCCCCTCCCGCAGCACCTGGGGATTGTTACCAGCTTGATTAGAGCAGTTTTCCACTATTTATTGCAGTTCAGAGAGGCATAGATGGAGCCAGCATTAGGAGGGCATGCTGGGTCCTGTGGTGCCATTTGGAGGATACAGGGGTGCCTCCAGGTAAACTAGCTCTCAAACTGGATATGTTCTGTATGTGCCATTATCATGTGGCCATACATTAAGCAATTGTATGACCCATAGTGGATGTTATTATTATTATTATGCTGTGTATGGGTTTGGGGAGTGGTACCCCCCGGGTCTGGTGGGGCTGGGCCACCTTGGGGTAGCATGCCATATTATTTATTTAGCACTTATGTAACACTCCTATTTTTTCACTAACATTACTCTTTTGAGTATTTTATTAACACCCTTATTTTTGTAGCACTTTCTAACCCATAGCTTCTGCTTCTTTCTTAACACATATTAACACTTTAGTATTTCAATGGTGTGCTGCCCTGGGGTGGTCGGGCCTGAGCCGACTTTGTGGGGTCCAAGCCCTGGACCTATGCTTAGATAGGGACCTCCAGTAATAGAGCAGCCGTGAAGTGGCCTGGAGGCTTATCATATCTTTTGCAAAACATATGTAACGAAGAGCTCTAAATTTCCTATTATTACATAGTATATAGCTCTTCTTACTAACAGCCAGCAGAGTGCGTGGGAAAAATCCCTTTTGTATTTCTTGTCTAGAGTAACCCCCTCCCGCAGCACCTGGGGATTGTTACCAGCTTGATTAGAGCAGTTTTCCACTATTTATTGCAGTTCAGAGAGGCATAGATGGAGCCAGCATTAGGAGGGCATGCTGGGTCCTGTGGTGCCATTTGGAGGATACAGGGGTGCCTCCAGGTAAACTAGCTCTCAAACTGGATATGTTCTGTATGTGCCATTATCATGTGGCCATACATTAAGCAATTGTATGACCCATAGTGGATGTTATTATTATTATGCTGTGTATGGGTTTGGGGAGTGGTACCCCCCGGGTCTGGTGGGGCTGGGCCACCTTGGGGTAGCATGCCATATTATTTATTTAGCACTTATGTAACACTCCTATTTTTTCACTAACATTACTCTTTTGAGTATTTTATTAACACCCTTATTTTTGTAGCACTTTCTAACCCATAGCTTCTGCTTCTTTCTTAACACATATTAACACTTTAGTATTTCAATGGTGTGCTGCCCTGGGGTGGTCGGGCCTGAGCCGACTTTGTGGGGTCCAAGCCCTGGACCTATGCTTAGATAGGGACCTCCAGTAATAGAGCAGCCGTGAAGTGGCCTGGAGGCTTATCATATCTTTTGCAAAACATATGTAACGAAGAGCTCTAAATTTCCTATTATTACATAGTATATAGCTCTTCTTACTAACAGCCAGCAGAGTGCGTGGGAAAAATCCCTTTTGTATTTCTTGTCTAGAGTAACCCCCTCCCGCAGCACCTGGGGATTGTTACCAGCTTGATTAGAGCAGTTTTCCACTATTTATTGCAGTTCAGAGAGGCATAGATGGAGCCAGCATTAGGAGGGCATGCTGGGTCCTGTGGTGCCATTTGGAGGATACAGGGGTGCCTCCAGGTAAACTAGCTCTCAAACTGGATATGTTCTGTATGTGCCATTATCATGTGGCCATACATTAAGCAATTGTATGACCCATAGTGGATGTTATTATTATTATTATGCTGTGTATGGGTTTGGGGAGTGGTACCCCCCGGGTCTGGTGGGGCTGGGCCACCTTGGGGTAGCATGCCATATTATTTATTTAGCACTTATGTAACACTCCTATTTTTTCACTAACATTACTCTTTTGAGTATTTTATTAACACCCTTATTTTTGTAGCACTTTCTAACCCATAGCTTCTGCTTCTTTCTTAACACATATTAACACTTTAGTATTTCAATGGTGTGCTGCCCTGGGGTGGTCGGGCCTGAGCCGACTTTGTGGGGTCCAAGCCCTGGACCTATGCTTAGATAGGGACCTCCAGTAATAGAGCAGCCGTGAAGTGGCCTGGAGGCTTATCATATCTTTTGCAAAACATATGTAACGAAGAGCTCTAAATTTCCTATTATTACATAGTATATAGCTCTTCTTACTAACAGCCAGCAGAGTGCGTGGGAAAAATCCCTTTTGTATTTCTTGTCTAGAGTAACCCCCTCCCGCAGCACCTGGGGATTGTTACCAGCTTGATTAGAGCAGTTTTCCACTATTTATTGCAGTTCAGAGAGGCATAGATGGAGCCAGCATTAGGAGGGCATGCTGGGTCCTGTGGTGCCATTTGGAGGATACAGGGGTGCCTCCAGGTAAACTAGCTCTCAAACTGGATATGTTCTGTATGTGCCATTATCATGTGGCCATACATTAAGCAATTGTATGACCCATAGTGGATGTTATTATTATTATTATGCTGTGTATGGGTTTGGGGAGTGGTACCCCCCGGGTCTGGTGGGGCTGGGCCACCTTGGGGTAGCATGCCATATTATTTATTTAGCACTTATGTAACACTCCTATTTTTTCACTAACATTACTCTTTTGAGTATTTTATTAACACCCTTATTTTTGTAGCACTTTCTAACCCATAGCTTCTGCTTCTTTCTTAACACATATTAACACTTTAGTATTTCAATGGTGTGCTGCCCTGGGGTGGTCGGGCCTGAGCCGACTTTGTGGGGTCCAAGCCCTGGACCTATGCTTAGATAGGGACCTCCAGTAATAGAGCAGCCGTGAAGTGGCCTGGAGGCTTATCATATCTTTTGCAAAACATATGTAACGAAGAGCTCTAAATTTCCTATTATTACATAGTATATAGCTCTTCTTACTAACAGCCAGCAGAGTGCGTGGGAAAAATCCCTTTTGTATTTCTTGTCTAGAGTAACCCCCTCCCGCAGCACCTGGGGATTGTTACCAGCTTGATTAGAGCAGTTTTCCACTATTTATTGCAGTTCAGAGAGGCATAGATGGAGCCAGCATTAGGAGGGCATGCTGGGTCCTGTGGTGCCATTTGGAGGATACAGGGGTGCCTCCAGGTAAACTAGCTCTCAAACTGGATATGTTCTGTATGTGCCATTATCATGTGGCCATACATTAAGCAATTGTATGACCCATAGTGGATGTTATTATTATTATTATGCTGTGTATGGGTTTGGGGAGTGGTACCCCCCGGGTCTGGTGGGGCTGGGCCACCTTGGGGTAGCATGCCATATTATTTATTTAGCACTTATGTAACACTCCTATTTTTTCACTAACATTACTCTTTTGAGTATTTTATTAACACCCTTATTTTTGTAGCACTTTCTAACCCATAGCTTCTGCTTCTTTCTTAACACATATTAACACTTTAGTATTTCAATGGTGTGCTGCCCTGGGGTGGTCGGGCCTGAGCCGACTTTGTGGGGTCCAAGCCCTGGACCTATGCTTAGATAGGGACCTCCAGTAATAGAGCAGCCGTGAAGTGGCCTGGAGGCTTATCATATCTTTTGCAAAACATATGTAACGAAGAGCTCTAAATTTCCTATTATTACATAGTATATAGCTCTTCTTACTAACAGCCAGCAGAGTGCGTGGGAAAAATCCCTTTTGTATTTCTTGTCTAGAGTAACCCCCTCCCGCAGCACCTGGGGATTGTTACCAGCTTGATTAGAGCAGTTTTCCACTATTTATTGCAGTTCAGAGAGGCATAGATGGAGCCAGCATTAGGAGGGCATGCTGGGTCCTGTGGTGCCATTTGGAGGATACAGGGGTGCCTCCAGGTAAACTAGCTCTCAAACTGGATATGTTCTGTATGTGCCATTATCATGTGGCCATACATTAAGCAATTGTATGACCCATAGTGGATGTTATTATTATTATTATGCTGTGTATGGGTTTGGGGAGTGGTACCCCCCGGGTCTGGTGGGGCTGGGCCACCTTGGGGTAGCATGCCATATTATTTATTTAGCACTTATGTAACACTCCTATTTTTTCACTAACATTACTCTTTTGAGTATTTTATTAACACCCTTATTTTTGTAGCACTTTCTAACCCATAGCTTCTGCTTCTTTCTTAACACATATTAACACTTTAGTATTTCAATGGTGTGCTGCCCTGGGGTGGTCGGGCCTGAGCCGACTTTGTGGGGTCCAAGCCCTGGACCTATGCTTAGATAGGGACCTCCAGTAATAGAGCAGCCGTGAAGTGGCCTGGAGGCTTATCATATCTTTTGCAAAACATATGTAACGAAGAGCTCTAAATTTCCTATTATTACATAGTATATAGCTCTTCTTACTAACAGCCAGCAGAGTGCGTGGGAAAAATCCCTTTTGTATTTCTTGTCTAGAGTAACCCCCTCCCGCAGCACCTGGGGATTGTTACCAGCTTGATTAGAGCAGTTTTCCACTATTTATTGCAGTTCAGAGAGGCATAGATGGAGCCAGCATTAGGAGGGCATGCTGGGTCCTGTGGTGCCATTTGGAGGATACAGGGGTGCCTCCAGGTAAACTAGCTCTCAAACTGGATATGTTCTGTATGTGCCATTATCATATGGCCATACATTAAGCAATTGTATGACCCATAGTGGATGTTATTATTATTATTATGCTGTGTATGGGTTTGGGGAGTGGTACCCCCCGGGTCTGGTGGGGCTGGGCCACCTTGGGGTAGCATGCCATATTATTTATTTAGCACTTATGTAACACTCCTATTTTTTCACTAACATTACTCTTTTGAGTATTTTATTAACACCCTTATTTTTGTAGCACTTTCTAACCCATAGCTTCTGCTTCTTTCTTAACACATATTAACACTTTAGTATTTCAATGGTGTGCTGCCCTGGGGTGGTCGGGCCTGAGCCGACTTTGTGGGGTCCAAGCCCTGGACCTATGCTTAGATAGGGACCTCCAATAATAGAGCAGCCGTGAAGTGGCCTGGAGGCTTATCATATCTTTTGCAAAACATATGTAACGAAGAGCTCTAAATTTCCTATTATTACATAGTATATAGCTCTTCTTACTAACAGCCAGCAGAGTGCGTGGGAAAAATCCCTTTTGTATTTCTTGTCTAGAGTAACCCCCTCCCGCAGCACCTGGGGATTGTTACCAGCTTGATTAGAGCAGTTTTCCACTATTTATTGCAGTTCAGAGAGGCATAGATGGAGCCAGCATTAGGAGGGCATGCTGGGTCCTGTGGTGCCATTTGGAGGATACAGGGGTGCCTCCAGGTAAACTAGCTCTCAAACTGGATATGTTCTGTATGTGCCATTATCATGTGGCCATACATTAAGCAATTGTATGACCCATAGTGGATGTTATTATTATTATGCTGTGTATGGGTTTGGGGAGTGGTACCCCCCGGGTCTGGTGGGGCTGGGCCACCTTGGGGTAGCATGCCATATTATTTATTTAGCACTTATGTAACACTCCTATTTTTTCACTAACATTACTCTTTTGAGTATTGTATTAACACCCTTATTTTTGTAGCACTTTCTAACCCATAGCTTCTGCTTCTTTCTTAACACATATTAACACTTTAGTATTTCAATGGTGTGCTGCCCTGGGGTGGTCGGGCCTGAGCCGACTTTGTGGGGTCCAAGCCCTGGACCTATGCTTAGATAGGGACCTCCAGTAATAGAGCAGCCGTGAAGTGGCCTGGAGGCTTATCATATCTTTTGCAAAACATATGTAACGAAGAGCTCTAAATTTCCTATTATTACATAGTATATAGCTCTTCTTACTAACAGCCAGCAGAGTGCGTGGGAAAAATCCCTTTTGTATTTCTTGTCTAGAGTAACCCCCTCCCGCAGCACCTGGGGATTGTTACCAGCTTGATTAGAGCAGTTTTCCACTATTTATTGCAGTTCAGAGAGGCATAGATGGAGCCAGCATTAGGAGGGCATGCTGGGTCCTGTGGTGCCATTTGGAGGATACAGGGGTGCCTCCAGGTAAACTAGCTCTCAAACTGGATATGTTCTGTATGTGCCATTATCATGTGGCCATACATTAAGCAATTGTATGACCCATAGTGGATGTTATTATTATTATTATGCTGTGTATGGGTTTGGGGAGTGGTACCCCCCGGGTCTGGTGGGGCTGGGCCACCTTGGGGTAGCATGCCATATTATTTATTTAGCACTTATGTAACACTCCTATTTTTTCACTAACATTACTCTTTTGAGTATTTTATTAACACCCTTATTTTTGTAGCACTTTCTAACCCATAGCTTCTGCTTCTTTCTTAACACATATTAACACTTTAGTATTTCAATGGTGTGCTGCCCTGGGGTGGTCGGGCCTGAGCCGACTTTGTGGGGTCCAAGCCCTGGACCTATGCTTAGATAGGGACCTCCAGTAATAGAGCAGCCGTGAAGTGGCCTGGAGGCTTATCATATCTTTTGCAAAACATATGTAACGAAGAGCTCTAAATTTCCTATTATTACATAGTATATAGCTCTTCTTACTAACAGCCAGCAGAGTGCGTGGGAAAAATCCCTTTTGTATTTCTTGTCTAGAGTAACCCCCTCCCGCAGCACCTGGGGATTGTTACCAGCTTGATTAGAGCAGTTTTCCACTATTTATTGCAGTTCAGAGAGGCATAGATGGAGCCAGCATTAGGAGGGCATGCTGGGTCCTGTGGTGCCATTTGGAGGATACAGGGGTGCCTCCAGGTAAACTAGCTCTCAAACTGGATATGTTCTGTATGTGCCATTATCATGTGGCCATACATTAAGCAATTGTATGACCCATAGTGGATGTTATTATTATTATTATGCTGTGTATGGGTTTGGGGAGTGGTACCCCCCGGGTCTGGTGGGGCTGGGCCACCTTGGGGTAGCATGCCATATTATTTATTTAGCACTTATGTAACACTCCTATTTTTTCACTAACATTACTCTTTTGAGTATTTTATTAACACCCTTATTTTTGTAGCGCTTTCTAACCCATAGCTTCTGCTTCTTTCTTAACACATATTAACACTTTAGTATTTCAATGGTGTGCTGCCCTGGGGTGGTCGGGCCTGAGCCGACTTTGTGGGGTCCAAGCCCTGGACCTATGCTTAGATAGGGACCTCCAGTAATAGAGCAGCCGTGAAGTGGCCTGGAGGCTTATCATATCTTTTGCAAAACATATGTAACGAAGAGCTCTAAATTTCCTATTATTACATAGTATATAGCTCTTCTTACTAACAGCCAGCAGAGTGCGTGGGAAAAATCCCTTTTGTATTTCTTGTCTAGAGTAACCCCCTCCCGCAGCACCTGGGGATTGTTACCAGCTTGATTAGAGCAGTTTTCCACTATTTATTGCAACCTAGTTTGAATGACTGCTCAGAAAATCCTTTGGCCCTCAGTACGGAAGCTTCAAGAGCCACGCCGTCAAAGCCAGCCGGGCCAAATCTTGGTAGACACAAGGGCCCTGAACGAGGAGGTCTGGGCGCTGTGGAAGTAGAAGAGGATGCTTTATCAAGAGATCCTGCAGGTCTGAGAACCAATGCCGTCTGGGCCACGCTGGAGCGATTAGCAGTAGTATTCCTCCTTCTTGCTTGAACTTCCTTATCACCCTGGGAAGTAGTGTCACCAGAAGGAACACGTAGGGCAGCTGAAAGTTCCATAGAATTGCCAGTGCGTCCACGAACGCTGCTTGAGGATCCCTTGTCCTTGCTCCGAAGACCGGAACCTTGTGAGTGTGTCAAGACGCCATCAGGTCTACATCTAATAGGCCCCACTTGTCCACTAGGAGTTGAAAGACTTCTGGATGAAGGCTCCACTCTCTGGCGTATACGTCCTGATGATTCAGGAAGTCCGCTTCCCAGTTGAGGACTCCCGGAATGAACACTGCCGATATGGCTGGCCGATGGCGTTCTGCCCAACAAAGGATTTTCGACACTTCCATCATTGCCATGCAGCTTCGAGTGCAGCCCTGATGATTTATGCATGCCACCACTGTGTACTTGAACAGGCCTGCTCTGTTCTAGAGGCAGGGCAAGTGTCAACGCATTGAACATTGCCCGCAATTACAGAATGTTTATCGGGAGGAGAGATTCCTCCCTGGTCCACCGACCCTGAAGAGAGTGTTGCTCCAACACCGCTCCCCAGCCCCGCAGACTGGCATCCGACGTCAGAAGGACCCAGTTGGAGATCCAGAATGGATGACCCCTGCTCAGTTACTGGTCCTGTAGCCACCAGCTCAGTGACAAGCGGACCTCCGGAGTCAAGGAGATCATGTGAGTCCTGATCCGGTGAGGCAGGCCATCCCACTTGGAGAGTACCAACGTTGCAGAGGGCGGGAATGAAATTGAGCGTACTATACCATGTCAAAAGCCGACACCATGATGCCTAGTACTTGTATCGCCAAGTGTACCGACACACGTGGGCGAGAGAGGAAGCATCTTTTATGTTATCCTGAAGTTTCAGGACCTTCTCCAGAGACAAAAACAACCTCTGGTTGTGGGTGTCCAATAGCGCTCCCAGGTGCACCATGCTCTGAGCAGGGACCAGGGAAGATTTCTTCCAGTTGATGAGCCACCCGTGGGCTTGTAGGAATTGGACCGTCAGTTCCAGATGGCAGAGGGGAACCTCTGGAGAGTTCGCCAGGATCAACAAGTCGTCCAGATATGGCAGGATCCCAATACCCTGACGGCGGAGCAGAGCCTTCATGACCGCCATGACCTTGGTGAAAATTATTGGAGCCGTGGTCATACCAAAAGGTAAGGCCTGGAATTGAAAATGTAGGTTGCCAATAGCAAAGTGCAGGTATTGCTGATGCGACACTGCAATAGGTATATGCAGGAAAGCATCCTGTATATCCAGGGATACCATATAGTCTTTGGGCTCCAAAGCCAGAACAATAGAGCTAAGCATTTCCATACGGAATTTGGAAACTTTAACAAATTTGTTCAAAGACTTGAGGTTGAGAATGGGCAGAGAGGATCCATTTGTTTTCTGGTCTAGGAACAGTGTGGAATAGTACCCCCTGCCTCTCTGACCCAGAGGCATCGGCACTATCACTCCTGTATGCAGGAGAGATTGTACCACCAAAGAGTTTTTGCTTTTACCTGATCCGAAGGAACGTTTGTTGAGCAAAATTGGCGTGGGGGACGTTTCTTGAAAGACATGGCGTATCCGTGAGTGACGACTTCCCTTACCCAGGCATCCGAAGTGGTCTGTAACCACGCCTGAGCAAACCGTAGAAGTCGACCTCCCACCCTGGGATCCCCCAGGGGGAGGCCCGTCCCATCATGCAGCAGGCTTATCTGTTTTGGAAGCAGGCTGACGGGCTGCCCAGGCACGTTTAGGTTTGGGCTTAGAGGTTTTGGAAGTGCGAGCCTGTTCCGGGTACGCCTGACCCTTTGCTTTACCTGGAAGTCGAAAGGAACGAAAGGAAGTACTCTTAGCCTTCGGAGCCGAAGGAGAAGTACTAGGCAGACATGCAGTCTTAGCGGATGCCAAGTCAGCAACAATCTTGTTGAGATCTTCCCCAAAAAGAATGTTTCCCTTAAAAGGGATCACCTCCAAGGTCTTTTTAGAGTCCAGATCTACAGACCAGGACCACGACCAGAGAATCCGGCGAGCGAGAATGGACGCAGTAGATGCCTTGGCCGCCAGGACACCTGCATCAGATGCCGCCTCCTGAATATAATGAGAGGTTGTAATAATATATGAAAGACACTGTCTAGCATTAACAGGAAAATCTGACGGTAGTTTAGCTTCAATTTCCTGAACCCAGGCTTCAATAGCTTTTGCCGCCCAGAAGCCGCAATAGTGGGCCTATGCACAACTCCAGCAAGAGTGTAAATGGACTTCAAGCAACCCTCCACATGCTTATCCGTCAGTTCCTTCACCAACAGACACGCGACTTGTGAATCCACCGGCGGAGGTGGTTCCCGATTTTTACTTAACTCTGCTGCTGCTGCGAGAGGATAACGAGATAGCATCTTTTTAGACAGGGAAAATTTCCCAGGATTCCTGACGAAAGTCAACCAAGTGGTCAGAATGAGGTAAAACTAATTTAGTAACCTTCTGATGTTTAAACTTAACTGGTTTCTTAAAGGTAGCTGGAGGCTCTTCGTCGTCATCGATTTGAAGAATCAGCCTGATTTAATTGCTGTAATTGAGAGGACAGTGTATCTGCC
Source organism: Pseudophryne corroboree (assembly GCF_028390025.1). Lineage (NCBI taxonomy): Eukaryota > Metazoa > Chordata > Amphibia > Anura > Myobatrachidae > Pseudophryne > Pseudophryne corroboree. The sequence goes on from NC_086444.1 coordinate 331,610,007, forward strand.
CATGGCGGATTAACTGCAGGGACAATATGTGGCTGTAATGGCACAGGAGGTCCCATAGGGGGGCACAAGTCTAGTTACTAGCGTAGTCAGTAAATTAGAGAAAGCAGCCCAAGGTGGGTCTTGTTTTGCCCCCGTTGCTGCAGACTGACCATGGGATATAGAACTCCCAGTACCTGAACACTCAGCTACTATGTTTTCCTCCGAGCAATCCATGGCGTCAGCACTGCATGGTGCAGGATCAGCCATGGATCTACCACCCTGTTTAGCAGACATTATATGTAAGTGTAACTTAAGGGTTAAATAGTACAAAATAAGCAGACAAATTACCTGACAACAAAAAACCCTGTATAGTGTGACTGCAAAGCAGAGCACAAACAAGAGGATTTAAGAGGTATGTGGTGACTGTAAAACACGGCGAAAAATACCAAGGTAGTATAAAGTATCCTGTGAAACACTATATTATATGATAACCCTGACGCACTTAGCCCCCCTCAGGGTACAGAATATAGGGATAGCAATATGTGTGAAATACACAAAATAGAAATCACACAGCAGCTATTGGCACACATATACAATGTAGAAATTATTAAAAACAATAAAACTGCACTGGACTAGCAATACTAAGTACAAACTGTACCACTAAGTAAAGCTATATAGGTATATAGATATAACAATGCACAGTAAAGACTGGATGTATATCACAGGGTACTTGTACTAACTATCCCTGTAGTAATGCACTTGTTCTTAACTAACACTGTCTAAATGACATGTAGAAAACTTAAGTGTCCTGTAAATGCACAGAGCTGATGATGCAGGCGGCTTTACAGAGGAGACATTGCCCAGCAGTCCCAGAATCAGCTCAGCATGCGTGTGATGGCGACCAAACGCTGACATGGAGTGAGGAAGACAGAGATGCAGCTCCAGGGAGGGAACATTTGCAGTAAATGGCGCCTGGGGCTGGGGGAGAGTCTACAGTTCAGATTCTTATGGGCCCTACACACTGCGCAACCCGCCGCCGAGCTGCCTGACCGCCGATACGGCAGATAGGCAACCCGGCGGCGGGGATAAAGGTGACGAGGAAAGTGACGTTTCCTCACTACCCCCCTCACCCAGCTCCAGAGCAGTGCATGCAAATATGGACGAGATCATCCATATTGGTCTGCATGCACAAGCGACGGGGCACCAATGATGAACGAGCTGTCTCCACACTGAAAGATATGAAAGGTATCTCGTTGATTAATGAACGAGATTGTTTCATATCTTTCAGTAATATCGCCCAGTGTGTAGGGCCCATTATCCCCTTGCTGGACTTCACCACCGGGTACTGAGGGGCCTATTAAAGTGCATTAGGACGTAATCCGACTTGTGCCCCCTTGCCCTGGTGGTCTAGTGGGGTCCCTGTACGGCCACAGTGTCCACGCGGCCCATCTCCTAGAGACCGCAGCGGATCGCTGTTTTCAGCTGGGCCCGCCTGGGGGACCCTCTTACTTCCTCCCTGTAATGTGGCCATGCGATGCTGGAGAGCAGCGGCAAGTGTGTGTGCCTGAAGAGAAACCGGAGGCACCAACTTACAAACTGAGCTCCTGTGCACGGAGGCGGGGTTATAGAGGAGGCGGCGCTATGCATCTTGGGAACAGTCAAAGCTTTTAGCCTGTTGGTGCCTCGGATCAAGATCCAACTCTACACCCCGATGTTATTCCTGGTGGAACCACAGTGTACCAAGCTGCAGAAATTTATATATAAAGTTATTACCTCTTATACTACCATTTCAATAAATTGTGGTTATTAACAATAAATTCATTTTCTTGTACACTTATATAATCCTTACCGATTTATTACGTAACAGTAAGCATGTAAGTTGTGACACAAAAGGGTCACAACTATAACAGGCTCTCCTACCCTGGTGCTGCTGCTGCACAGTGCCTACAAGTATGGTACAGGTTGAGTATCCCTTATCCAAAATGCTTGGGACCAGAGGTATTTTGTATATCGGATTTTTCCGTATTTTGGAATAATTGCATCCCATAATGAGATATCATGGCAATGGGACCTAAATCTAAGCACAGAATGCATTTATGTTACATATACACCTTATACACACAGCCTGAATGTAATTTTAGCCAATATTTTTTGTAACTTTGTGCATTGAACAAAGTGTATCTACATTCACACAATTCATTTATGTTTCATATACACCTTATACACACAGCCTGAAGGTCATTTAATACAATATTTTTAATAACTGTGTGTATTAAACAAAGTTTGTGTACATTGAGCCATCAAAAAACAAAGGTTTCACTATCTCACTCTCACTCAAAAAAGTCCGTATTTCGGAATATTCCGTATTTCGGAATATTTGGATATGGGATACTCAACCTGTATCTTAGTAACTAAGCTTCAAGGGTCCCAGATCTAACCCCCAGCTACTGGCAGGCGCGGTGGCATAGTGTCTGTGTCAGTGTCTGAGAAGCTGGCACTCCTACCACCCCGCCCGGAATTCTGCCCAGGCAAGTGGTAAGCCCTGGCATCAGGGGCGTTTTAAGAGGGGAGGGGACCCGTGTGCAGCCTCCGTTGCGGGCCTCTTCCTCTCTGGCAGCTGGTAGACTCTGGCATAATGCCAGAGTCTACTGCACATGCGCAGGTCTCTGGGAACATGGTGACCACGCTTTGTTCCCAGGGACATCGCCAGTGCCTATGCTCAAATCACTTGGAAATGGTCATGGTGGCCATTTTCCAAGTGATTTGTGCAAGTCCAGCAGGGCTGCCGCAGCGGGACTCCGGAGGGGTAAGTGTCAGGAATCGACTTACCACAGCTGCATCTGTCCGTCGGTGCGGTCCCGTCCGGGGTCTCTACGTCTCGCTGTCACTGGTCGCCTTGTCGCCGGACGTCATCTTGGGCCTAGGAGCACTCCTGTTGTCAGCGGGCGTGCATTCCTGCCGGGCCGCGGCATGGGCGCCGCCATGACAGCTTACATCAGACTGCCGCATCGGCCAATCCGGAGCTTGGCCGCACCTCCTCATTCACTTCCCACCAATACCTACAGACCGGGGGGTATATCAGGAGCAGCAGGGTGAGTCAGTCCTTTTCCTGGACTTCGTGTCACTCCTATGACCTGTGTCTCTGGCTCCGTTCTCCAGTTCCTCCGTTTACCTGCTTTGCCTTCCAGTTTGTTCCTGTACTACCGTGGAACCACAAGCACCAGCAACCCTTGCACTTGAGTTCTAGCTTCACACCTTTACCAGCTACAGTGTGCTCCAGCCCTCTGCAGTAGAGACTCTCCTCCAGGTGCATCTCGTCATCTACACCTGTTCATCAGCCTGCAAGCTGCCAGTGTTATTCAAACTGCACTGAGAACTTTAACACTTGTCTCCTGCAATTGCTACCAGGTTTGCTATTCCCACCAACATCTCTTCTTGCTCCACGGTCCAACAACTATCGGTTCCCATACCGACACATCGATCCCCTGATCGATTGAACTTACCATACAGACTTTGCCATAGACTCTCAGCTTCCACGCTGCATATTCACAATTGCATTTGTTTCTGTTGTTATCGAGTATTCCTGCTGCCATATTGTTTAAAGCCTACTGTTTAATAAACAACATTGCGCACATGCGCAGGAATCCAATCCGGCCTCCTCACTTCTTCCATCCTACCTCCACTGACCCACTAGCGCCCCCTCCGGGGACACAAACTAAACAGAACCTGACAGTAAGTCCAGGACCGATGGACTCGGATGGTGGTCAGAATGTGGGGTCAGGGGCCTTACAAAATCTGGTCTCCCGCTTGGATGGTCAAGAGGCTGCGCAGCAGCAGATGTTCCAGTTCCTGCAAGGAATGTCCTCCCGTCTCGATACACTACAACAATCTCTGCCCAGTGCTTTTGTTTCTTCAGCTCCAGTCACCCCTGCGCCTGCAAGTACAGCGGGTTTTCCTTCACCGGCTGCATCAACTCCAGTGTCACGCTTGCACCTGCCCGTGCCCAGCAAATATGATGGCAGCCCCAAGCTATGTCGCGGGTTTCTTAACCAATGTGAAATCCAGTTTGAGTTGTTGTCACACAATTTCCCCACGCCAAGATCCAAGGTTGCCTACATCATATCACTGCTCTCTGGATCAGCTTTGAGTTGGGTGTCTCCTCTGTGGGAACGTGCCGACCCTCTTATGAATAACTATACCGAATTTGTGTCAACCTTCAGACGCATCTTTGATTAACCAGGTCGCGCAACATCAGCTTCTGCAGATCTTATCCAACTTCGTCAAGGTACCCGTAGCATGGGTCAATACGTCATCCAGTTCCAGACGTTAGCATCAGAGATTCAATGGAATAACCAAGCACTGGTAACAGCCTTCTGGCATGGACTCTCTGATAGGATTAAAGATGAACTAGCCACCCGTGACATTCCTGAGCAATTATCAGAGTTCATTTCTTTGTGTATCAAGTTGGACTCTCGCATTCGCGAACGCAACAGTGAGCGTGCTCGTAGTGAGCCTCGCAAGCCAAGAATGGTACCTCCGACACAATTTCAGCCTCCACCTTCTGACGAGCCTATGCAAATTAATAGGTCCTGCTTAACCCCTGAGGAGCGGTCAAGAAGACTTCGAGAGAGACTGTGTCTTTATTGTGCGGCTACAGGTCACCAAATTAATTCTTGTACAGCGCATTCGGGAAACGCCATATCCTGACTTGTAAAGGAGGAGTCAAGTTGGGATCTTCTAGACAAGCTCCTTTAAACCAAGACCTTATCCTTCCTGTGACTTTAGAGACTAGGACTGGACTCCAGTCTGTAACTGCATTAGTGGACTGCGGAGCTGCTGGAAACTTCATTACTCAAGCTGCAGTTGATAAGTTCCGTCTGCCTGTCTGCGAACTCACATATCCAGCCTACATCACTGCAGTGGATGGTAGCCGAATTTCCAAGGGTAACATTTCTCAACAAACCAAGCCAGTGGTGCTGGCAGTCGGGTTCCTGCATTCTGAATTAATTGAGTTCCTAGTCATCCCTCAGGCAACCCAGGAGGTCATTTTGGGTATGCCCTGGCTCCAGCTACATAATCCGCAGATTGACTGGTCCACGTTACAACTGACTTCTTGGGGTTCACACTGCCATCAGTCCTGCCTAGCCCAAGTTCGTCCTGTGAGGTCTTCAGAAGTTAAAGTTCAGTCAAGTCTTCCTGTGGCCTACCAAGATTTCTCTGACGTCTTCAGTGAAAAGGCCGCCGATGTCCTGCCGCCCCATAGGGAGTGGGATTGTTCCATCGATCTCATCCCTGGCAAGAAGCCACCTAGAGGACGTACTTATTCGTTATCTGTACCTGAAACCGAGGCAATGAGTGAATACAGCAGGGAGAATCTACAGAAAGGATTCATCCGCCCTTCATCTTCGCCCGCCGGAGCGGGTTTTTTCTTTGTCAAAAAAAAATATGGAGGATTACGTCCGTGCATCGATTACCGGGGGCTCAATGATATTACCGTCAAAAACAGCTATCCACTACCGCTCATCACTGAATTATTTGACAGAGTCAAGGGAGCCCGCATTTTCACTAAGTTAGATCTCATCAGGATTCGAAGTGGTGATGAATGGAAAATGGCTTTTAATACTCGGGATGGTCATTACGAGTACCTAGTAATGCCTTTCGGGTTGAGTAATGCCCCAGCAGTGTTCCAGCACTTCGTTAACGAAATTTTCCGTGATGTTCTGTATAAATATCTTGTAGTCTATCTGGATGATATCCTCATCTTCTCTCAAGATCTCTCCTCGCATCGCCTACAAGTTCATGAGGTCCTCCGACGTCTTCGTGAGAACCGTCTCTACGGCAAGTTGTCTAAATGTACCTTCAAAGTTCCTTCCATACCCTTCCTAGGGTATGTAATTTCTGGATCGGATCTCCAGATGGACCCGACAAAATTGGAAGCTATTGCCAATTGGTCTATTCCGAGTACTCTCAAGTCCATTCAGCGATTCCTGGGGTTCGCTAACTATTATAGGAAGTTCATCAGAGGATTCTCAACTCTCATTGCTCCTATTACCAGCTTAACTCGAAAAGGGGCAGATCATTCCAACTGGTCAGAAGATGCCTTGGCTGCGTTTCAGAAAATCAAGCAGGCTTTTATGACCGCCCCAGTTCTGTCACAACCAGATGTTAATAAGCAATTCGAGTTGGAGGTAGATGCATTTACAGTGGGAGTCGGAGCCGTTCTCTCCCAAGTGGGGGTTGATGGGAAGATTCACCCTTGTGGGTTCTTCTCTCGCAAATTCCTTCCCGCGGAAGCTAATTACTCCATCGGTGACCAAGAATTACTGGCGATCAAGCTGGCTCTTGAGGAGTGGAGGTATCTCCTGGAAGGAGCAAAGTTTCCATTTAACATCTACACGGATCACAAGAACCTCCTCTACCTAAAGGCAGCTCAGTGTCTTAATCCTCGCCAGGCCCGCTGGGCAATGTTCTTCTCTCGTTTCAACTTTAAGCTTCATTTCCGTCCAGGTTCTCAGAATACCAAAGCTGATGCTCTGTCTCGTTCTATGGAATCCGAAGAGGAGATTTCCGATCCAGTTCCGCATTCTATTTTGAATCCTGTTGTGTTTGCCTCGTCTCAAGTTACTCCTGTTCCGCCTCCTGGCAAGATTTTTGTTTCCCCTGAGCTTCATTCTAAATTGCTGTCTTGGGCTCATCAGTCCAAGTTCACAGGGCATCCTGGTGTCCTAAAGACTTTCAAGTTCCAGTCTGAAACTTACTGGTGGCCGAAAATGAAGGTCGACATCAAGGACTTCGTGGCATCCTGTCCCAAGTGTGCCCAGCATAAGACTCCCAGACAGTCTCTGGCAGGTCAGTTACATCCATTATCTGTACCCAGCCGTCCCTGGTCTCACCTGTCCATGGACTTCATCTCCGATCTACCCTCCTCTCAAGGATTCAATAGCATCTGGGTAGTTGTCGACAGGTTTACAAAAATGGCCCATTTTGTTCCACTCCAAGGTCTCCCTTCCGCCCCAAAACTTGCTCAAGTCTTCCTACGGGAGATTTTCCGCTTACATGGACTGCCTACTGAAATCATATCTGACCGTGGAGTTCAGTTTGTACCAAGGTTTTGGAGAGCCCTCTGTTCTGCCCTACAAGTTAAGCTTAAATTTTCGTCAGCCTACCACCCTCAGACAAATGGACAGACGGAAAGGGTGAATCAAGAACTGGAGACCTTGAGACTCTACGTTTCCTCTTCTCAAGATGACTGGGTAGACCTGCTCCCGTGGGCTGAATTTACTCATAACTTTCACTATCATACTGCCACGGAGACCACCCCGTTCTTCGCTGTATATGGGCAACATCCTCGTGTCCCAGATTTCCAAGATCTACCAAACATCGATGTTCCTGCAGCCACTTCTGTTCTAAGTCAGTTTTCAGCTACTTGGAGGAAAATTCATGTTTCCCTTAAAAAGGCCTCAAGTCGATACAAGTTATTTGCCGACCGCTAAAGGTGTGCGGTTCCCAGCTTAAAACCCAATGATAGGGTTTGGCTTTCCACCCGGAACCTTCGACTCAGAGTGCCATCGATGAAGTTTGCACCATGCTTCATTGGTCCTTTTTCCATTGACAAAGTCATCAGTCCTGTAGCGTACAAGCTCAGATTGCCTCCTTACTTACGAATACCTAATGCCTTTCATGTCTCTCTACTTAGACCCTTGATCCTGAATCGGTTCCAAAGAGCTCTCCCAGTTGGCCCCAAAGTACGAACCCAACGGGGCATTGAGTTCGAAATAGAGAAGATTCTGGATTCCCGTTGCCGGTACGGTCGTCTGCAATATCTCATTGACTGGTCCGGTTATGGTCCTGAGGAGAGGAGTTGGGTAAATGCTACAGATGTTCATGCTCCAAGGTTGGTCCATGTTTTCCACAGAACTCATCCTTCCAAGCCACGTGGGTGTTCGGTGCCCACCCGTAAAGGGGGGGATACTGTCAGGAATCGACTTACCACAGCTGCATCTGTCCGTCGGTGCGGTCCCCGTCCGGGGTCTCTACGTCTCGCTGTCACTGGTCGCCTTGTCGCCGGACGTCATCTTGGGCCTAGGAGCACTCCTGTTGTCAGCGGGCGTGCCGTTCCCGCCGGGCTGCGGCATGGGCGCCGCCATGACAGCTTACATCAGACTGGCGCATCGGCCAATCCGGAGCTTGGCCGCACCTCCTCATTCACTTCCCACCAATACCTACAGACCGGGGGGTATATCAGGAGCAGCAGGGTGAGTCAGTCCTTGTCCTGGACTTCGTGTCACTCCTATGACCTGTGTCTCTGGCTCCGTTCTCCAGTTCCTCCGTTTACCTGCTTTGCCTTCCAGTTTGTTCCTGTACTACCGTGAAATCACAAGCACCAGCAACCCTTGCACTTGAGTTCTAGCTTCACACCTTTACCAGCTACAGTGTGCTCCAGCCCTCTGCAGTAGAGACTCTCCTCCAGGTGCATCTCGTCATCTACACCTGTTCATCAGCCTGCAAGCTGCCAGTGTTATTCAAACTGCACTGAGAACTTTAACACTTGTCTCCTGCAATTGCTACCAGGTTTGCTATTCCCACCAACATCTCTGCTGGCTCCACGGTCCAACAACTATCGGTTCCCATACCGACACATCGATCCCCTGATCGACTGAACTTACCATACAGACTTTGCCATAGACTCTCACCTTCCACGCTGCATATTCACAATTGCATTTGTTTCTGTTGTTATCGAGTATTCCTGCAGCCATATTGTTTAAAGCCTACTGTTTAATAAACAACATTGCGCATATGCGCAGGAAGCCAATCCGGCCTCCTCACTTCTTCCATCCTACCTCCACTGACCCACTAGCGCCCCCTCCGGGGACACAAACTAAACAGAACCTGACAGTAAGTAAACTATATGGGTGCAGTGTGGGCCCCCCCCCGTACCTAAGGGCCTGTGTGCACCGTATATACTGCACCCATTGCAGAAACGCCTATGCCTGGCACGCCTACCTGGGAGTGCGATAAGCTCTAGCGCATGTACCATTAGCACGCCTCTGTCCAGGAAGGGCGATAAGCCCTAGCACGACTTTGATTGGATGGCCCCTAAGTTGAGCTGCAGGGGACAGATCTGGAACCTGGCTTCCCAGATGCATTTTTCAGAAAAATATTAAAAGATAAATACTCATAACTACATATATTTTTCTTCTCCGTGTTTGAGTTATAACCCTTTGTAGAGTGATGAGATGAATAGCCCACTCACCCATCTGCACTCATTAGTATTATTGCACTTTTCCACGCTATAGAAATGATTTATCATGGTCTTTTGTTTGTTAAATTAATGTTAAATTAGTCCACTCGATATTCAATTGACTAGAAGACCATTCAGGTATAAAGTAATGAAGATATTAATAAAATAACTATGAGAAAACAAAAATGTAATTTTGTAACCGTAGTGGATCTTGAACCTATGACCTCATGTGAAGAATTGTAGCACATTAGCCCACAAGGCCATCACAACTTTATGGAGTTCAGTGGTCTTTGGTTAAATTTATCTGTTGTTCAATTTCCTATTTCAGTTGTCCTATGCAAGGCCATTTTCTGTAATTTTTTGCTAATTTGGGGCATATTAAATGCGATCTGTTGGCGTTATTAGCGTTAAGAAGCACCTGCAGGGATACAAGCTCTGAAAAGAGCCAGTCTCTGCAATGTGTTCAGTGAGCTGCCGAGGCTGCTGAGCATGCGTGGTCCCACTTCCTCACATGCACAGAAGACATTTCCGTAGAGCGATCCCGGAGAACCCTTAGGAACTGCAAATGCTGTGGGTAGCACATAGGCTTCAACAAGCTGGTGGCTGTGGGAGTCTATCTCCGGAATTTGTATCACCAAACTTATGAGGGATGTGTCTGCTGGCGGGAATGGAGGCATGTCAGATGTATCTTCTCTTACAGCTGAGTGGGTGTTACAGGTGTTCTGTGGGCACAATGATGGAATTGCGGGCTCTTCAGATTTGAGTGTATGCAAAGATATTCATGCGCTGTGGGCACAGAAATTACGCAAATCCTCATTTAATTCCTAAATTGCTGCTGCTTTACGTGCAATGTGGGGGTGTACTCCCTCTACACTATGAGACCCACTGTTTTACAAAATACATATAGAAAAATTGAAGACTAACTGCAACCCACCCCTCCCGCAGCCTTGCCCTAACCCCTCCCTCAGAGTCTAAAGTCCAACCCCCCTCCCCCCACAAAGCCTAACCCTCCTCCCTAGAACCTACCATCAGGATTCTGACCAGCGGGATGTAGGGATAGCCATCGGTGGGGTGTCCATCGATGGTTGCCATTGATGATACCATCAACGATAACCATCAATGGTACACAAACCATCTATGGTGAACCATCGATGGTTTGCACCACTCAATGGCCACCACTGAAAGGTGCTGGCTGGTCCACGGACCAATGAAAAACTGGAGGCAGGGCTAAGCGGGTGTTGGGATGCAGAGCTATACTCCGTGTCCCGGCACCACATAAAAAAAAAGTATTTGGTTATACCTTTCCATCGATTGAATAATCGAAGGTCGATGGCCAATCCTAGTGGGATGCCACTATCAGCATTCTGGGTATCGGGATCCCAACCACATCCTGTCTCCTATTTTCGCCTCCAAAGCTCTCTCTCACTGCCAGTTCCTTACACAGAACACTAGGTCTATTGCAGCACACACTGACCTCATAGCCTCACAGCTCACTCACTGCACCCCTCAGCACTCGGTGAACCCCCTGACAGCACTCGTTCTCCTTTCACTGACCCTATCACAGGTCACATGTTGACCCCCCCACAGTACACACTGATCCTCTCATTCACCCTCACACATCACTCCCTCCTTTATAGTTCACTCTCTTAAATGTCCACCCCTCAGCATTCTCCCATCCCCACAGCACTTTCAATCTCCATATCAGAGCACTGCCAGTTACCCCTTCACAGTCTACCTCACAGCACTCCCCCTCCCCCTTCAGTGTCCACCCTACCGTACCTTCAATATGCCCCACCCCCCTCCCAGCACCTTCGGTGTCCACCTTCGGTACCTCCCAAAGCTCATTCAGTGTAAACTTTCAATACCCCCTCCAGCAACTTCAATGTCCACCCTCTAACACCTTGACTATACCCCTCACAGCACTCCTTACCCCCAGGCACCTAAACTACCTTAGGGGCAGATGTATTAACCTGGAGAAGTCATAAGGAAGTGACAAACCAGTGATAAGTACATGGTGATAAATGGAACAGGCAATCAGCTCCTAACTATTAATTTACATATTGGATCTGATTGGCTGGTGTGTTTATCACCTTGCATTTATCACTGGTTTATCACTTCCTTATGCCTTCACCAGGTTAATACATCTGCCCCCAATGTGATTAGGACGCACAAGGAGGCTGCGCTGAGTAATGTGATATGTGACACCTGTATGCTTTGCGTGACTGAGGCTGTATACGGAGCACAATGTGACTAGGACGCTTCAGGAGACTACGCTGAGTAATATGATGTACGACACCTGTATATTGTGTTTGTGACTGAGTCTGTATACGGAGCACAATGTGACTAGGGCGCACCAGGAGACTGCGCTGACTAATGTGATACATGACACCTGTATACTGTTGTGTGACTGAAATTGTATACAGAACAGAACGTGTATCTGTCACTGTGTGTCTCTGTCATAGTGTCTGTCAGTCAATGTGTCAGAATCTGTAATGATGTCGTTCCATCATGGTGTCTGTCAGTCAGTGTGTCTGTCTCTATCATGGTGTCTGTCAGTCAGTGTGTCTGTCTCTGTCATGGTGTCGCTCTGTCAGTGTGTCTGTCTCTATCATGGTGTCTGTCAGTCAGTGTGTCTGTCTCTGTCATGGTGTCTGTCAGTCAATGTGTCTGTCTCTGTCATGGTGTCACTCTGTCAGTGTGTCTGACAGAGACAGACACACTGACTGACAGACACCATGACTGAGACAAACACCATGATGAAACGACATCATTACAGATTCGGACACATTGACTGACAGACGCTATGGGGTCAATTCAATTCGATGACTAGTTGCCAATTCCGCGAGTTTACTTAAATTTTGACGACAATTAGAATTCCCACTAATTCAATTCTCGCCAATGTGACTGTTTAGTCGGCGATGTTCGGTTGCAGTCTGCGATGTATATACAAATCCAGACAATTTGTTCTCCCTATAGGTTATAATGGTCGGACCAATTCAATTAACTCGCGGGTGGGGAGAGAGTTCGAATTCCTGACAATTTTAGACTTAAACTCTCCCTTTTTTTCTCTCATCCCCCAAGGGGTGAGAGTTTTTGTTATGCACACCAGTGCCAGCAGGAATGTACTGGTGTCTGAACGGAGAGGGATGCAAAACAAATGAACTCACAGACAGACTGGGGAATATGACATTACATACACAGAAGGTGATAGGGTAACAAAATAAACACAAAGTGAACAGAGAAGCCCAAAGGCTAAGAAACTGGGTGTCTCCCTAGTATTAGGAATGCTCAGATGGAAAGAAGCGAGATGTTGTGATTTAATACGTAGAGAACCCGAAATGCTGTTGCTAAGGGCAACAGCAAAACCCTAAAGGGTTACCAACGGGTGTGGCAGTAAACTCCTTGGTCAGAGATGGAATAATAGACACAAGGAGAGTCTCCACAATCCTAGTCCTCACTTGCAGTGCACTGGTTCATCTTACTGCCACTAAACTGACACCTGAACACCTTGCACAGTGAGAAAGGATTTTGGCAGGCAAGTCTGAGAATACAGCCGCAAACTTGCTAGGTTCACAGAGTAGCAAAAGAACCCCAGCAGGTTAAATGACTGACTCCAGTCTTACTGCTAGGTCTGGATTGGCAGAGTGTAATACCAAATCCCAAGGCCTATTTGCAGTAAGCAACAAACAAATACAAAGTTTACACAGTACTAGCTAGCTTTCAGGAACTGACTAACCAACAAAGATTCAGCAGCATCTGCCTAACCTGAGAAGAGGGTTTATATAGCAGGTGCTGTCCACGCCCCACTCAGACCTCACAGACTGTGAGCACAAAAACCAGCACCGGATCCCCTGCCGTGCACAGAGCTTGTAACCACTGCACAGCAAAAGACCCGAACCAGAGCATCAGCTACGCTCAGGTTACTCCGCTAGCACTTGTCTCCCGGTTGCCATGACGACGTGGCAGCACAGAGTAGGAGACCCTAACAGTTTTTCTTAATTTTGATTTTAAGGCAAGCTTTTAATTGTGTTTGCCTTAGATAGTCCCTAACTCTCAAACAAACTACTCCCTCCCCCGGCTTAGTTAGAAAGTGGTTTGTCCCTCCCCCTTTTTAGTTGTGTCAAATTACATATCAAGCTGCAGAAGAGAGAGGCTTTTCAGCAGAAGAGGGAGGATTGCTGGATCAGTAGTGAGGAGGATTCTGAAGAGGACCTGTTCCATCCCTGATCTTTTTGGAGTGTGGTTTTGTATAGTTTGCAGTTTTGTTTACAGTTCTGTAAATGCAATGGAGTTTTTCCCAGATTCTGTGTGGGTGTTTATGTTTGCAGCCTATGCCAGTGAATCCAGAAGGCAATGGCTGGAGGAGCATAGTGCTGATAACATAATAGCAAACACCAACCTGCAGCCAGCCCGTATGCCTAGGCCTCGTCTTTATCGTGAAAGACAGTTGCTAGATGGGATACGAGTGGATCGTGTGGTAAAGCTTTACCGCCTTTTCCCCTCAGCAATTTATGAGCTATATGAGTTCTTTCATGAGGATTTGGAGCCCAAAATGCCAACAAACAAAGCAGTGCCTGGGATGTGTAAACTTCTCAGTGCATTGCATTTTTTGGCATCTGGCACATATCAGCCCACTTTGGCTGAAGTGGCTGGTATGTCACAGGCAACGTTTTCCCATTCCCTAAACCAATATGTCAAGGCTATATTAAAACACACTGGGAAATAAATAAAAAATCCCCCAGTGTGATGCTGAGTGGCATGCTGTGAAGGCTTATTTTTATGATCTTGCGCATATGCTCAATGTGCTTGGTGCAATAGACTGCACCCACATTGCGATGACAGTGCCAAAGCAAAAGGAAGAATATTACCGCAACCGGAAATTCTTCCATTCGCTTAATGTCCAGATGGTCTGTGACTCAACCCTAAGGATAATGAATGTGAATGCCCGCTTTCCTGGTTCCACTCACAATGCTTTTATCTTGCAGCAGTCTGCAATCTGCCGTCTGTTTGAGGAGGGTGCTTTTCCAAACGGCTGGCTGTTAGGTAAGTGTAGCCATGTTGTTTTTATTTCCTTTGTAGCTTATATACATTTACTTGTTACTAGTTATTTGAAATCATCTCCTCTTTTGTTTTATTAAAGGTGATGCTGGATATGGCAGTTGCACGTGGCTACTCGCTCCTCTCTCCGATCCACATGGTACTGCTGAAAATAAGATTTTACTCACCGGTAAATCTATTTCTCGTAGTCCGTAGTGGATGCTGGGACTCCGTAAGGACCATGGGGAATAGCGGCTCCGCAGGAGACTGGGCACAACTAAAGAAAGCTTTAGGACTACCTGGTGTGCACTGGCTCCTCCCACTATGACCCTCCTCCAGACCTCAGTTAGGATACTGTGCCCGGAAGAGCTGACACAATAAGGAAGGATTTGGAATCCCGGGTAAGACTCATACCAGCCACACCAATCACACCGTATAACTCGTGATACTATACCCAGTTAACAGTATGAAATATAACTGAGCCTCTCAACAGATGGCTCAACAATAACCCTTTAGTTAGGCAATAACTATAAACAAGTATTGCAGACAATCCGCACTTGGGATGGGCGCCCAGCATCCACTACGGACTACGAGAAATAGATTTACCGGTGAGTAAAATCTTATTTTCTCTGACATCCTAAGTGGATGCTGGGACTCCGTAAGGACCATGGGGATTATACCAAAGCTCCCAAACAGGCGGGAGAGTGCGGATGACTCTGCAGCACCGAATGAGCAAACTCTAGGTCCTCCTCAGCCAGGGTATCAAACTTGTAGACTCTTGCAAAAATGTTTGAAACCGACCAAGTAACAGCTCTGCAAATTTGTAAAGCCGAGACCCCTCGGGCAGCCACCCAAGAAGAGCCCCTTTCCTCGTGGAATGGGCTTTGACTGATTTAGGATGCGGCAGTCCAGCCGCAGAATGTGCAAGTTGAATCGTGCTACAGATCCAGCGAGCAATAGTCTGCTTAGAAGCAGGAGCACCCAGCTTGTTGGGTGCATACAGGATAAATAGCGAGTCAGTTTTCCTGACTCCAGCCGTCCTGGAAACATATACTTTTCAGGGCCCTGACTACGTCCAGTAAATTGGAATCCTCCAAGTCCCAAGTAGCCGCAGGCACCACAATAGGTTGGTTCACATGAAAAACTGATACCACCTTAGGAAGGAATTGGGAACGAGTCCTCAATTCCGCCTTATCCATATAAAAAATCAGATAAGGGCTTTTGCATGACAAAGCCGCCAATTCTGATACACGCCTGGCCGACGCCAAGGCCAACAGCATGACCACTTTCCACGTGAAGTATTGTAGCTCCACGGATTTAAGTGGCTCAACCCAATGCGACTTCAGGAAATCCAACACCACATTGAGATCCCACGGTGCCAATGGAGGCACAAACGGGGGCTGACTATGCAGCACTCCCTAAACAAAAGTCTGAACTTCAGGCAGTGAAGCCAGTTCTATTTTGGAAGAACATCGATAGAGCCGAAATCTGGACCTTAATGGAACCCAATTTTAGGCCCATAGTCACCCTGACTGTAGGAAGTGCAGAAATCGACCTAGCTGAAATTCCTCCTTTGGGGCCTTCCTGGCCTCACAGCACGCAACATATTTCCGCCATATGCGGTGATAATGGTTTGCGTTCACTTCTTTCCTAGCTTTAATTAGCGTAGGGATAACTTCCTCCGGAATGCCCTTTTCCTTCAGGATCCGGCGTTCAACCGCCATGCCGTCAAACGCAGCCGTGGTACGTCTTGGAACAGACAGGCCCCCTGCTGCAGCAGGTCCTGTCTGAGCGGCAGAGGCCATGGGTCCTCTGAGATTAATTCTTGAAGTTCTGGGTACCAAGCTCTTCTTGGCCAATCCGGAACAATGAGTATAGTTCTTACTCCTCTCCTTCTTATTATTCTCATTACCCTGGGTAAGAGAGGCAGAGAAGGGAACACATACACCGACTGGTAACACCCACGGTGTTACCAGAGCGTCCACAGCTATCGCCTGAGGGTCCCTTGACCTGGGGCAATATCTTTGTAGCTTTTTGTTGAGGCGGGACGCCATCATGTCCACCTGTGGCCTTTCCCAACGGTGTACAATCATTTGGAAGACTTCTGGATGAAGTCCCCACTCTCCCGGGTGGAGGTCGTGTCTGCTGAGAAAGTCTGCTTCCCAGTTGTCCACTCCGGGAATGAACACTGCTGACAGTGCTAACACATGATTTTCCGCCCATCGGAGAATCCTTGTGGCTTCTGCCATCGCCATCCTGCTTCTTGTGCCGCCCTGTCGGTTTACATGAGCGACCGCCGTGATGTTGTCTGACTAGATCAGCATCGGCCGGTGTTGAAGCAGGGGTCTAGCCTGACTTAGGGCATTGTAAATGGCCCTTAGTTCCAGAATATTTATATGTAGGGAAGTCTCCTGACTTTTCCATAGTCCTTGGAAGTTTCTTCCCGGTGTGACTGCCCCCCAGACTCGAAGGCTGGCATCCGTGGTCACCAGGACCCAGTCCTGTATGCCGAATCTGCGGCCCCCTAGAAGATGAGCACTCTGCAGCCACCACAACAGCGACACCCTGGCCCTTGGAGACAGGGTTATCCGCCGATGCATCTGAAGATGAGACCCGGACCACTTGTCCAACAGATCCCACTGGAAGATCCTTCCATGGGACCTGGAGAATGGAATTTCTTCGTAAGAAGCTACCATCTTTCCCAGGGCTCGCGTGCATTGATGCACCGACACCTGTATTTGTATTACGAGGTCTCTGTCTAGAGACGACAACTCCTAGGACTTCTCCTCCGGGAGAAACCCTTTTTATCCTGTTCTGTGTCCAGAACCATACCCAGGAACAGTAGACGCGTCGTAGGAACCAGCTGCGACTTTGGAATATTCAGAATCCAGCCGTGCTGTTGTAGCACTTCCCGAGATAGTGCTACTCCGACGAACAACTGCTCCCTGGACCTCGCCTTTATAAGGAGATCGTCCAAGCACGGGATAATTATTTCGGCCATTACCTTGGTAAATACCCTCTGTGCCGGGGACAGACCAACGGCAACGTCTGGAATTGGTAATGACCATCCTGTACCACAATTTTGAGGTACTCCTGGTGAAGAGGGTAAATAGGGACATGCAGGTAAGCATCCTTGATGTCCAGTGATACCATGAAATTCTCCAGGCTTGCAATAATCGCCCTGAGCGATTTCATTTTGAACTTGAACCTTCGTATATAAGTGTTCAAGGATTTCAATTTTAGAATGGGTCTCACCGAACCGTCTGGTTTCGGTACCACAACATTTTGGAATAGTAACCCCGGCCTTGTTGAAGGAGGGGTACCTTGATTTGACCGGCTGGAAGTACAGCTTGTGAATTGCCGCCAGTACTACCTCCCTTTCTCCGAGGGCAGCAGACAAGGCTGATGTGAGGTAACGGCGAGGGGGAGTCGCCTCGAACTCCAGCCTGTATCCCTGTGATACTACTTGCAGAACCTAGGGATCCACCTGTGGGCAAGCCCACTGGTCCCTGAAGTTCCCGAGACGCGCCCCCACCGCACCTGTCTCCACCTGTGGAGCCCCAGCGTCATGCGGTGGACTCAGAGGAAGCGGGGGAAGATTTTTGATCCTGGGAACTGGCTGTCTGGTGCAGCTTTTTCCTTCTTCCCTTGTCTCTGTGCAGAAAGGAAGCGCCTTTGACCCGCTTGCTTTTCTGAAGCCGAAAGGACTGTACCTGAAAAATAAGAATTTACTTACCGATAATTCTATTTCTCGGAGTCCGTAGTGGATGCTGGGGTTCCTGAAAGGACCATGGGGAATAGCGGCTCCGCAGGAGACAGGGCACAAAAGTAAAGCTTTTACAGGTCAGGTGGTGTGTACTGGCTCCTCCCCCTATGACCCTCCTCCAGACTCCAGTTAGGTACTGTGCCCGGACGAGCGTACACAATAAGGGAGGATTTTGAATCCCGGGTAAGACTCATACCAGCCACACCAATCACACCGTACAACTTGTGATCTAAACCCAGTTAACAGTATGATAACAGAGGAGCCTCTGAAAGATGGCTTCCTAAACAATAACCCGAATTAGTTAACAATAACTATGTACAAGTATTGCAGATAATCCGCACTTGGGATGGGCGCCCAGCATCCACTACGGACTCCGAGAAATAGAATTATCGGTAAGTAAATTCTTATTTTCTCTATCGTCCTAAGTGGATGCTGGGGTTCCTGAAAGGACCATGGGGATTATACCAAAGCTCCCAAACGGGCGGGAGAGTGCGGATGACTCTGCAGCACCGAATGAGAGAACTCCAGGTCCTCCTTTGCCAGGGTATCAAATTTGTAAAAATTTACAAACGTGTTCTCCCCTGACCACGTAGCTGCTCGGCAGAGTTGTAATGCCGAGACCCCTCGGGCAGGCGCCCAAGATGAGCCCACCTTCCTTGCGGAATGGGCCTTAACAGATTTAGGCTGTGGCAGGCCTGCCACAGAATGTACAAGTTGAATTTTGTTACAAATCCAACGAGCAATCGACTGCTTAGAAGCAGGTGCACCCAACTTGTTGGGTGCATACAGTATAAACAGCGAGTCAGATTTTCTGACTCCAGCCGTCCTTTAAATGTATATTTTTAAGGCTCTGACAACGTCCAACAACTTGGAGTCCTTCAAGTCGTCTGTAGCCGCAGGCACTACAATAGGCTGGTTCAGGTGAAACGCTGATACCACCTTAGGGAGAAAATGCGGACGCGTCCGCCGCTCTGCCCTATGTCGAATGGAAAATTAAATAAGGGCTTTTATAAAACAAAGCCGCCAGTTCAGATACTCTCCCGGCCGAAGCCAGGGCCAGTAACATAGTCACTTTCCATGTGAGATATTTCAAATCCACATTCTTTAGTGGTTCAAACCAATTGGATTTGAGGAAATCTAAAACTACATTTAGATCCCACGGTGCCACCTTAGGCACCACAGGAGGCTGTATATGCAGTACTCCTTTGATAAAAATCTGGACCTCAGGGACTGAGGCCAATTCTTTTTGGAAGAATATTGATAGGGCCGAAATTTGAACCTTAATAGATCCCAATTTGAGACCCATAGACAATCCTGATTGCAGGAAATGTAGGAAAACGACCCAGTTGAAATTCCTCCATCGGAGCACTCCGCTGCTCGCACCACGCAACATATTTTCGCCAAATACGGCGATAATGCTTCGCGGTGACTTCCTTCCTTGCCTTTATCAAGGTAGGAATGACTTCTTCCGGAATGCCTTTTCCTTTTAGGATCTGGCATTCAAACGCCATGCCGTCAAACGCAGCCGCGGTAAGTCTTGAAAAAGACAAGGACCCTGCTGAAGCAGGTCCCTTCTCAGAAGTAGAGGCCACGGATCGTCCGTGACCATCTCTTGAAGTTCCGGGTACCAAGTCCTTCTTGGCCAATCCGGAGCCACTAGTCTTACTCCTCTTTGCCGTATAATCCTCAATACCTTTGGTATGAGAGGCAGAGGAGGAAACACATATACCGACTGGTACACCCAAGGTGTTACCAGCGCGTCCACAGCTATTGCCTGCGGATCTCTTGACCTGGCGCAATATCTGTCCAGTGTTTTGTTGAGGCGAGACGCCATCATGTCCACCATTGGTTTTACCCAACGGTTTAATAGCATGTGGAAAACTTCTGGATGAAGTCCCCACTCTCCCGGGTGAAGGTCGTGTCTGCTGAGGAAGTCTGCTTCCCAGTTGTCCACGCCCGGGATGAATACTGCTGACAGTGCTATCACGTGATTCTCCGCCCAGCGAAGGATCCTGGCAGCTTCTGCCATTGCCCTCCTGCTTCTTGTGCCGCCCTGTCTGTTTACATGGGCGACTGCCGTGATGTTGTCCGACTGGATCAACACCGGTCTTCCTTGAAGCAGAGGTTCCGCCTGGCTTAGAGCATTGTAGATTGCTCTTAGTTCCAGAATGCTTATGTGAAGAGACTTTTTCAGGCTCGACCACACTCCCTGGAAATTTCTTCCCTGTGTGACTGCTCCCCAGCCTCTCAGGCTGGCATCCGTGGTCACCAGGATCCAATCCTGCATGCCGAATCTGCGGCCCTCCAATAGATGAGCCTCCTGCAACCACCACAGAAGGGATACCCTTGTCCTCGGCGACAGGGTTATCCGCAGGTGCATCTGAAGATGCGACCCTGACCATTTGTCCAACAGATCCCTTTGCATGGAATCTGCCGAAAGGGATTGCTTCGTAAGAAGCTACCATTTTTTTTTTTTTTTTTTTTTCCCCAGGACTCTTGTGCATTGATGTACAGACACCTTTCCTGGTTTTAGGAGGTTCCTGACCAGGTCAGATAACTCCTTGGCTTTTTCTTCGGGAAGAAAAACCTTTTTCTGAACTGTGTCCAGAATCATCCCCAGGAACAGCAGACGAGTTGTCGGCATTAATTGGGATTTTGGAATATTCAGAATCCATCCGTGCTGCTTTAGCACCTCTTGAGATAGTGCTAAACCCATCTCTAGCTGTTCTCTGGACCTTGCCCTTATTAGGAGATCGTCCAAGTATGGGATAATTAATACGCCTTTTCTTCGAAGAAGAAATATTATCTCGGCCATTACCTTTGTAAAGACCCGAGGTGCCGTGGACAAACCAAACGGCAGCGTCTGAAACTGATAGTGACAGTTTTGTACAACGAACCTGAGGTACCCCTGGTGTGAGGGGTAATTGGAACGTGGAGATACGCATCCTTGATGTCCAAGGATACCATAAAGTCCCCTTCTTCCAGGTTCGCTATCACTGCTCTGAGTGACTCCATCTTGAACTTGAACTTCTTTATGTACAGGTTCAAGGACTTCAGATTTAGAATAGGCCTTACCGAGCCATCCGGCTTCGGTACCACAAAAAGAGTGGAATAATACCCCTTCCCTTGTTGTAGAAGAGGTACCTTGACTATCACCTGCTGAGAATACAGCTTGTGATTGGCTTCCAAAACCGTCTCCCTTTCTGAGGGGGACGTTGGTAAAGCAGACTTCAGGAAACGGCGAGGTGGCTCTGTCTCTAATTTCAACCTGTACCCCTGAGATATTATCTGCAGGATCCAGGGATTTACCTGCGAGTGAGCCCACTGCGCGCTGTAATTCTTGAGACGACCGCCTACCGCCCCCGAGTCCGCTTGCGAAGCCCCAGCGTCATGCTGAGGCTTTTGTAGAAGCCGGGGAGGGCTTCTGTTCCTGGGAAGGAGCTGCCTGTTGCTGTCTCTTCCCTCGTCCTCTGCCTCGTGGCAGATATGAATAGCCCTTTGCTCTCTTATTTTTAAAGGAACGAAAGGGCTGCGGTTGAAAGGTCGGTGCCTTTTTCTGTTGGGGAGTGACTTGAGGTAGAAAGGTGGATTTCCCGGCCGTAGCCGTGGCCACCAAATCCGATAGACCGACCCCAAATAACTCCTCTACGCATCGCCTGTCCACTGTCGTGTCCATAAAGCTCTTCTGGCCGAAATGGACATAGCACTTACCCGTGATGCCAGTGTGCAGATATCTCCCTGTGCATCACGCATATAAAGAAATGCATCCTTTATTTGTTCTAACGACAGTAAAATATTGTCCCTGTCCAGGGTATCAATATTTTCGATCAGGGACTCTGACCAAACTACCCCAGCACTGCACATCCAGGCAGTCGCAATAGCTGGTCGTAGTATAACACCTGCATGTGTGTATATACCTTTTTGGATATTTTCCATCCTCCTATCTGATGGATCTTTAAGTGCGGCCGTCTCAGGAGAGGGTAACGCCACTTGTTTTGATAAGCGTGTTAGCGCTTTGTCCACCCTAGGAGGTGTTTCCCAGCGCTCCCTAACCTCTGGCGGGAAAGGGTATAAAGCCAATAACTTCTTTGAAATTAGCAGTTTTTTATCGGGGCACCCCACGCTTCATCACACACGTCATTTAATTCTTCTGATTCGGTAAAAACTACTGGTAGTTTTTTCACACCCCACATAATACCCTGTTTAGTGGTACCTGTAGTATCAGCTAAATGTAACATCTCCTTTATTGCCAAAATCATATAACGTGTGGCCCTACTGGAAAATACGGTTGATTCGTCACCTTCACCACCGGAATCAGTGCCTGTGTCTGGGTCTGTGTCGACCGACTGAGGCAAGGGGCGTTTTACAGCCCCTGACGGTGTTTGAGGCGCCTGGACAGGCACTAATTGAGTGTCCGGCCGCCTCATGTCGGCAAACGACTGCTTAAGCGAGTTGACGCTATCCCGTAATTCCACAAATAAAGGCATCCATTCTGGTGTCGACCCCCTAGGAGGTGACATCCTCATATTTGGCAATTGCTCCGCCTCCACACCAATAACGTCCTCATACATGTCGACACACACGTACCGACACACAGCAGACACACAGGGAATGCTCTATACGAAGACAGGACCCACTAGCCCTTTGGGGAGACAGAGGGAGAGTCTGCCAGCACACACCAAAAAGCGCTATATATGACAGGGATAGCCTTATGATTAAGTGCTCCCTTATAGCTGCTTTTATATTAATATATATTGCCATTTATTTTGCCCCCCCTCTCTGTTATACCCTGTTTCTGTAGTGCAGTGCAGGGGAGAGACCTGGGAGCCTTCCTGACCAGCGGAGCTGTGACAGAAAATGGCGCCGTGTGCTGAGGAGATAGGCCCCGCCCCTTTTTCGGCGGGCTCGTCTCCCGCTATTTAGTACATTTAGGCAGGGGTAAATATCTCCATATAGCCTCTGGGGCTATATGTGAGGTATTTTTAGCCTTTTTAAAGGTTTTCATTTGCCTCCCAGGGCGCCCCCCTCCCAGCGCCCTGCACCCTCAGTGACTGCCGTGTGAAGTGTGCTGAGAGGAAAATGGCGCACAGCTGCAGTGCTGTGCGCTACCTTAAGAAGACTGCAGGAGTCTTCAGCCGCCGATTCTGGACCTCTTCTTGCTTCAGCATCTGTGAGGGGGCCGGCGGCGTGGCTCCGGTGACCATCCAGGCTGTACCTGTGATCGTCCCTCTGGAGCTTCATGTCCAGTAGCCAAGAAGCCAATCCATCCTGCACGCAGGTGAGTTCACTTCTTCTCCCCTCTGTCCCTCGTTGCAGTGATCCTGTTGCCAGCAGGAATCACTGTAAAATAAAAAACCTAAGCTAAACTCTCTAAGCAGCTCTTTATGAGAGCCACCTAGAATTGCACCCTTCTCGGCCGGGCACAAAAATCTAACTGGAGTCTGGAGGAGGGTCATAGGGGGAGGAGCCAGTACACACCACCTGACCTGTAAAAGCTTTACTTTTGTGCCCTGTCTCCTGCGGAGCCGCTATTCCCCATGGTCCTTTCAGGAACCCCAGCATCCACTTAGGACGATAGAGAAATACAGTGCTTTCTTAGGCTGTGAGGAAACCTGAGGTAAAAAAATTTCTTCCCAGCTGTTGCTGTGGATACGAGGTCCCAGAGACCATCCCCAAACAATTCCTCACCCTTATAAGGCAGAATCTCCATGTGCCTTTTAAAGGCAGCATCACCTGTCCACTGCCGGGTCTCTACTACCCTCCTGGCAGAATGGACATTGCATTAATTCTGGATGCCAGCCGGCAAATATCCCTCTGTGCATCCTTCATATATAAGATGACGTCTTTAATATGCTCTATGTTAGCAAAATATTATCCTTGTCTAGGGTATTAATATTATCTGACAGGGTATCAGACCACGCTGCAGCAGCACTATTTATGCTGAGGCAAATGCAGGTCTCAGTATAGTACCTGAGTGTGTATATACAGACTTCAGGATAGTCTCCTGCTTTTTATCAGCAGGCTCCTTCAAAGTGGCCGTATCCCAAGACGGCAGTGCCACCTTTTTTGAGAAACGTGTGAGCGCCTTATCCACCCTAGGGGATATCTCCCAACGTGACCTATCCTCTGGCGGGAAAGGGTACGCCAGCAGTAACTTTTTAGAAATTACCATTTTCTTATCGGGGGAACCCACGCTCTTTACACACTTCATTCACTCATCTGATGGGGGAACAAAACACTGGCTGCTTTTTCTCCCCAAACATAAAACCCCTTTTATGTGGTACTTGGGTTCATGTCAGAAATGTGTAACACATTTTTCATTGCCGAGATCATGCAACGGATGTTCCTAGTGGATTTTGTATATGTCTCAACCTCGTCGACACTGGAGTCAGACTCCGTGCCGACATCTGTGTCTGCCATCTGAGGTAACGGGCGTTTTTTGAGCCCCTGATGGCCTTTGAGACGCCTGGGCAGGCGCAGGCTGAGAAGCCGGCTGTCCCACAGCTGTTACGTCATCCAGCCTTTTATGTAAGGAGTTGACATTGTCGGTTAATACCTTCCACCTATCCATCCACTCTGGTGTCGGCCCCACAGGGGGCGACATCCCATTTATCGGCCTCTGCTCCGCCTCCACGTAACCTTCCTCATCCAACATGTCGACACAGCCGTACCGACACACCGCACACACACAGGGAATGCTCTGACTGAGGACAGGACCCCACAAAGTCCTTTGGGGAGACAGAGAGAGAGTATGCCAGCACACACCAGAGCGCTATATAATGCAGGGATTAACACTATAACTGAGTGATTGTTCCCCCAATAGCTGCTTGTATACACATATTGCGCCTAAATTTAGTGCCCCCCCTCTCTTTTTAACCCTTTGAGCCTGAAAACTACAGGGGAGAGCCTGGGGAGCTGTCTTCCAGCTGCACTGTGGAGAAAAAATGGCGCCAGTGTGCTGAGGGAGATAGCCCCGCCCCTTTTTCGGCGGACTTTTCTCCCGCTTTTTTCATGGATTCTGGCAGGGGTAATTTATCACATATATAGCCCTGGGACTATATATTGTGATGATTTGCCAGCCAAGGTATGTTATATTGCCCTCAGGGCGCCCCCCCCCCCCCCCCAGCGCCCTGCACCCATCAGTGACCGGAGTGTGAGGTGTGCATGAGGAGCAATGGCGCACAGCTGCAGTGCCGTGCGCTACCTTGTTGAAGACAGAAGTCTTCTGCCGCCGATTTTCCGGAACACTTCTTGCTTCTGGCTCTGTAAGGGGGCCGGCGGCGCGGCTCCGGGACCGAACATCGAGGTCGGGTCCTGTGGTCGATCCCTCTGGAGCTAATGGTGTCCAGTAGCCTAAGAAGCCCAAGCTACCACCAGTTAGGTAGGTTCGCTTCTTCTCCCCTTAGTCCCTCGCTGCAGTGAGTCTGTTGCCAGCAGATCTCACTGTAAAATAAAAAACCTAAAATATACTTTCTTTCTAGGAGCTCAGGAGAGCCCCCAGTGTGCAACCAGCTCAGCCGGGCACAAGATTCTAACTGAGGTCTGGAGGAGGGTCATAGTGGGAGGAGCCAGTGCACACCAGGTAGTCCTAAAGCTTTCTTTAGTTGTGCCCAGTCTCCTGCGGAGCCGCTATCCCCATGGTCCTTACGGAGTCCCAGCATCCACTTAGGACGTCAGAGAAAGGAGGTATCAAAAGGCCCACAAAAAGACCAGAGTTGTTATAGAACGAACTTTTGGTGTTCTTAAAAGCCGCTTTAGGTGCCTAGATCGCGGCAAGGGCCTGCTTCTCTATTCTCCTGCCAAAGTTTGCAGTATAGTTGTTGAATGCAGCATTCTGCACAACATCTGTATTGCAAATAAACTGGAGATGGAGATTGATCCATTGGTTCCTTTGGATTTGAGCCTTAGTTCAGCAGTACCTGATGTGGTTGACTTGGGGAGTGATACCAGGCAGGATCTAATTGCGGGCTTATTTAGTTCTTGTAAGTGTAATCTCCTCTGAAGCCTGTTTTTTTCAAACAGTTTCTAATGTTTTTCCCTTTCAACATGGATTCGTTTATTTTGTAGGAGTTCACAGATCCACAGCAACTTGTTCGTTCTAAGTTTCAACGTGTTGACAGTTTTGTTATGTTAGTTTTCAAGTGAACTTCTTTGCATTCTGGTTACTTCCAAGGGTAAGTTATTTTGTTGGGTATTTTTTCTTAAATGGCGTTATAGCATGTTTCAGGTCTTTAATTTTTTTCTGTTTACAGCCTTGTTTTGTTTGGCCTTTAATACAACGGCTATCTGTTTTGGGAAGTCCTGTTCGGCTGCGGTATTTTGTAAGTATTTCTGTTTTTTTGTGTAAAAAAGTAATTTCCTTGGGTGGGATTTTATAAAACTCTTTTTGAATTATTCTTTAGAGCTAGCCATCCCACAGGTAGTGCAGTGGAGTCACCTCACTGCTTTTCGAATACCTATGTTAATTTGGACTGGCAAGCAGAGGGGCTATGGACCTGCGGAATCTGGCACACAGGTGAGTGTCCTTTAACTGTGGGTCCTCTCCCTCCTACAATAATGTGGGGCCCACCTGTATTTGTGTCTGCTTAAGTCTAGGTAGGGCCGGGTCACTCTGTTAGGACACAGTCTGGGTCACACCTTCCCAAGACTGGAGACTGAAAAGCATTACCAGAGTCTAACCACTGTTTTTTTTCCCCCTTTTTTGCCAGCATCAGCCTGTCATGATGAAAGAACTCACCTGGATGAAGCAGTGGCTGCCCGTGGATGACAACCTTGCTGAGGATTCCAAACAAGTGTGTATTGTAAAGAACCTGGGGGCAGATGTATCTATCTGGAAAAGGCAAAAGAAAGTGATAAACCAGTGATAAATGCAGCAGTCAGTCACCTCCTGTTTGGATGGTGTGTTTATCATTTCTTTATGCCTTCTCCAGGTTAATACATCTGCCCCCTGGTCTGCTCCAAAGTTAGGATGAATGAGTGTGTGCGTGTGTGTGGTATCTTACTTTTTTCTGAGGTCTGTTTTATAGTGAGCCTTCCTCAACAAATGGCGCCGCGGAGACCCATTTCGCCAGTCAAGACTGCCCCAATTGGACCCCAGGACGGATGTTTGGCATGCAGAGGGGCTATGTGCCTGCGGAATCCGGCACACAGGTGAGTGTCCTGTAACTGTGTCTCCTACCCCTCCGTCTGCTTAAGCCTAGGTAGGGCTTTGCCACACTTTTAGGAATCAGTATTGGTCACACCTTAGCAAGACTGGAGACCTAAAAGGATTTCTAGAGTCTAACCACCTTTTCCCCTTTTTTGCCAGCATCAGCCTGTCCTGATGAAAGAACTCACCTGGATAAAGCAGCAGCTGCCCGTGGATGACCACCTTGCTGAGGATTCCAAACAAGTGTGTATTGTAAAGAACCTGGGGGCAGATGTATTCATCTGGAAAAGGCAAAAGAAAGTGATAAACCAGTGATAAATGCAGCAGCCAGTCACCTCCTGTTTGGCTGGTGTGATAATCATTGCTTTATCATTTCTTTATGCCTTCTCCAGGTTAATACATCTGCCCCCTGGACTGCTCCAAAGTTAGGAAGAATGAGTGAGTGTGTGCGTGTGTGTGGTATTTTACCTTTTTTTCTGAGGTCTGTTTTATAGTGAGCCTTCCTCAACAAGTGGTGCCGCGGAGACCCACTTCGCCAGTCAAGGCTGCCCCAATTGGACCCTTAGATGGATGATGTTTGGTATGCAGAGGGGCTATGTGCCTGCGGAATCCGGCACACAGGTGAGTTTCTTCCATTTGTCTAACTAACGGCCAAACAGATGATGGTAGACAGTGTCCGTGTGCTCATTACCTTTAGCCTTCCTGCACATCAGGAGTGTTTGATAATTTCCCTGGTCAGTCCGCATTTTGTAATTAACAATCTTCAGGTCATGTATTTTGAAAAATTGTAAAATAGTGTGAAGCATTTCTGGTGCATTACTCTTACAATGTAAAGGCAGCAAACGATGAGTTTCTGCATAGCTTCCCCCACACCTGCATCAGCACTACTGGACCATGGAAATCTGCCCACCACTCTAACCAAAGGCCAGAGGAAGAGTAGCAGGCCATTAGTTTTTTTTTTTTTTTAATTTTCATTTTGGACTCTGATTTTTCCATCACAGAAGACAAAAGGGTGTAAGCTCAGATATGGGCCCAAGTAGACCTCAATGCCTGCATCCCTTTGCTTTATTCAAGAATCCTGGCCTCATGAAAAGGCCCTAATCTAATTTTAGTTTTTTAAAAGCAAGATTATCTAAAGATGCATTTGTACACATTTTGGTCCCTGATCAGTAAGATAGTTTGATTGCAAGTAGTTAGGGTTTCTAGGACAATGCAGTTAGATAGTAAAATATTTCCAAAATTGCCTGTTTCGGATTAAATACAGACACCACTGTTAACTGTTTCTGCAAAACTTTAATCCATATATTAAAATATACGTATACATATCTGTATTTCAAAACAATTGAACAGTATAAAACAATTCTTTTAAATAAGTTTTCATAAAACTATGAATAAGATGCAATTTGCAATGTAAATTTAAATTTTCAACAATAAAATATTTTCAGACTCGTTAAATTCTCTGGTGAATCGCAAACTTTAAAACTTCTTCAAAACTGGGACAGTTTGGTGTATGGGAATCACAATTGATCTACAAGAGAAAAAGATAAGAAATATTCAAGCTTTAGATAAGTTCACAGAAAAAATAAGATTTTAAACCTACCGGTAAATCTTTTTCTCGTAGTCCGTAGAGGATGCTGGGACTCCGTAAGGACCATGGGGATAGACGGGCTCCGCAGGAGACATGGGCACTTTAAGAAAGACTTTGACTCTGGGTGTGCACTGGCTCCTCCCTCTATGCTCCTCCTCCAGACCTCAGTTAGAGAAACTGTGCCCAGAGGAGATGGACAGTACGAGGAAAGGATTTTAGTTAATCCAAGGGCAAGATTCATACCAGCCACACCAATCACACCGTATAACCTGTGTTAAACTAACCAGTTAACAGTATGAAAAACAACATAGTTTCGGTCCAAAACCGATGAAACTATAACATAACCCTTATTTAAGCAATAACTATATACAAGTCTTGCAGAAGAGGGGCTTTTATGTGATAAAGCCGCCAATTCCGAAACTCGCCTAGCCGAAGCCAAGGCTAGCAACATGACCACCTTCCAAGTGAGATATTTTAACTCCACCGTTTTGAGTGGTTCAAACCAATGTGACTTAAGGAAACTTAACACCACGTTAAGTCCCAAGGCGCCACCTGAGGTACAAAAGGAGGCTGAATATGCAGTACTCCCTTTACAAAAGTCTGTACTTCCGGTAGAGAGGCCAATTCCTTTTGAAAGAAAATGGATAAGGCCGAAATCTGAACTTTTATGGAGCCTAATTTTAGGCCCAAATTCACTCCAGTTTGCAGGAAGTGAAGGAGACGACCCAGATGGAATTCCTCCGTAGGAGCATTCCTGGCCTCACACCAAGAAACATATTTTCTCCATATTCGGTGATAATGTTTTGATGTCACGTCCTTCCTAGCCTTTATTAGCGTAGGAATGACCTCATCCGGAATACCTTTTTCCGCTAGGATCCTGCGTTCAACCGCCATGCCGTCAAACGCAGCCGCGGTAAGTCTTGGAAAAGACAGGGCCCCTGCTGCAGCAGCTCCTGTCTTAGAGGAAGAGGCCACGGATCTTCTGTGAGCAATTCCTGTAGATCCGGATACCAAGTCCTTCGTGGCCAATCTCTCACTCTTCGCTGTCTTATTATTCTCAACACCTTGGGTATGAGAGGAAGAGGAGGAAACACATAGACCGACCGAAACACCCACGGTGTCACCAGGGCGTCCACAGCTATCGCCTGAGGATCTCTTGACCTGGCGCAATACCTTTTTAACTTTGTGTTGAGACGGGACGCCATCATGTCTATTTGGGGCAGTCCCCACCGACTTGCGATCTGCGCGAAGACTTCCTGATAAAGTCCCCACTCTCCCGGATGCAGGTCGTGTCTGCTGAGGAAGTCTGCTTCCCAGTTGTCCACTCCCGGAATGAACACTGCTGACAGTGCGCTTACATGATTTTCCGCCCAGCGAAGAATCCTGGTGGCTTCCGCCATTGCCACCCTGCTCCTTGTGCCGCCTTGGCGGTTTACATGAGCTACTGCGGTGACATTGTCCGACTGAATCAGAACTGGTTTGTCGCGAAGTAATGCCTCCGCTTGACGTAGGGCGTTGTATATGGCCCTCAACTCCAGGATGTTGATGTGGAGACAAGTCTCTAGACTCGACCAAAGACCTTGGAAATTTCTTCCCTGTGTGACTGCTCCCCAACCTCGGAGACTTGCGTCTGTGGTCACCAGGATCCAGTCCTGAATGCCGAACCTACGACCCTCTAGGAGGTGAGCACTCTGCAGCCACCACAGGAG
Organism: Pseudophryne corroboree; assembly: GCF_028390025.1. Lineage (NCBI taxonomy): Eukaryota > Metazoa > Chordata > Amphibia > Anura > Myobatrachidae > Pseudophryne > Pseudophryne corroboree. The sequence continues at coordinate 331,640,475 of NC_086444.1, forward strand.
AGACACCCTGGCTCTGGGGGACAGGGTGATCCTCTGATGCATCTGTAGATGTGACCCAGACCACTTGTCCACTAGGTCCCATTGGAAGGTCCTCGCATGGAACCTGCCGAAGGGAATGGTTTTGTACGATGCCACCATTTTCCCCAGGACTCGAGTGCAGTGATGCACTGACACCTGTTTTGGCTTCAATAGGTTCCTGACCTGAGTCATGAGCTCCTGAGCTTTTTCCCTTGGAAGAAAAACCTTCTGGTCTGTGTCCAGAATCAAGCCCAAGAAGGTCAGACGCGTCGTAGGAACCAACTGTGACTTCGGGATATTGAGAATCCAGCCGTGTTGCTGTAACACCTTCAAAGACAGAGACACGCTGTCCAGTAACTTCTCCCGAGATCTCGCTTTTATGAGGAGATCGTCCAAGTATGGGATAATTGTGACCCCTCGCTTGCGCAGGAGCACCATCATTTCCGCCATTACCTTGGTGAAAATCCTCGGGGCCGTTGAAAGCCCAAACGGCAACGTCTGAAATTGGTAATGACAATCCTGTACAGCAAATCTCAGGAACGCCTGATGAGGAGGAAATATTGGAACATGAAGGTATGCATCCTTTATGTCCAGGGACATCATAAAATCCCCCCCTTCCAGGCTGGCGATGACCGCCCTGAGCGATTCCATCTTGAACTTGAACTTTCTCAAGTATAAGTTCAGGGATTTTAAGTTCAAAATTGGTCTGACCGAACCGTCCGGTTTCGGAACCACAAACAGGGTTGAGTAATAACCCCTTCCTTGCTGCAGTAGAGGAACCTTGACCACTACCTGTTGAAGATACAATTTTTGTATTGCATTCAACACTAACTCCCTCTCTGAGGGAGCCGCAGGTAGAGCTGATTTGAAAAACCGGCGAGGAGGCACCTCTTCGAATTCCTTCTTGTATCCCTGAGAAACAATTTCTATTGCCCAGGGATCCACCTGTGAATGAACCCAGATGTGGCTGAAAAGTCGAAGACGTGCCCCCACTTGAGCGGACTCCCCCAGGGAAGCCCCAGCGTCATGCGGTGGATTTTGCAGAGGCAGGGTAGGACTTCTGTTCCTGGGAACTAGCTGTGTGCAGCTTTTTTCCTCTGCCCTTACCTCTGGCAAGAAAGGACGATCCTCGTACTCTTTTGCTTTTATTCGAACGAAAGGACTGCATTTGATAATGAGGCGCTTTCTTAGGCTGTGAGGGAATATAAGGCAAAAAATTTGATTTACCTGCCGCAGCTGTGGAGACGAGGTCCGAGAGGCCTTCTCCAAATAACTCCTCACCTTTTTAAGGCTAAGACTCCATATGCCTCTTTGAGTCGGCATCACCCGTCCATTGTCGGGTCCATAAGACTCGCCTAGTAGAAACAGACATAGCGTTTATTCTGGAACTTAGCAAACAGATGTCTCTTTGAGCATCCCTCACATATAACGCAGCATCTTTTATATGCCCTAGGGTCATTAAAATGGTATCCTTATCTAGGGTCTCAATTTCCGTAGATAAGGAGTCTGTCCATGCTGCGACAGCACTACAAACCCAGGCCGACGCCATTGCCGGTCTAACAATTGTACCTGAATGTGTGTAAATGGACTTCATGTTAACCTCCTGTCTGCGATCAGCAGCATCCTTGAGGGTAGCCGTATCTTGGGATGGCAGCGCTATCTTTTTTGATAAACGTGTGTTATGCACACCAGTGCCTGCAGGAAAGTACTGGTGTTTGAACTGTTATGCAAAACAGATGGACTCACAGACAAACTGGGGGATATGACATAACGTACACAGAAGGTGATAGGGTAACAAAATACACACAAAGTGAACAGAGAAGCCCAGAGGCTAAGGTACTGGGTATCTCCCTTGTATTAGAACTGCTCAGATGGAAAAGCAAGATGTTGTGTTTTAATACGTAGAGAACCCGAAATGCTGTTGCTAAGGGCAACAGCAAAACCCTAAAGGGTTACCAACGGGTGTGGCAGTAAACTCCTTGGTCAGAGATGGAATGATAGACACAAGGAGAATCTCCACAATCCTAATTCTCACTTGCAGTGCACAGGTTTTAGCTTACTGCCACTAAACTGACCCCTGACACCTAGCACAGTGAGACAGGATTAGACAGGCAAGTCTTAGAATACAGCCGCAAACTTGCTAAGTTCACAGAGTAGTAACAGAACCCCAGCAAGCTAAACGACTGACTCCAGTCTTACTGCTAGGTCTGGATTGGCAGAGTGTAATACCAAATCCCCAGGCCTATTTGCAGTAAGCAACAAACAAATACAAAGCTACACAGTACTGGCTAACTTTCATGAACTGACTAACCAACAAAGATTCAGCAGCATCTGCTTACCCTGAAAAGAGGCCTTATAAAGCAGGTGCTGTCCACGCCCCACTCAGACCTCACAGACTGTGAGCACAAAAACCAGCACCGGATCCCCTGCCGTGCACAGAGCCTATAACCACTGCACAGCAAAAGACCCGAACCGGAGTATCAGCTGCGCTCAGGTTACTCCACTAGCACTTGTCTCCCGGTTGCCATGACGACGTGGCAGCACAGGGCAGGAGACCCTAACAGTACCCCCCCTCTGACGAGGGGTCAAAGAACCCCTACCACCGGGTTTATCGGGGAACTGCGAGAAGAAAGAGCGTATCAGTCTGGGGGCATGAAGATCACAACTGCGCACCCACGACCGCTCCTCCGGGCCATACCCCTTCCAGTGCACCAAAAATGACAGCCGACCCCGAACCACCTTGGAGTCAAGAATCCTTTCAACAACAAACTCCCTCTGGCCACGTATCAGAAGAGGGGAAGGTCTTCCACTGGAAGAAGGATTACTAATCGCCCGTTTTAAAAGGGAACAATGGAATGTTTTATTGATACCCAAAGAACGGGGCAGATCTAACTGAAATGCCACCGGATTGATAACCCTGGTGATCTTATAAGGGCCGATGAACCGGGGCCCTAACTTATGAGATGGCTGTCTCAACTTCAAATTCTTGGTAGACAACCAGACGAAGTCTCCTAATTTGAAGCTGCAGGGTCTTTTCCGCTTATCAAAAACCCTTTTGGTCACTAATGACACAGACACAAGGGCTTTCTTCACTTTCCGCCAAATACCTCTAAGGACCGAAACCACAGAGGAACCACCAGGCGTGGAGTCCAGGGGGTCAAAAGAATTGGCCTTAGGATGATGCCCATACACACAAAGGAAGGGAGAGATCCCTGTAGCAGAGTGAGCCGCGTTGTTATAGGCAAACTCCGCCATGGACAGATGAGCAACCCAGTCAGTCTGACACTTGGAGACATAACACCTGAGGAACTGCTCCAAGGACTGGTTCACCCTTTCAGTCTGCCCATTAGACTGCGGATGGTAGCCTGACGACAAGCTGACAGAAATCTGGAGATCGGAACAAAATGCCCTCCAGAATTTGGCCACAAACTGGGATCCGCGGTCAGAGACCACATCAAGTGGCAACCCGTGGAGACGCACAACATGCAGCATAAATAATTCAGACAGGCGTCTGGCTGATGGCAGCCCAACCAGTGGAACGAAGTGCGCCATCTTCGAAAACCTGTCAACGACAACCCAGATGGCTGTCATCCCCGAGGATTTGGGCAAGTCCACCACAAAATCCATAGAAATGTGGGTCCATGGCTTAGATGGGATAGAGAGTGGATGTAATGGGCCAACAGGAACCCCTCTAGGAGTCTTATTTCGGGCACAGATGTCACATGCCCGAACCCACTGATCCACATCCTTAGCCACCGAGGGCCACCACACCGCCCTAGATAGCAACTCCCGAGTTCTGGCAATACCCGGGTGACCTGCCGACTTCTTGGCATGGAATTCCAGGAACACTCGCTGTCTTAACCTAGGAGGCACAAACAAAAGACCTACCGGAAGGTCTGGAGGAGCCTGCTCCTGTGCTCTAAGGACTAATGATAAGAGGTCCTGGGTAATGCCCACTTTAATACATGATGGGGAAACAATGGGCAACGGCTCCTCGGTGGTCTCCTGGATTGGAGCAAAACTCCGCGAGAGCGCATCAGCCTTGATGTTTTTTGACCCAGGGCGATATGTTATCAAAAAATTAAAGCGAGCAAAAAACAAAGCCCATCGTGCCTGCCTGGCATTGAGACGCTTCGCTGACTCTAAATATGCCAGATTCTTATGGTCAGTGAGAATTGAGACCACAAACTTAGCCCCCTCAAGCCAGTGTCTCCACTCCTCGAGTGCATCCTTAATAGCCAACAATTCCCGGTTACCCACGTCATAATTCATCTCGGCAGGCGAAAATTTACGGGAAAAGTAAGCACAGGGATGAAGGCGATTATCAGACACTCCCATCTGAGAAAGCACTGCCCCAATACCCATCTCAGAGGCATCCACCTCCACCACAAAAGGACGCTCTGGATCTGGGTGTCGCAGCACCTTGGCCGAAACAAATGCCCTTTTGAGACGGGCAAAAGCCGCTTTAGCCTCACAAGACCAGTGAGCAACATCCGCCCCTTTCTTAGTGAGTGCCACCAAGGGCGCCACTATAGACGAAAATCCAGCGATAAATCGTCTATAAAAATTTGCAAAGCCCAGGAAACGCTGAAGCGCCTTCAAACTAGTGGGCTGCACCCAATCCAGGACTGCCTGTACCTTGGAACCCTCCATTTGGAAACCTTCTGGGGAGATAATATATCCTAGAAATGCGATTTGCTGAACTTCAAATTCGCACTTCTCCAGCTTCGCCCCAAGCCGGTGGTCTCTGAGTTTCTGGAGGACTAAGCGTACATGCTTCCGATGTTCCTCCAGGGAATGGGAGAAGATTAGGATGTCATCTAAGTATACAACTAAGAATCTATCCAAATATTCCCTGAGCACATCATTCATGAAATCCTGGAAGACTGCCGGGGCATTACAGAGCCCAAAAGGCATCACCAAATATTCATAATGCCCTGAGTGGGTATTAAAGGCAGTCTTCCATTCATCCCCCTCTCTTATTCGGATTAGATTGTACGCACCGCGTAGGTCAATCTTAGAAAAAATGGTGGCAGTACGAAGCTGGTCAAACAAGACCGAAATGAGAGGCAGTGGGTATGAGTTTTTAATCGTGATACGGTTCAATTCCCTGAAGTCGATGCAGGGTCGCAACGAACCGTCCTTTTTACCCACGAAGAAGAACCCCGACCCAACTGGAGACTGTGAAGGTCTGATAAATCCCTTAGCCAAGTTCTCCTGAATGTACTCTGCCATAGCCTGAGTCTCAGGACGTGACAGGGAGTACAACCTGCTCTTGGGAAGCTTAGCATTTGGCAACAAATCAATGGCACAGTCATAGGGGCGATGGGGAGGTAGTACCTCTGCAACTTTTTTGGAGAACACGTCCGCAAAATCTGCATAACACCCTGGCAATCCTGGCAAACTTAGCTGCGAGAGCCTGACTGGAAGGCTCAAGCAACTCCTGAAACAATCAGTACCCCAACTAAGAATCTCCCCAGAGACCCAGTCAAATTGAGGATTGTGGGCCCTTAACCAGGGTAACCCCAACACCAATGGGGCAAAAGTACAAACAGTCACATAAAAGGACAATTTTTCAGAGTGTGTGGCTCCAATAAACAAAGAAATCTGGCTAGTGCAAGAGGTAATTTTACCTTGGTATAATGGTTCCCCGTTTAACCCACAAATCTCAATTTCCGATGCCAAGGGTACTAAGGGAACAGAGTGTTTCAGGGCGAATTGGCGGTCCATAAAAACCCCGTCGGCCCCACTGTCCACAAAGGCCTCAGTCTTGACAGTTTGACCGAGGATCTTCAAGGTCACCGGAATGATAAAAGTCTTCTTGGGAAATTCTGACTTCTGGCCTGACAGGATATTTCCCATCACCCTCAGGCCCTGAAGTTTTCTGGCTTTTCTGGGCATGATACTACCACATGACCTTTATTCCCACAGTACAAACACAACCCCTGCTGTCTCCTCCGCGTCTTCTCACGCGAGGAGAGGCGGGTAGCCCCAATCTGCATAGGCTCCTCAGAAAATTCCTCAGAGTCTGAGGTTCCCTTGGGAAGGAAGGAAATCTCAGTCTCCCTTTCAAGCCTACGCTCTCTCAGCCGTCTATCCACCCGGATGGATAACTGCATGAGCTGATCCAAGCTATCAGGCAAGGGATATTGTACCAGTTGGTCCTTTATCTGGTTAGAAAGACCTCTTCGGTACTGGTGTCTCAGGGCTGGGTCATTCCACTGGGTATCATGGGCCAACCTCCGAAACTCCGTACAGTAAACCTCAACTGGCCTTCGCCCTTGCTTAAGGATCGAAATCTGAGCCTCGGCTGAGGCCGTCTTGTCAGGGTCATCATACAACATGCCCAGTGCCGTAAAAAAAGCATCAACACTTTTAAGCGACGGACAGTCAGGCTGCAACCCATATGCCCAGACCTGTGGGTCTCCTTGTAGCAAGGAAATCACTATGCCCACCCGCTGAATCTCCGACCCAGAAGACTGAGGCCTAAGCCGGAAGTATAGCTTGCAGCTCTCCTTGAAACAAAAGAACTGCGAGCGATCTCCAGAAAAACGATCCGGGAGATTTACTTTCGGCTCCTTAACCCCTGCAGGTGCTGCTGCTGCGGGAGCTCCGCCAGCAGCCTGGGAGGTGTGCATTTTAATGGACAAATCATTAAATTGTCGAGTCAGGACCTGCACCTGATCGACCACCTGTTGCAACGTATTTTGAGGGGTATGCTCCATATTCCCACAAAATTTCAACAGGAGTATTAGGCTGCTGAATATGTTATGCACACCAGTGCCTGCAGGAAAGTACTGGTGTTTGAACTGTTATGCAAAACAGATGGACTCACAGACAAACTGGGGGATATGACATAATGTACACAGAAGGTGATAGGGTAACAAAATACACACAAAGTGAACAGAGAAGCCCAGAGGCTAAGGTACTGGGTATCTCCCTTGTATTAGAACTGCTCAGATGGAAAAGCAAGATGTTGTGTTTTAATACGTAGAGAACCCGAAATGCTGTTGCTAAGGGCAACAGCAAAACCCTAAAGGGTTACCAACGGGTGTGGCAGTAAACTCCTTGGTCAGAGATTGAATGATAGACACAAGGAGAATCTCCACAATCCTAATTCTCACTTGCAGTGCACAGGTTTTAGCTTACTGCCACTAAACTGACCCCTGACACCTAGCACAGTGAGACAGGATTAGACAGGCAAGTCTTAGAATACAGCCGCAAACTTGCTAAGTTCACAGAGTAGTAACAGAACCCCAGCAAGCTAAACGACTGACTCCAGTCTTACTGCTAGGTCTGGATTGGCAGAGTGTAATACCAAATCCCCAGGCCTATTTGCAGTAAGCAACAAACAAATACAAAGCTACACAGTACTGGCTAACTTTCATGAACTGACTAACCAGCAAAGATTCAGCAGCATCTGCTTACCCTGAAAAGAGGCCTTATAAAGCAGGTGCTGTCCACGCCCCACTCAGACCTCACAGACTGTGAGCACAAAAACCAGCACCGGATCCCCTGCCGTGCACAGAGCCTATAACCACTGCACAGCAAAAGACCCGAACCGGAGTATCAGCTGCGCTCAGGTTACTCCACTAGCACTTGTCTCCCGGTTGCCATGACGACGTGGCAGCACAGGGCAGGAGACCCTAACAACGTGTTAATGCCTTGTCCACCTTAGGAGAAGATTCCCATCGTATCCTATCCGTTTGCGGGAAAGGATATGCCATAAGAATCCTTTTGGGAATCTGCAGCCTCTTGTCTGGAGATTCCCAAGCCTTTTCGCACAGCTCGCTCAGCTCATACGAGGATGGAAAAGTGACCTCAGGCTTTTTCTCTTTATACAGGTGTACCCTCTTGTCAGGGACAGGGGGTTCCTCTGTGATATGCAAAACATCTTTAATTGCAATAATCATATATCGAATGTCCTTAGCCACTTTTGGCTGTAATTTTGCCTCCTCATAGTCGACACTGGAGTCTGAATCCGTGTCGGTATCTGTGTCCATTATTTGGGACAATGTGCGCTTCTGAGACCCGGAAGGTCCCGGTGACACAGGGACAGGCATGGTCTGACTACCTGACCCTAGCCTCAGCCTTGTCTAATCTCTTGTATAATAAATTTACACTAGCACTCAAGACATTCCACATCTCCATCCAGTCCGGTGTCGGCGCTGCCGACGGAGATCTGACATTCATACACTCCCCCTCCTCCTTAGGTGAGCCTTTCACTTCATACATGTCGACACACGCGTACCGACACACCCCACACACACAGGGAAGCTCTTATCTGAAGACAGTTCCCCACCAGGCCCTTTGGAGAGACAGAGAGAGAGTATGCCAGCACACACCCCAGCGCTATATAACCCAGGCAAAACACAGAATGTTTCCCCAGTAGCGCTGAAATAACTTTTTTTTCGCCAATTATGTGCCCCCCCTCTTGAAAAACCCACTGTCACCTCAGTAAGCAGGGAGCTTCCTCTCAGCGCTGTGCTGTGGAGAAAAATGGCGCTGGTGAGTGCTGGGGAAGAAGCCCCACCCCCTCGGCGGCGGGCTTCTGTCCCGCTCAAATTAATCAAAAACATGGCGGGGGCTCTCTATATTCATGTACAGTGCCCAGCTGTACATGTATATATGTGTTTATGCCATAATAGAGGTTTATATTGCTGCCCAGGGCGCCCCCCCTGCGCCCTGCACCCTTACAGTGACCGGAGTGTGTGAGGTGTATGGGAGCAATGGCGCACAGCTGCAGTGCTGTGCGTTACCTCAGTGAAGATCACGAAGTCTTCTGCCGCCTTTGAAGCCTTCTTTCTTCTCATACTCACCCGGCTTCTATCTTCTGGCTCTGCGAGGAGGACGGCGGCGCGGTTCTGGGACGAACTCCAGGGTGAGACCTGTGTTCCGACTCCCTCTGGAGCTAATGGTGTCCAGTAGCCTAAGAAACAGGACCTTGAAACTCAGAGAAGTAGGTCTGTTTCTCTTTCCTCAGTCCCACGATGCAGGGAGTCTGTTGCCAGCAGTGCTCCCTGAAAATAAAAAACCTAATTAAAATACTTTCTTAGCAGGAAACTCAGGAGAGCTCCCTGCAGTGCACCCATCTCCTCTGGGCACAGTATCAAACTGTGGTCTGGAGGAGGGGCATAGAGGGAGGAGCCAGCGCACACCCAGAGTCAAAGTCTTTCTTAAAGTGCCCATGTCTCCTGCGGAGCCCGTCTATCCCCATGGTCCTTACGGAGTCCCAGCATCCTCTAGGACGTTAGAGAAATAGCATTACATTGCAAAACACTCTAACATACAGCTGTTTGATTTTCCAGACATCTTATGACCCCTAAATCTACCTAGGTTACCCTACATATGTAGGCAACAAAATATATTTCACAAAGTCCACGTTGATCATGGCAGGTGTCCAGCAGCATTTAAACCTTCCCTTTGCCTTCAAAAACTTATGAGTAACCCAATATAAACACCCTATTGTTGTAAATTAGATTAGCAAAGCCCTAAGTTACTCCTGTTCGTAAATTTTTTAATGTACTACACACATTTGTCCACTATGAATACGTGGTCCAAGCAAATTTACAGATAACCCCCATATTATTTTTTTGTTAAAATGTAACAATAGCAAACTCTTGTATATGCTGAACTTTTCTTACAATCAGAAACAGCTTTATTGGCCAGGTATACTTGCGTATAGTAGGAATTTGACTTTGGTTTGCTATACAACAGTCAAGTAGAAAACATAAGCAGGTGTGTGGGGGGGGGGTCAAATAAAGTCATGCAGATAGGTATACCGTAGGGACACAAGTTACATGTACGTCTAGTCAGTCAATTTTCAGGAGTTCAGCAGGCACACCACTTGGGGAAAGAAACTTTGAAGGATTCTGGTGGACCCGTCGGGGACGGCCTTGTAACGCCTGCCTGAAGGAAGCAAGTTAAACACTCAGTGGCCAGGGTGTAGCTGGCCCTTTACTATCTACGTTGTCCGCTTTTTAGCTCTGGACAGGTACAGGTCCTGGACTGAGGGAAGGTCGTGGTCCACACTCACCAAATTTAAAAAGGGTTGTGTTTGTGATTTTGAAATCCAAACTTATTTGAAAGAACCACAAGTGACTATTTAGTTTGGCCTTGCAAATTTAATTTTGGTCCACTCTACAACATGTGAACTTTGGTCCAGGCCACGAGGAGTCTTTTTATTATTTAAATTTAAAAACATTTGACCTATTGAAATTTACAAAGGTGTGGAAAAGTAGGAATCTAGGTGGAATCTAGGTTCAACCCACAAAAATAAGAATTACCTCCAGAGGGAAGAACGTTGGGGTCGTCTAGTATCCTTCTGCGCAAAGCGGCTGCTGTGTGCTCCATGGTAGATTGTGTCATTCTACTGGAGGAGAGTGTGGGTCGGGCAGCAAAGGTCTCCTCTGGGGCGGTGGCCAAAAAGGGACTAGGAAAATCAGATATTGAAACATGTGATCTCCACAATTCGTCAGCTATGTCAAGACTAGTTGACATGGATATAGATGAAGAGGCAGACTGTGTGAGCAATAAATTAATTTCATGTAGAGTTCCATTGATGTTGTTTAAACCATCTATAATTTGTGAGTGCTGAGTTTCGTTTCTAGCATCACATGCTCTTCACTCTCTGGTATCCTCCTCAAGGTTGTCTGCCAAACGGTCCACGCATTGAGCCAGAAAAACCATGCTACCCTCCATTTTTCTCCTATGTATTTCTTGCTTGCTGTCCATGGATCTGGCAACATCAGCAATGTTGTCGTAGGGCGTTGTAGGAAGGTCTGCTTGGGCTTGATCTATAGATGTATGAAGCAGCATATTATGGAAAGCCATGTATAAGATAATAAAATTGGCATGCATACCTAATACAACAAATATAAAGAACTTAGTAGCTAGAAGTTTACACATTTAACATCTGGGAAATAAAACATAATTACCTTCAGAAATTTGGGAACTTGTTCCCGATGCGACCTGAGACAACTCTATAAATCCACTTCCTGTAGGAAAATGTAGACAAATTTACTTTCTAGAATTTCTTAACAAACCAAATGCAACGCTGCCTGTGTTTACCCCAAATTTAGGATTTTTCCTTGGGGGTCAACCATAAGTTTGAAGCAATAGCACCCAAACCAGAAAAGGAGCCCCCTCCCAAAAATGCTGGCCAAAGATACTGCAAATGAATGCCAAATACCAACAATACTCATGCCAATGTGCTACCATTATCAAAGATGCACGTTTTACTTCCTAAATGCAGCAGTTCCAGTCACTAACACAGTCAAGCATCAAAAAACACCATGAACATTTCTGTGACTTACACTCTCGGGGCAAACACCCACCGTACAGAAACCTCAACAACAAGAGGGGTCAAATTTTTCAAAGACCGCAGAAGCAGGCATTCTCAAAAATGGTTGCCAGCTTCACGTTAGATTTCAAATGTTGTAAGTTTTAAAAATGGTGAAATCTGCTTACAAAGATTTTCAAATGAATATAGCTTTAAAGTGATGAAAAAAAAAAAATAAGAATTTACTTACCGATAATTCTATTTCTCATAGTCCGTAGTGGATGCTGGGGACTCCGAAAGGACCATGGGGAATAGCGGCTCCGCAGGAGACTGGGCACAAAGTAAAAGCTTTAGGACTAGCTGGTGTGCACTGGCTCCTCCCCCTATGACCCTCCTCCAAGCCTCAGTTAGGATACTGTGCCCGGACGAGCGTACACAATAAGGAAGGATTTTGAATCCCGGGTAAGACTCATTACCAGCCACACCAATCACACCGTACAACTTGTGATCTGAACCCAGTTAACAGCATGATAACAGAAGGAGCCTCTGAAAAGATGGCTCACAACAACAATAACCCGATTTTTGCAACAATAACTATGTACAAGTAATGCAGACAATCCGCACTTGGGATGGGCGCCCAGCATCCACTACGGACTATGAGAAATAGAATTATCGGTAAGTAAATTCTTATTTTCTCTAACGTCCTAGTGGATGCTGGGGACTCCGAAAGGACCATGGGGATTATACCAAAGCTCCCAAACGGGCGGGAGAGTGCGGATGACTCTGCAGCACCGAATGAGAGAACTCCAGGTCCTCCTCAGCCAGGGTATCAAATTTGTAGAATTTAGCAAACGTGTTTGCTCCTGACCAAGTAGCTGCTCGGCAAAGTTGTAAAGCCGAGACCCCTCGGGCAGCCGCCCAAGATGAGCCCACTTTCCGTGTGGAATGGGCTTTTACAGATTTTGGCTGTGGCAGCCCTGCCACAGAATGTGCAAGCTGAATTGTACTACAAATCCAACGAGCAATCGTCTGCTTAGAAGCAGGAGCACCCAGCTTGTTGGGTGCATACAGGATAAACAGCGAGTCAGATTTTCTGACTCCAGCCGTCCTGGAAACATATATTTTCAGGGCCCTGACTACGTCCAGCAACTTGGAATCCTCCAAGTCCCTAGTAGCCGCAGGCACCACATTAGGTTGGTTTAAGTGAAATGCCGAAAACACCTTAGGGAGAAATTGAGGACGAGTCCTCAATTCCGCCCTGTCCGAATGGAAAATCAGATAAGGGCTTTTACAGGATAAAGCCGCCAATTCTGACACGCGCCTGGCCCAGGCCAGGGCCAACAGCATGACCACTTTCCATGTGAGATATTTTAACTCCACAGATTTAAGTGGTTCAAACCAATGTGACTTTTGGAATCCAAAAAAAAAACTACATTGAGATCCCAAGTGCCACTGGAGGCACAAAAGGAGGCTGTATATGCAGTACCCCTTTTACAAACGTCTGAACTTCAGGGACTGAAGCTAGTTCTTTTTGGAAGAAAATTGACAGGGCCGAAATTTGAACCTTAATGGACCCCAATTTCAGGCCCATAGACACTCCTGTTTGTAGGAAATGTAGGAATCGACCCAGTCGAATTTCCACCGTCGGGCCTTACTGGCCTCGCATCACGCAACATATTTTCGCCAATTGCGGTGATAATGTTTTTGCGGTTACATCCTTCCTGGCTTTGATCAGGATAGGGATGACTTCATCCGGAATGCCCTTTTTCCTTCAGGATCCGGCGTTCAACCGCCATGCCGTCAAACGCAGCCGCGGTAAGTCTTGGAACAGACAGGGTCCTTGCTGGAGCAGGTCCCTTCTTAGAGGTAGAGGCCACGGATCCTCCGTGAGCATCTCTTGAAGTTCCGGTTACCAAGTCCTTCTTGGCCAATCCGGAGCCACGAATATAGTGCTTACTCTTCACCATCTTATCAATCTCAGTACCTTGGGTATGAGAGGCAGAGGAGGAAACACATACCCTGACTGGTACACCCACGGTGTTACCAGAGCGTCTACAGCTATTGCCTGAGGGTCCCTGGACCTGGCGCAATACCTGTCGAGTTTTTCCCAACGGTTTATAATCCTGTGGAAGACTTCTGGGTGAAGTCCCCACTCTCCCCGGGTGTAGGTCGTGCTGAGGAAGTCTGCTTCCCAGTTGTCCACTCCCGGAATGAATACTGCTGACAGTGCTATCCCATGATTTTCCGCCCAGCGAAGAATCCTTGCAGCTTCTGTCATTGCCCTTCTGCTTCTTGTGCCACCCTGTCTGTTTACGTGGGTGACTGCCGTGATGTTGTCCGACTGGATCAACACCGGCTGTCCTTGAAGCAAAGGTCTTGCTAAGCTTAGAGCATTGTAAATGTCCCTTAGCTTCAGGATATTTATGTGAAGTGATGTCTCCAGGCTTGACCATAAGTCCTGGATATTCCTTCCCTGTGTGACTGCTCCCCAGCCTCGCAGGCTGGCATCCGTGGTTACCAGGACCCAGTCCTGAATGCCGAATCTGCGGCCCTCTAGAAGATGAGCACTCTGCAACCACCACAGGAGGGACACCCTTGTCCTTGGTGACAGGGTTATCCGCTGATGCATCTGAAGATGCGACCCGGACCATTTGTCCAGCAGGTCCCACTGGAAAGTTCTTGCGTGGAATCTGCCGAATGGGATTGCTTCGTAGGAAGCCCCCATTTTACCCAGAACCCTTGTGCATTGATGCACTGAGACTTGGCTCGGTTTGAGGAGGTTCCTGACTAGCTCGGATAACTCCCTGGCTTTCTCCTCCGGGAGAAACACCTTTTTCTGGACTGTGTCCAGGATCATCCCTAGGAACAGAAGACACGTCGACGGAACCAGCTGCGATTTTGGAATATTGAGAATCCAATCGTGCTGCCGCAACACTATCTGAGATAGTGCTACACCGACCTCCAACTGTTCCCTGGATCTTACCCTTATCAGGGAATCGTCCAAGTAAGGGATAACTAAAATTCCCTTCCTTCGAAGGAACATCATCATTTCGGCCATTACCTTGGTAAAGACCCGGGGTGCCGTGGACTATCCCTACGGCCGCGTCTGAACTGATAGTGACAGTTCTGTACCATAAACCTGAGGTACCCTTGGTGAGAAGGGTAAATTTTGACATGAAGGTAAGCATCCTTGATGTCCCGAGACATCATGTAGTCCCATTCTTCCAGGTTCGCAATCACTGCTCTGAGTGACTCAATCTTGAATTTGAACCTCTGTATGTAAGTGTTCAAAGATTTTAGAATCGGTCTCACCGAGCCGACTGGCTTCGGTACCACAATAGTGTGGAATAATACCCCGTTCCCTGTTGCAGGAGGGGTACCTTGATTATCACCTGCTGGGAATACAGCTTGTGAAAGGCTTCCAAAACTGCCTCCCTGTCAGAGGGAGACGTCGGTAAAGTCGACTTTTGGAAACGGCGAGGGGGAGACGTCTCGAATTCCAATATGTACCCCTGAGATATTACCTGAAGGATCCAGGGGTCTACTTGCGAGTGAGCCCACTGCGCACTGAAATTCATTGAGAACGGGCCCCCACCGTGCCTGAGCTTGTAAAGCCCTAGCGTCATACTGAGGGCTTGGCAGAGGCTGGAAAGGGTTTCTGTTCCTGGGAACTGGCTGATCTCTGCAGCCTTTTTCCTCTCCCTCTGTCACGAGCAGAAAAGAGGAAACTTTTTGTCCGCTTGCCAACAAAGGACTGCGCCTGATAATACAGCGTCTTATTTTGAGAGGCGACCTGGGGTACAAACGTGGATTTCCCAGCTGTTGCCGTGGCCACCAGGTCTAAAAGACCGACCCCAAATGTCCCCTTTCAAAGGCAATACTTCCAAATGGCGTTTGGAATCCGCATCACCTGACCATTTTACTGGTAGAATTGGACAACGCACTTATACTTGATGCCAGTCGGCAATTATTCCGCTGTGCATCATGCATATATAGAAATGCATCTTTTAAATGCTCTATAGGCAATAATATACTATCCTTATCTAGGATATCAATATTTCCAGTCAGGGAATCCGACCATGCCAACCCAGCACTGCACCTCCAGGCTGAGGCGATAGCTGGTCGCAGTATAACACCAGTATGTGTGTAAATACCTTTTTCCCTCCTGCTTTCTATCAGCAGGATCCTTACGGGCGGCCATCTCATGAGAGGGTAGAGCCCTTGTTCTTACAAGCGTGTGAGCGCCTTATCCCCCCTAGGGGGTGTTTCCCAATGCATCCTAACCTCTGGCGGGAAAGGGTATGCAGCCAATACTTTTTAAGAAATTATTAATTGTTATCGGGGGGAAACCCACGCATCATCACACATTTTATTTCTCAGATTCAGGAAAACTACAGGTAGTTTTTCCCTCACCGAACATAATACCCCTTTTTTGGTGGTACTCGTATCATCAGAAATGTATAAAACATTTTCCATTGTCTCAATCATGTAACGTGTGGCCCTACTGGAAATCACGGTTGTCTCTTCACCGTCGACACAGGAGTCAGTATCCGTGTCGGCGTCTGTATCTGCCATCTGCCTGACGGCCTATGAGACGTCTGGACAGGCACAAGCTGAGTAGCCGGCTGTCTCATGTCAACCACTGTTTTTTTATATAGAGCTGACACTGTCACGTAATTTTCAACAGTACATCCACTCAGGTGTCGACCCCCTAGGGGGTGACATCACTGTTACAGACACCCTGCTCCGCCTCCACATCATTTTCCTCCTCATACATGTCGACACACACGTACCGACACCCAGCACACACACAGGGAATGCTCTGATAGAGGACAGGACCCACTTAGCCCTTTGGGGAGACAGAGGGAGAGTTTGCCAGCACACACCAGAGCGCTATATATGTATAGGGACAACCTTACAATAAGTGTCTATCCCTTATAGCTGCTTATATCTGTTATTTTGCCAAATAAGTGCCCCCCTCTCTTTTTTACCCTGTTTCTGTAGTTGCAGGATGCAGGGGAGATTCTGGGAGCCTTCCTACCAGCGGAGCTGTGTGGGAAAAATGGCGCTGTGTGCTGAGGAGATAGGCCCCGCCCCCTTCACGGCGGGCTCTTCTCCCGCTTTTTACTGGAAAACTGGCAGGGGTTAAATACATCCATATAGCCCAGGAGCTATATGTGATGTATTTTTCGCCAACTAAGGTAAATTCATTGCTTCCCAGGACGCCCCCCCCCCCCAGCGTCCTGCACCCTCAGTGACCGGAGTGTGAAGTGTGCTGAGAGCAATGGCGCACAGCTGCAGTGCTGTGCGCTACCTTATGAAGACAGGAAAGTCTTCTGCCGACGATTTATGGACCTCTTCTTGCTTCAGCATCTGTAAGGGGGCCGGCGGCGCGGCTCCGGGACCCTGTGATCGTCCCTCTGGAGCTAATGTCCAGTAGCCTAAGAAACCCAATCCACTCTGCACGCAGGTGAGTTCGTTTCTCTCCCCTAAGTCCCTCGATGCAGTGAGCCTGTTGCCAGCAGGTCTCACTGAAAATAAAAAACCTATTTAAACTTTTACTCTAAGCAGCTCAGGAGAGCCACCTAGATTGCACCCTTCTCGTTCGGGCACAAAATCTAACTGAGGCTTGGAGGAGGGTCATAGGGGGAGGAGCCAGTGCACACCAGCTAGTCCTAAAGCTTTTACTTTGTGCCCAGTCTCCTGCGGAGCCGCTATTCCCCATGGTCCTTTCGGAGTCCCCAGCATCCACTAGGACGTTAGAGAAAAATATATATGCTGTATTCTCACCGTAGGGACCCATATTTGAGTAACATTTAGGTCCCGACCACCTGTGTGACCTGCACCTTAAACATGCCAGCCCATGGAACTGTTCCATCTAGCAATGCCTTGCACGCTGCTGCCGTGGGCTGTTGTAATCATCTGCTGTTCACCATATGCATGTTCCATAGTAGTGATTTTTTTCTTAGAACACCTGATTAATGATTATCTTTGTATCTGCTTATTTGTTGTTTATTCACTACCGGATTATGTTCTTGTGTTTTGTATGTAGGCGCCCGCGGTGAGGGCCGGGGAGATCAGTCAGAGGTTTCCTGCAGTTGGCCCGGCAAATAGACGCGTCGCTAGGGCAACGGGACGCGTTGCTAAGGTAACCAAAGCGGATGCTGTCTGACGTCACCGGACGTGACGCACCCGCGGCTTCAGCTGGCGGAAGCACGCGCCGGACCCGGCTCTCCCGTGGCGGTGACTTCTCTCCTATTTAGGTGAGTGTTATTCATCTGTATTGTTTGTTCCACTTGTTTATGCCTGCCTTGAAAACGGTGCATGGCACCGAAACGTCGGCTTCATATGGCATTTTTATGATGGACTTGATCCAATAAACAGCACCTTTATTATCATCATTCACGAGTGCCGCAGTCTTTCCACTTGCTTTATATATATATATGAAGAAGCTGCCTGTGCCCCTGGAGGCATCCTCTGTGACAGGGGGATAGGGGGAGGAAGCTGCCTGTGCTTTATCAACTACTATTACCTGTCACCCCTGCCTCCCCAGTCACCCACTATCTCCCTGTCACCCTCTCCCAGTCACCCACTATCTTGGTGGTGCACCAGTCAAAATATTGCCTAGGGCATCAAAATAGTCAGTGCCGGCTCTGGACACAGGACATGGGAAGCACACAGCGGCATAAGACTTTTTGCGGTGATCCGGCAGAAAGCGCTCTCCACTTGTGGAGGGTTGGGTTACCATTGGGGCAGCGTAAATTTTTGGCTTTCACGCGCCCCCCCCCACCAAATAACATTGTGGCGCCCCTGCCTGTACCCCCACACCACCCTGGTGGGTGGCCCCCGTGTGTTTGACACCTTGTACACTACAGGCAAACTGGTGTGGTGTGTTTGGCACCCTCTACACTACAGGCAAACTGGTGTGTGGCCCCGTGTTCCCATGTCTGTGACACTTTGTGCCCTCACGCCTCACAAACCACTGTTTTTTACCCTCTACACCCTGCTTTATGTGTGTGTGGCACCCTCTACGCCACTCACCTTTTTGCGTCGCCCCCTATGCCCACTGCCTTTGTGTGTGTCCCCCTATCCCTGTGTGTATAACTTTTTGTGGCACCCATGTGTGGGAAACTGTGCATCCCTTGCCCCTTTGTGCGTGTGAGACATGCTGTGCCCTTCTCTGGCTGGTCGTGCGCTGCATGCCGGGAGAAGGGTCGGGGTTGTCTACTAGGGGGTACCAGCAAAGATCTCACTCCTCTTGCTCCTCTCTCTTCCTAACACCATCTCTATACCTGACATTCTCCCTCTCTCTATACTTGACACTCTCCCTCTCTCTATACTTGACACTCTCCCTCTCTCGAACCCACCGTGGTGCCGCCTCCATTTTGTCCCCATAGTTCCGCCTCCTCATCCCGGTGGCTATGCCCTCAGGGGGGCACCAAAATGACACTCTAATAAATAACAGGATTTTAATACCTACCGGTAAATCCTTTTCTCCTAGTCCGTAGAGGGTGCTGGGGTCCACTTCAGTACCATGGGGTATAGACGGTTCCGCAGGAGCCATGGGGACTTTAAGACTTTTTCAGATTGTGAACTGGCTCCTCCCTCTATGCCCCTCCTCCAGACCTCAGTATATGAACTGTGCCCAGGGAGACGGACATTTCAAGAAAAGGATTTACTTTTAAATTAATGGTGAGATTCATACCAGCTCACACTTCAACCATGCCGCACACATGGCATTCAACAAAACACATGCCAACGGGCATGAACATTACAGCAACCATGCTGAAAACATTTTTAACAAAATAACAACTGCAGGTAAAGTACGCACTGGGCTGGGTGCCCAGCATCCTCTACGGACTAGGAGAAAAGGATTTACCTGTAGGTATTAAAATCCTGTTTTCTCATATGTCCTAGAGGATGCTGGGATCCACTTCAGTACCATGGGGTTATACCAAAGCTCCACTACGGGTGGGAGAGTGCGGATGACCCTGCAGCACCGATTGACCAAACTGTAGGTCCTCATCGGCCAAGGTGTTAAACTTGTAAAACTTAGCAAACGTGTTTGCCCCTGACCAAGTAGCTGCTCGGCAAAGTTGTAATGCCGAGACCCCCCGGGCAGCCGCCCAGGATGAGCCCACACAACTCACAACTCACCCGTCTTCTGACTTCTGGCTCCGTTAGGGGGGTGATGGCGTGCTGTGGGAGTGAGCGCATTGCCGCAGCTAGTGTTCAGTACCCTTCAGGAGCTAATGGTGTCCTGTCAGCAAGAATCAGGGCCATGAAACTCTTTAGGAAGTTGGTTCCTACTTCTTCCCCCTAAGTCCCACGAAGCAGGGAGACTGTTGCCAGCAGTCTCCCTGAAAATAAAAACCTAACATACACTAGAGTGCAACCAGTCTGCCTGGGCACATTTTCTAAACTGAGGTCTGGAGGAGGGGCATAGAGGGAGGAGCCAGTTCACACTCTGAAAAAATAGGATTTTGGTACTTACCAGGTAAATCCTTTTCTTTGAATCCATAGGGGGCACTGGAGTACTCTTGGGATATGGACGGGCTTCCGTAGGAACAGCACTGAATATTTAAATTTAGAACACTCCACCCCTCCATATCCCCGAGTACCTCTCAGTGTTTTTTACTGAGCCGAACAGGAACTATAGAGAGGTTGACAATGGAGTATTACATATAACATAACGGACAATAACGAAGTTGACACATAACGTTACTGACAACTAAACAGTTGACACCCTAACAGGCACTTGTAATTTGAACCAGTCGGTGAAAGTGTGTTACCATAAGATCCTCAGAACTCACCACAACTAGGTAAAACTGCTCTGGGTGGGCGTCCAGTGCCCCCTATGGATTCAAAGAAAAGGATTTACCTGGTAAGTACCAAAATCCTATTTTCTTTATCATCCACTAGGGGTCACTGGAGTACTCTTGGGACGTACCAAAGCTTCCCCCGTGGGCGGGAGAGCTGTTTGGCACTTGTAACACTAGGCGGCCAAAGCTAGATGCTGATGCCGCAAATGTATCAAACTTGTAAAAGCGCACAAACGTGTGCACTGAAGACCATGTAGCCGCACGGCAAAGCTGCGTCGTAGAAGCTCCCCGACCAGCTGCCCATGAAGTTCCCACAGAACGTGTGGAATGAGCGGTTACTGACGTAGGCGGTTGTAACCTAGCATGAAGGTAAGCCTGACGTATGGTCAGTTTTATCCATCTGGATAAGGTTTGTTTAGACGCTGGCCAACCCATCTTGGCAGCATCATAGAGAACAAACAACGTATCCGTCTTACGAACTGAAGACGTTCGGGATACATAAACGCGTAATGCGCGTACCACATCCAGAGTTCCAGAATGTGCCGTCAACACAGGAACTACTATTGGTTGATTGATGTGAAAAGATGACACTACCTTTGGTAAGAAAGCGGGATTCGTCCGAAGTTCCGCTCTGTCATCATGAAACACCAAATACGGTGACTTGCATGACAAGGCACCCAAATCCGAAACACGCCTTGCCGAAGCTAAGGCTAGAAGAAAAATTGTTTTCCAAGTGAGAAATTTTATATCCACTTGCTGTAAGGGTTCAAAACATGATGACTGTAAGAACTCTAAAACCAGATTCAAGTCCCATGGCGCTGTAGGTGGAATGAATGGAGGCTGTACTCTGAGGACACCTTGGAGAAAAGTGCGTATAGACGGCAATAGAGCCAATCGTCTTTGAAAGTAAATTGACAAAGCAGATACCTGCACCTTTAGTGTAGATAAATGCAGGCCTCCATCTAACCCTGTTTGTAGAAACAACAAAAGGCGGCATAACTTGAAAGATGATGTCGGAAACTTCCGAGCTTCACACCAACCTATATAGGCACGCCATATTCTGTAATAATGAGCTGCCGTAACCGGCTTCCTAGCTCGTAACATAGAAACATAGAATTTGTCGGCAGATAAGAACCACTTGGCCCATCTAGTCTGCCCCTTATTTTTTTTTTTTTTTATATTATTTTTTATCACTAACCTTATTTGATCCTTATTTCTTTGTAAGGATATCCTTATGTCTATCCCATGCATGTTTAAATTGCTCTACTGTCTTAGCCTCTACCACCTCTGATGGGAGGCTATTCCACTTGTCCACTACCCTTTCTGTGAAATAATTTTTCCGCAAATTTCCCCTGAACCTCCCCCCCTCCAGTCTCAGTGCATGTCCTCGTGTAATATTGCTTCTCTTAATTTGGAGAATGTTTCCCTCCTGGACTTTGTTAAAACCCTTCATATATTTGAAAGTTTCTATCATGTCTCCCCTTTCCCTTCTCTGCTCCAAACTATACATATTGAGATTTCTTAGTCTTTCTGGGTATGTTTTGTGATGTAGGCCATGCACCATTTTAGTTGCCCTCCTTTGTACAGTTTCTAATGTATTAATATCCTTTAGAAGATATGGCCTCCAGAACTGAATACAGTATTCTAGATGAGGCCGTACCAATGACCTATACAGTGGCATTATTACTTCTTTCTTTCTGCTGCTGATTCCTCTCCTAATGCAGCCAAGCATCTGACTAGCCTTCCTCATTGCCTTGTTACATTGCTTACCTGCTTTTAAGTCATCTGAAATAGTGACTCCTAGATCCCTATTTCAGATGACTTAAAAGCAGGTAAGCAATGTTGGTTGGTATAACCGAATCTGGAATGTCCTCTCTTCTTAAGAGGGCGGTCTCAACAGCCACCCCGTCAAACGCAGCCGCGCTAAATCGGGGTAAAGGAACGGACCCTGTTGTAACAGGTCTGGACGTAGTGGGAGCGGCCAAGGATCGTCTGCGAGTAGTCCTCGGAGATCCGAGAACCAAGCTCTCCGAGGCCAATGAGGCGCCACTAGTATGACTGTGACCGACTCTCTTTTGATCCGTTTTAGCACCAGAGGGAGCAACGGAAACGGTGGAAACAGATACACAAGACTGTACGGCCACGCGACAGTGAGAGCGTCCACCGCCACTGCCTTTGGATCTCTTGTTCTGGACACATACTGGAACGTTTGGTGATTGTGTCGAGACGCCATCAGGTCCACCTGAGGATAACCCCATCGCTGAACCAACATGTGAAACACTTCTGGATTTAATGCCCATTCGCCTGGATGAAAATCCCGACGACTGAGATAATCCGCTTCCCAGTTGTCCACTCCCGGAATGAACACGGCCGACAATATCACCTGGTGGCATTCCGCCCAATTGAGGATTCGAGCTACTTCCCGCATTGCCATGCGGCTTCTCGTTCCTCCTTGTTTGTTGATGTATGCGACCGCCGTCGCATTGTCTGACTGCACTTGGACAGGCTGAGAGCGAAGCATGTGCACTGCTTGTCGTAGCGCATTGTAAATTGCGCGTAGTTCCAGGACATTTATAGACAGCAATTTTTCGTGATCCGCCCAGAGACCCTGGAGCTGACAATTTTGAATTACCGCTCCCCAACCTCTGAGACTGGCGTCCGTAGTTAGAATTATCCAATTCCAGCCTCCGAACCGTCTTCCTGCTGTTAAATTGTGTTCCTTGAGCCACCAGAGCAGAGATACTCTTGCCCGTGGCGACAACCTCACCCTGTGGTGAAGCTGCAGATGCGAGCCCGACCACTGGGCGAGCACATTCAGTTGAAATGGACTCGAGTGAAATCTTCCGAACTGAAGCGCTTCGAAAGCCGCCACCATTGTGCCTAAGAGGCGAATGCACAAGTGTACCGACACTGTGCGTGGCTTGAGCACTAATTGTACTAGATGGCGTAGAATTTGTACTTTCTGCTGTGGTAGGTAAATTCTTTGATTGACCGTATCGAGAATCATACCTAGGAATTGAAGGCGTTGAGACGGAATGAGATGTGATTTCTTGAAGTTGACAATCCAACCGTGGTGAACGAGTACATCGTACGTTAGCAGCGCATGTTGGAGAAGCATCTGTTGAGACGGAGCTTTGATGAGCAGATCGTCTAAATACGGAACTATTGTCACTCCCAGGGATCTGAGATGAGCTATCATCACAGACATCACTTTGGTGAATACCCGAGGCGCTGATGACAGGCCAAACGGTAGTGCCTGAAACTGGTAATGGTTCTGGCGTATTGCAAACCGTAAGAATTTCTGATGAGGTTGCCAAATTGGAATGTGCAAGTACGCATCCTTGAGGTCTAGCGCAATCATAAATTCCTTTGGCTCTAAACCCGCAATCACCGAACGCAGAGACTCCATCTTGAATCTGTAGTAAGTTACGTACTGATTGAGACCCTTTAAGTTCAATATTGGTCAGACTGAGCCATCCGGCTTCGGTACCACAAACAGACTTGAATAATAACCCTGACCCTGTTGGTGTACAGGGACCGGAATCAAAACTGCCGAATCCAGTAGGGACTGAATGGCAATTTGCAGAACCCTCCTCTTGTCGTCCGACAGAGGCAATCCTGTCTTGAAAAACTGCAGAGAAGGAAGACAGTCGAACTCTATTTTGTAACCTTTTAACACTAAATTGCGGATCCACCCATCCGCGGATGTGTGGAACCACGCCAAATGGAACGTCTGAAGGCGTGCTCCCACAATCGGAGAACCGAGATGGGCTGGTAGCCCGTCATGCCACTGGCTTGTCGGTAACCTTAGCGTCCTGGCGAGTTGTGTTGGTTTGTTGGAAACCACGTCCGCGACCACGTCTAGCAGGCGTGGCTGATCCTCTGCCACGTCCTCGAAAGGGCTGAGGTCTAAAGGATTTGAACGAAGGTCCAGCGTACCTTCTTCTTGATACCGGTGGAGGCAATGGTAAGAAAACAGACTTACCTCCCGTAGCCTCAGCAATCCATGCGTCCAATTCAGGACCAAACAACTTCTTGCCATCGTAAGGCAACGCCTCTATACCTCGTTTGACCTCTGCCTCCGCATGATAAGCATGCAGCCAGAGTGCTCTTCGTGCCGTAACTAGCGACGATGAAATACGAGAAGTGAGCTGACAGACGTTAGTAGACGCTGTAACAGAGATACTCTACAGCCTCAATCATTTGATTTACAAGAATTATCAGGTTTTCGTCATGTAAAGCAGATTTGAGTTCTGTAAGCCATATTATGAGTGCCTTAGTGACCCAAATGCCAACCAATCCAGGTCTTAGCATCACACCTGCTGCTACATACATGGATTTTAGCATAGTTTCTATCTTGCGATCTGAAGGGTCTTTAAGCGTAGTAGCTGCTGGCACTGGTATGGTTAATTTCTTGGTAAGCTTTGACACTGAAGAATCAACTATTGGTGGATTCTCCCATGTACATGTTACCGAGTCTGGAAACGGGTAACTAGACTTAAATCTGCGAGGTATAGAAAACCGTTTATCTGGATTTTGTCGTGTTTCTACTAACATCTGATTAAGAGATTCCGACACAGGAAAACTTATTGGAGTTTTTTGTCGTTTAGTAAATACGACCTCATCATTTGTGAGAGGCTCCTCAGTTTCAGTAAACTTCAGAGACTGACGTACCGCTCTGATGAGATCATCAATGCCGGAACTGTTAAAATCCTCGCCATCTGACTCCACTTCGCCCTCCTCACCCTCATCTTGTTCCGTGAGGTCTGGCATGGAATCGTCAGAATGCAACATAGCAGAAACTGGAAAATCATAAGACATATGAAATTTATCCCGTTTACCCAAAATGGATTTGGACCTTACGCAATGCTGAGACGCCTCCGGTAGTTCTGGCGGTCTCACCCTAGACTCAGATCTTGCCGTTTCCCGCTCCTGACGAGCGGCGGTCAATTCTGATTGTAACCTATCTAGTACATTTACTAACATACCCCACGGAGGGTCCGGTGAGGACATTGGTTGTAAAACAGGAGCAGAAATGGTATTCTGAACCGAATTCACAAAACATACTGTACATGTGGTAGATCCATCCGGTTATACACTGTTACAGACTTTGCAACTATGCTTTTTAGTTTTTGCTGGTGCCTTACTCATTATGGCGACAGACAATACAATACACAAAAACCAGACACTTGCACGACTCAGTAAAATAGCAGTAAGGTGTCTCTGTATATATATCTGGCCAAGTGCAGCACACGTGGCCAGTACTATGAAATGTGATCCCAAATTCCCACTAACACCCCTGCGCCTCCGGTGGAGTAGAGATGTAGGACAGGAACGTTCTGGAATCACAGCAGGAAGACACAGGAAGCATGGTTAAAATGGCCCCCATGCTTATACATATAATCACAGTGCAGTTTCATACTGATATTATTAACAGCCTGTGTAATCATTATAAAACAGCCTCCCTGCCAGTATAAACATCATTATATAGTTATATGTGTGCTATACTACCAACAGCCTGTTGCTGCTGTCCTTTCCCCCCCCCTCGCATCTGCTCCATAGCGTGCAGTGCGGGCCGGGCGGCGGGCACCCCGGGACCTGGAGACTGGGAGCGCGTGTCAGCGCTATGAGACACGGGCAGCAGCGTTCAAGCGGCGGCCGGAAGTGCGGGAGAAGCGGCGGGCGGACCCGTTGAGAGACACGGGTATCCTCTGTAAGAAGCGCCGGAGCAGCGGGAGAAGCGGCGGCCAGACCCGACTTCAGAGACGCGGGAGCAGTGTAGGACAGCGGGCGCTATGTTACCCGGCGGCCGGAGCAACTGCGGCGGACGGCAGACAGCCGAAAGACACCAGCGCCTTCCCCACACCTCGGGGCGGCAGCGGAAGCTGACCGCCCCGTTCTCCCCCCTCACATACCTGCAATTGTTGCTTCTGTGATGAGGCTCCGACGGGGCTTCTTAGTAAGCGCCGTGCAGGAGATCTGTGTGTGTGTGGCTGTGAGGGAGCTCTTTCAGAGAGGCCCGACACGCCCCTGCTGCTATCAGCAGCTGCACTATCCCTGACCCTGCCTTTTGGAAGGGGGAAAGGGATGTGTAAAATAGAAAAAAAATAAAAATAAAAATAAAATTTCAAAGTAATTGTGACCTGAGCCACATAGCTGTTACTACTTCGAGCACAGAAAAAACACTGAGAGGTACTCGGGAATATGGAGGGGTGGAGTGTTCTAAATTTAAATATTCAGTGGTGTTCCTACGGAAGCCCGTCCATATCCCAAGAGTACTCCAGCGACCCCTAGTGGATGATAAAGAAAGTCTTAAAGTGCCCATGGCTCCTGCGGAACCGTCTATACCCCATGGTACTGCAGTGGACCCCAGCATCCTCTAGGACGTATGAGAAATATATTTTATATATATATATACACATACACATATATATATATATACACACACACATATATATATATATATATACAGTACACACACACCCCCTAAAAAACTACATCAGACACTGCACTAGCCATCCTGCATCCCACATAAAACACATGAGGCAGAGCGGGATATCCGGAGAACTGTGTATGCCACAAGATGTTAACCCTAAAATACCTTCGTGAATTACTTGTTCTTGAGCTGAAGGTTGGGTTGGAACTGCTGTCTGGGATGGAATTTCTATTGGTTCTTCACCAGTTGATTCAGCCATTGTCACCTGAGAGCTGTCCGTCCTGAGCATGAGATCTGTAATTTGAAAAAAACACAGAGATTTGTTATGAGTAATTTAAAAATGATGACTACCATGTTTTAGGTATCAACCAGTAGAAGCATAAGTACCTGATGGGCTTGTAGTTTTCCGCTGTGCTTTTGTTAAGAGTGGTGACAGGATTTCCAGGGGTGCAGGTGCTATGTAAAAAGAAAAACAAAAAAACACTTGACCATAATTTTCAGGCATTTATATTATCTATTACAATAATGTGTTTAGCCCACAGCCGATCCTAATGAGCGAACATCTGGTGAAGTACCTAAATCCAAAACACAGCACTATAGGCTAATACGAATTACTAATAACTCATTTCATATCCCAAACCAATCCTCAGCAAAAGTGCAAAAAAAAAAGTAGCAAGCTTAGGCAGAAATCAGATATACCGCAAAATCAAAATGTAAAAAATTCAACCAACCCACTGTACAGAGAAGCACTCAGTTTCTGGACTGTTAACTCAAACTCTATTGCCCACATTAGTACCCCCTCCAGAAATAATTTTGAGTATTCCAAGCTTTTGTACGCCTCTTATCTCCAAAGCCTCTTTGTTATTTCCATCACTTACCTCATTTGCCACTAAATGTTGGGTTTGAGAGAAACCATGCTCCCTACAAACACCTGGTTTAGATGGGTCAGCACCTACATGCTTCTCATTTGTCCCCTGCACCTCAATTCACTAGTGCATTACACCCCTTCCTCAAAGTCATACCCTATCCTCCTTGATCTTTTGTAAATAGTTGTTTCACAACTTACATCCAACGCTGTATGCTACTGCATCAGGCCCCACATACAATATAACTATGTCTGCAGACAACAGACAGTCCTGCCAACTTAAATTACACACTAATTGCACAGCAAACCAGCCATTTTAAAACAGGCCCAATGCATATTAGTGCCAGGGCCGGTTCTTGACCTTGTGGCGCCCCAGGCAAAAAGCCTGCTTGCCTGTAGCAAGAGCCGCTACTGCTTAGTGCATATAGGCCCTCATTCCGAGTTGATCGCTCGCTAGCTGCTTTTAGCAGCAGTGCACACGCTAGGCCGCCGCCCTCTGGGAGTGTATCTTAGCTTAGCAGAAGTGCGAACGAAAGGTTAGCAGAACTGCTCGTGAAATTTTTCATGCAGTTTCTGAGCAGCTCCAGACCTACTCCTACCTTGCGATCACTTCAGTCAGTTTAGTTCCTGCTTTGACGTCACAAACAAGCCCTGCGTTCGGCCAGCCACTCCCCCGTTTCCCCAGGCACGCCTGCATTTTCACCTGTTACGCCTGCGTTTTTTAGCACACTCCCGGAAAACGGTCAGTTACCACCCAGAATCACCCACTTCCTGTCAATCAGTCACCGATCAGCAGAGCGACAAAAAAGCGTTGCTCGCCCTTGTGTAAAACTGCAATGTTTTGTGTGAAAGTACTTCGCGCGTGCGTACTGCGGCCCGTACGCATGCGCAGAAATGTAGAATTTTAGCCTGATCGCTGTGCTGTGAACAACGGCAGCTAGCGATCAACTCGGAATGAGGGCCATAGTTAGCCAATAAATTAATAAAAGCATTCAGGCATATGAAGCACATACATCCCCAATCATTCCACAGTGCACTTTGATCACCACTCATCCCCCCAAAAAATAGTTACCAGCAGGTATTCTTCAGACTGGGGTCACCGCCACAGGCTGTCATATTGCCCTAGCAACACCAACATCTGTAAAGTAAATCAAATTAAAAACAATTAATGTCCAGTACAAAACTTTAAAAGGATAAGATTAATTCCCTACCGCCCAAAAAAAATTCACCTTTGCTACGCTCTACAAGGTCAAGTTTTTTTTTTTTCCCAAATACATGTGGCTGATTTGGTCACCTCACCACTTCGTTTGGATGGCTCTCTAGTTGTGCCTGAGATTTGAACAGATAGATTTCTAGACAGTCTGAGCTGCAGTAGTGGTAACTTCACCCAAAAAAAAAAAAAAAAAAATGATTCTAACCCTGCCAATCCAAGAAAAAAATAATAATAAGATTTTACTTACCGGTAAATCTATTTCTCGTAGTCCGTAGTGGATGCTGGGGACTCCGTAAGGACCATGGGGAATAAACGGGCTCCGCAGGAGACAGGGCACTTTAAGAAAGAATTTGGATTCTGGTGTGCACTGGCTCCTCCCTCTATGTCCCTCCTCCAGACCTCAGTTAGAGAAACTGTGCCCGGAAGAGCTGACAGTACAAGGAAAGGATTTTGGAATCCAGGGCAAGACTCATACCAGTCACACCAATCATACCGTATCACTCGTGATAAATTTACCCAGTTAACAGTATGAACAACAACGGAGCATCAGATCAACCCTGATGCAACCAAACATAACCCTTATTTAAGCAATAACTATATACAAGCATTGCAGAAGAAGTCCGCACTTGGG
This sequence comes from Pseudophryne corroboree, assembly GCF_028390025.1. Classification (NCBI taxonomy): domain Eukaryota; kingdom Metazoa; phylum Chordata; class Amphibia; order Anura; family Myobatrachidae; genus Pseudophryne; species Pseudophryne corroboree. Next base: position 331,669,741 of record NC_086444.1, read on the forward strand.
ACGGGCGCCCAGCATCCACTACGGACTACGATAAATAGATTTACCGGTAAGTAAAATCTTATTTTCTCTAACGTCCTAGTGGATGCTGGGGACTCCGTAAGGACCATGGGGATTATACCAAAGCCCCCAAACGGGCGGGAGAGTGCGAATGACTATGCAGCACCGAATGAGCAAACACAAGGTCCTCCTCAGCCAGGGTATCAAACTTGTAGAACTTTGCAAAACTGTTTGAACCTGACCAAGTAGCCGCTCGGCAAAGCTGTAATGCCGAGACCCCTCGGGCAGCCGCCCAAGAAAAGCCCACCTTCCTTGTGGAGTGGGCTTTTACTGATTTTGGAAGCGGCAATCCAGCCGCAGAATGAGCCTGCTGAATCGTGTTACAGATCCAGCGAGCAATAGTTTGCTTTGAAGCAGGAGCACCCAGCTTGTTGGATGCATACAGGATAAACAGCGACTCAGTTTTCCTGACTCTAGCCGTTCTGGCTACATAAACCTTCAAAGCCCTGACCACATCTAGTAACTCGGAATCCTCCAAGTCACGAGCAGCCACAGGCACCACAATAGGTTGGTTCATATGAAAAGATGACACCACTTTTGGCAGAAATTGTGGACGGGTCCGCAATTCTGCCCTGTCCATATGGAAAACCAGATAGGGGATTTTATGTGACAAAGCCGCTAATTCTGACACACGCCTAGCCGAAGCCAAGGCTAATAGCAGGACCACCTTCCACGTGAGATATTTTAAAACCACCGTTTTGAGTGGCTCAAACCAGTGTGACTTCAGGAAACTCAACACCACATTAAGATCCCAAGGTGCCACTGGAGGCACAACAGGGGGCTGAATATGCAACACTCCCTTTACAAACGTCTGAACTTCAGGAAGAGAAGCCAGTTCCTTTTGAAAGAAAATGGATAGGGCTGAAATCTGGACCTTAATGGAACCCAATTTCAGGCCCAAAGTCACTCCCGACTGTAGGAAGTGAAGGAAACGGCCCAGCTGGAATTCCTCTGTAGGGGCATTCCTGGCCTCACACCAAGCAACATATTTTCGCCATATACGGTGATAATGTTTAGCCGTCACGTCCTTCCTAGCCTTTATCAGCGTAGGAATAACCTCATCCGGAATGCCTTTTTCTGCTAGGATCCGGCGTTCAACCGCCATGCCGTCAAACGCAGCCGCGGTAAGTCTTGGAACAGACAGGGCCCCTGTTGCAGCAAGTCCTGTCTTAGAGGCAGAGGCCACGGGTCGTCTGTGAGCATTTCTTGCAGATCTGGATACCAAGTCCTTCTTGGCCAATCCGGAACAATTAGTATTGTTCTCACTCCTCTTTTTCTTATGATTCTCAGCACCTTGGGAATGAGAGGAAGAGGAGGGAATACATAGACCGACTGGAACACCCATGATGTCACTAGTGCGTCTACAGCTATCGTCTGAGGGTCTCTTGACCTGGCGCAATACCTCTGTAGCTTTTTGTTGAGGCGGGATGCCATCATATCCACCTGTGGCAGTTCCCACCGACTTGCAATCTGCGTGAAGACTTCTTGATGAAGTCCCCACTCTCCCGGGTGGAGGTCGTGCCTGCTGAGTGTTAGGTTCCTGGTGCTCAGAACAAGGGAGATGTTATGAAGTGAGTCCAGAGCACCAGGACGTAATGCTGGGAAAGGGGAATGGAAAGGGAATAGCCCCTGGCGCCCTATCTGCGTTGTCTCGCCCGTGCTGTCAGTACACTCTTGCGAGATTATGGTTGCTTGAGCCCATGGCAGCCGCGTTTGAAGGGTGGATTACGTCTGCCCAACTTCGATGCCCCCTCAGGTCTTAATGAGAGACAAAGAGTGAACCGAGACAGGGTGATAACAAGGGGCCCTCTAACTAAACAACAAGGCCAGGGGCTACTAACAAACCTAAAACCAAAGTATGTGCGGCTTGCCGCAAAAGGAAAAGAACAACAAAGGAAATGCTGACCACACGCCGACACAATACTTTTGTGTACCGGCGGTGACAGCATAAGCAGAACCCTCTGCAAAACACCAGTGACAGAAATAATAACGGAATACAGCGGCCTAGGCCGACGGACGCGGCAGAGCCGCTACTCACGGAACCGGTATGAATACTGGCAAACGAACAGGAACCCCCAATGCTGCCGACACAGACTCTCAGAACTGGAGGACAGGCAGAATCCCAAACGACAGACCGGTGGACACCAAGAAGCCAGAAACTCGACCAGGCATAGGCAAAGCCACAGGACTTCTGGACAGGAACGCTTCACGGCAGGACACGGGATCAGACACAGGAATCGACACAGGGACTGACACAGGAATCGACACAGGAAGCAGCTCGACAGACACTGCTACACAGGAGCTCAGGAACTGACAGGAACAAGCTCAGAACTCAAGCAGACTGGAAACCTAGAAATATCACCAGCGTCTGTGAATTGCACTCAGCCAGCATATAACAGTGAGGCCTAATTAATTATGTCATGCAGCTGCCCTGTTGCATGACTCCAAACTGACAAGATGCAATTAGCAGCCAGGTGAGGCTGAACACGTGGGAACAGACTGCAATTACACAGACTGACCACTGACAGCAAACAATAATCCTCTAAACCAGAGCAAAGGGAAATCCTGGCCTGCAAGAGAACTATAAACATAAAATACAAAACCGACATGCAAAACAGGAATGAGCCACTGCTGTGGCTCATAACACTGAGGAAGTCTGCTTCCCAGTTGTCCACTCCCGGAATGAACACTGCTGACAGTGCTCTTACGTGATTCTCCGCCCAGCGAAGAATTCTGGTGGCTTCCGCCATCGCCACCCTGCTCCTTGTGCCGCCTTGGTGGTTTACATGAGCCACTGCGGTGATGTTGTCTGACTGAATCAGAACCGGTTGGTCGCGAAGCAGGGTCTCCGCTTGACGTAGGGCGTTGTATATGGCCCTTAGTTCCAGGATATTGATGTGAAGGCAAGTCTCCTGACTTGACCACAGACCTTGGAAGTTTTTTCCCTGTGTGACTGCCCCCCACCCTCGGAGGCTTGCATCCGTGGTCACCAGGACCCAGTCCTGAATGCCGAATCTGCGGCCCTCTAGAAGGTGAGCACTCTGCAGCCACCACAGGAGAGACACCCTGGCCCTGGGGGATAGGGTGATCAGCCGATGCATCTGTAGATGTGATCCGGACCACTTGTCCAACAGATCCCATTGAAAGGTCCTCGCATGGAACCTGCCGAATGGAATGGCCTCGTATGATGCCACCATCTTTCCCAGGACTCGCGTGCAGTGATGCACCGACACCTGTTTTGGTTTTAATAGGTCTTTGACCAGTGTCATGAGCTCTTGAGCCTTCTCCATCGGGAGATAAACCCTCTTCTGGTCTGTGTCCAGAATCATGTCCAGGAAGGGCAGACGAGTCGTAGGAATCAGCTGCGACTTTGGAATATTTAGAATCCAGCCGTGCTGTTGTAACACCTCCCGAGAGCGTGCTACGCTGATCAGCAACTGCTCTCTGGACCTCGCCTTTATGAGGAGATCGTCCAAGTATGGGATAATTGTGACCCCTTGCTTCCGCAGGAGCACCATCATCTCCGCCATTACCTTGGTAAATATTCTCGTTGCCGTGGAGAGACCAAACGGCAACGTCTGGAATTGGTAATGACAGTCCTGTACCACAAATCTGAGGTACGCCTGATGAGGTGGATAAATGGGGACATGAAGGTAAGCATCCTTTATGTCCAGAGACACCATAAAATCCCCCCCTTCCAGGCTTGCGATGACCGCTCTGAGCGATTCCATCTTGAACTTGAACCTTTTCAGGTATATGTTCAGGGATTTTAAATTCAATATGGGTCTGACCGAACCGTCCGGTTTCGGTACCACAAACATGGTCGAATAGTAACCCCTTCCCTGTTGAAGGAGGGGAACCTTTACCACCACCTGCTGAAGATACAATTTGTGAATTGCAGCTAACACTATTTCCCTCTCTAAGGGGGAAGCTGGCAGGGCCGATTTGAGGTAACGGTGAGGGGGCATCTCTTCGATTTCCAGCTTGTATCCCTGAGACACAATCTCTATAGCCCAGTGATCCACCTGGGAGTGAACCCACTCGTGGCTGAAATTTCGGAGACGCGCCCCCACCGGGCCTAGCTCCGCCTGTGGAGCCCCAGCGTCATGCGGTGGATTTAGTGGAATCTGGGGAGGACTTCTGTTCCTAGGAACTAGCTGTATTGTGCAGCTTCTTTCCTCTACCCCTGCCTCTGGCAAGAAAGGACGCACCTCGTACTTTCTTGCCTTTTTGTGATCGAAAGGACTGCATTTGATAATACGGTGCTTTCTTAGGTTGTGAGGGAAGATATGGCAAAAAATTTGACTTTCCAGCCGTAGCTGTGGAGACCAGGGGGGTCATTCCGAGTTGTTCGCTCTGTAAAAATCTTCGCATCGCAGCGATTTTCCGCTTAATGCGCAATGTCCGCACTGCGACTGCGCCAAGTAAATTTGCTATGCACTTAGGAATTTTACTCACGGTATTTTCATCGTTCTGGCGATCGTAATGTGATTGACAGGAAATGAGTGTTACTGGGCGGAAACAGGCCGTTTTATGGGCGTGTGAAAAAACGCTACCGTTTCCGGAAAAAACGCAGGAGTGGACGGAGAAACGGGGGAGTGTCTGGGCGAACGCTGGGTGTGTTTGTGACGTCAAATCAGGAACGACAAGCACTGAAATGATCGCAGATGCCGAGTAAGTCTGGAGCTACTCAGAAACTGCTACGAGGTGTGTAATCGCAATATTGCGAATACATCGTTCGCAATTTTAAGATGCTAAGATTCACTCCCAGTAGGCGGCGCCTTAGCATGAGCAAATCTGCTAAAATCCACTTGCGAGCGAACAACTCGGAATGACCCTCTAGGTCCGAGAGACCGTCCCCAAACAATTCCTCACCCTTGTAAGGTAAAACCTCCATGTGCCTTTTTAAGTCGGCATCGCCTGTCCACTGCCTAGTCCACAGGACCCTTCTGGCAGAAATCGACATTGCATTTATTCTAGAGCCCAGTAGTCTAATGTCTCTTTGAGCATCTCTCATATATAGGACAGCGTCTTTTATATGCCCCAGGGTCAGCACTATAGTATCCTTGTCCAAGGTATCAAGTTCTTCAGATAAGGTATCTGTCCATGCTGCTACAGCACTACACATCCAGGCCGACGCAATTGCCGGCCTTAGTAGAGTACCTGAATGTGTATAAATGGACTTCAGGATACCCTCCTGCTTTCTATCCGCAGCATCTTTTAGGGTGGCCGTATCCTGTGACGGTAGGGCTACCCTCTTGGATAAGCGTGTTAAAGCTTTGTCTACCCTAGGGGAGGATTCCCAGCGTAACCTGTCCGTTGGCGGGAAAGGATACGCCATAAGCATCCGTTTGGAAATCTGCAGTTTTCCATGTGGAGATTCCCAAGCCTTTTCACATAACTCATGTGAAGGGGGAAAGGTCACCTCTTGCATTTTTTCCCCATATATATAAACCCTCTTGTCAGGGACTGGGGTTTCCTCTGTGATGTGCAACACATCCTTCATTGCTATAATCATGTAACGGATGGCTTTAGCCATTTTAGGCTGTAACTTTGCATCATCGCCATCGACACTGGAGTCAGAATCCGTGTCGACATCTGTGTCAACAATTTGGGATATTGGGCGCTTCTGAGACCCTGACGGCCTCTGCGACATAGGATCAGGCATGAAAAGAAATGTAAGTGAAGGCGCACAATATGTCAACCGACTGCTGTTTTGATACAAATTACTAAAATTACTGATTAAAATCTTAATCTTACATACAAACAGTAAAGCAAATTACTGATTAAAATCTTAATCTTACAAACAAACAGTAAAGCAAAATTATTAGCATAAAACCATGAAACAGTGATTTGGTAAATTACTCCATAAGCAAGTAAATGTAAACTCCACACAGATTGCGCTTTGATTGGTAATGCTCCCTTTTACAAGCTTAATTGCATACACCTACAGAGGTTAAACCAATTAAGGAAAAATTCTCCTTCAGCCGAAATAGTACTTGCACATAAATAAGCAAAGTTAGCTAGTAAACTTTACTTCTGATCAGGAGAACTAATCCATGCTGCTGAAGCAACTGCAGGGAGGGAGTAAGCATATTGTAGCACACGTTGCAGATCCGTGACATCATCCCACCCTGGCGCCTGGCAGAGTTCGTCCAAACAAAGCATGTCACAGGGTGAAGCTATAAAGGGAGCCCCCTGAGGGGATAAAAAGAGACCATGGTAATGAGCCTACTATCATCTGATGAAACCGCCATTGTTGTGGGCGGAGAAACGCGTCAGTGACTCATTTCCTGTGAACCGCAAGTGGAACGCAAAGTCCGGAAGCCCGAACCCGGAAGTCGCGGGACACGACACGTGCAGACGGCCCACTCTCCCACAGTCTGTGGCCGTGCAAGAATCCCGTAGACTCAGCTACGAGTCCCCCATCCCCTGCATCTGATACCAAGATTCTAGCCACTGTGGACCAGGCAGGAGGAAACACTAGGAGGACATACGGGCTTGCACAACCCAGGAGCGCTCCTGACACTAACGGATGGGTGAAGTATTAACATACAAACACCCCATATATGAACAGCATCCTTTTTAAAGTGGCATGTCACCATTTATGATTGTCTTTTTGCACGATTTAACAATCAGTCTGCTTGGAGCTTAAATATTTTCAAATCAATGGTGCATGATACTACATCTACTCAGCCGAAGGAAAGTTAATTTCTAATCGCATAAACCGCATAAGTGCATGCAACTAATTAATCCCTCTGTGAACTAACAACTATTCAATTTGGAACAAATGCTAACTTTGCTTATTTATGTGCAAGTACTATTTCGGCTGAAGGAGAATTTTTCCTTAATTGGTTTAACCTCTGTAGGTGTATGCAATTAAGCTTGTAAAAGGGAGCATTACCAATCAAAGCGCAATCTGTGTGGAGTTTACATTTACTTGCTTATGGAGTAATTTACCAAATCACTGTTTCATGGTTTTATGCTAATAATTTTGCTTTACTGTTTGTATGTAAGATTAAGATTTTAATCAGTAATTTGAAATAAATCAGTAATTTGTATCAAAACAGCAGTCAGTTGACATATTGTGCGCCTTCACTTACATTTCTTTTAGTGACACATTTTTTATGTTGAGTGGATTTCCAGGTCCACATTGTGAAGGCAGACAAAATTAGGTGGTCCTCTCTATTTAGAGGCTACATTCAAGAAAAACTCAGCGCCAGACACATTTTTTTCTGTTGTTGCTTTTTTTAGGATCAGGCATGGGCTGAGACCCCGGCTGTCCCAAGGCTTCAGCTTTATCCAACCTTTTATGCAAGGAAGTGACATTATCATTTAAAACCTTCCACATATCCATCCAATCGGGTGTCGGCGCCGTCGGCGGCGACCCCACATTCATTTGCTCCCGCTCTGCTTCCACATAGCCTTCCTCGTCAAACATGCCGACACAAGCGTACCGACACACCACACACACAGGGGATGCTCTTTTTGAAGACAGTTCCCCCACAAGGCCTTTCGGAGAGACAGAGAGAGAGTATGCCAGCACACACCCCAGCGCTATATGTCCCAGGAGTCACACAGTAACTTAGTGTTAACCCAGTAGCTGCTGTATATATTGTTTTTGCGCCAAATTTATGTGCCCCCCCTCTCTTTTTACCCTCTTCTACCGTGATTCTGCAGGGGAGAGCCTGGGGAGCTTCCTCTCAGCAGGGCTGTGGAGAGAAAATGGCGCTGGTGAGTGCTGAGGAAGAAGCCCCGCCCCCTCAGTGGCGGGCTTCTGTCCCACGTTTGTGTGTAAAATAATGGCGGGGGCTCATGCATATATACAGTGCCCAACTGTATATATGCTCCTTTTTGCCAAGAGGTTCCTAATTGCTGCCCATGGTGCCCCCCCCTGCGCCCTGCACCCTACAGTGACCGGAGTATGTGGGTTTAGTGTGGGAGCAATGGCGCACAGCTGCAGTGAAGACTGGAGTCTGGTGTCTTCTGCCGCCGATTTCGACGTCTTCTTGCTTCTGACACCGGCTTCTGTATTCTGGCTCTGCGTGGGGGACGGCGGCGCGGCTACGGAATCGGACGACCAAGGGTGCGATCCTGTGTACGATCCCTCTGGAGCTAATGGTGTCCAGTAGCCTAAGAAGCAGGACCTATCTTCAGTGAGTAGGGCTGCTTCTCTCCCCTCAGTCCCACGTAGCAGAGAGCCTATTGCCAGCAGATCTCTCTGAAAATAAAAAACCTAACAAAATACTTTCTTTTTAGCAAGCTCAGGAGAGCTCACTAAGTAGCACCCAGCTCGTCCGGGCACAGATTCAAACTGAGGTCTGGAGGAGGGACATAGAGGGAGGAGCCAGAACACACCAGAATCCAAATTCTTTCTTAAAGTGCCCTGTCTCCTGCGGAGCCCGTCTATTCCCCATGGTCCTTACGGAGTCCCCTGCATCCACTAGGACGTTAGAGAAAAACAATTAGAAAAACACACAAATTTATACCGGAAACTGTAAAAGTAAAAGGTACAGCCGTGTCCACGCCACCCTCAACTCCTTCAACCAGTACGGGTGAGAAATGATTGCGGACTTTTTCTTCCCAGACGTTAAATGTCACATCAATATTGGTACCTCCCCCGATTCCCTCTGCATGTCTGGATAGGCGAGCCATTTTATCTTTTGTTATTGTTTTGCAGTCTTGCCATCTTTTTTTGCAATTTTCAACTGAGCGCTTTCTCACCCCCTGAGCACTAACTTTCTCGGCTATGTCATTCCAAATGTTATTTTTCCGCCAGTGTTGTCCTGGCAGCATTAATACCCATCAGCCTGTCATAATGTTCTATGACTAGAGTAACAAGGACATTGTTCTCATCTTTAGAGAATCTTGGAGCACGAGACACCTCAGCCTCAGATTCTTCTTCTTCATTACTGGAGGCATCATTGCCTTTATTTGATTTACTTTTCCTTTTTCCTTTCCTGCGCTCTGGGGGTGGGGCCACCCATTCCTCCCTGGAAGAAGCAGATGTGCTGCTTTCTTCAGCAACATTACCAGGCTGAGGTTCACTGTCACTGTTGTGTGATACTTGTGACATGCTGGGGAAAAAAAAAATAAAAAAAATAATGTTAATCAAATAGCATGGAAAAAAAACCCTTCCCCAAACAGTTTAGAACACACTTACATAACGTCCAAAAGGATCGAAAACCCCCAATATTCCGGTCAGATAAAGTCCAACAGGACAGAAGGTCTAGCCAAGCTAAAGAAAGATATAAAAATATTTTTATATAGCAAACCAGTCAAAATGCACAGCTGAAATAACTAGGCAGGCAAAAAGCTGAACTAGAACTGAAAACAGACATACAACTGCACTGAATAAACAGTTAAACACATGCCCTTTCCCAAATGCACAGCAGAGATAACTATGTGTGACACAAAGCGGAAAAACAAACAAACAAAGAAACACATCAAACACACAACTGCAGCAAGAAAACATGGTCAAACCCCAATACACGGCATTAAGAACTAGGCGTGGCACCAAGCTGATAACTAAAACATGGCATACATCTGCAGCAAGAAAACATGGTCAAACCCCAATACACAGCATTAACAACTAGGCGTGGCACCAAGCTGAAAAATAAACCATGGCATACAAATGCAGCAAGAAAACATGGTTAAATCCCAATGAACAGCATTAAGAACTAGACATGGCACCAAACTGGCAAAAAAAAAAAAAAAACCATGGCATACAAATGTGGCAAGAAAACATGGTCAAACCCCAATGCACAGCATTAAAAACTAGGCATGGCACCAAACTGGAAAAACAAACAAACCATGGCATACAAATGCAGCAAGAAAACATGATCAAACCCCAATACACAGCATTAAGAAATAGGCGTGGCACCAAACTGGAAAAACAAAACATAGCATACAAATGCAGCAAGAAAACATGGCCAAAACCCAATGCACAACATTAACAACTAGGCATGACACACAGCAGAAATAAAAAAAATAGAGAAAACCCCCCCACAAGTGTTTCACATTTATTCATAACAAATATGTTAACACAAACACATTTCTACTGCCAGCATGTATATTTCTTTTGCAGCCAAACACCAGATACTTGCATAACATGTTCTACACAAACAGACATCAATAATACCCCTTTCACATCGCACAAATAACCCGGTATCGACACGGCATATTGCTGTGTCGACACGGGCCAGTGTGCGATGTGAAAGCACTTTGCCCGAATTAGCGGGTCGCCTGACCCGGTAATTCAACCCGGTATATAAGAAGGGTTATTCCCGGGTTGAATACCGGGTCAGGTGCAGCGTGAATGGGAGCCGTGTCGATGCGACATGGCTCCCATTCACAGCATAGGGAGAGGCGGCGCAGGAGATGAGCTCATCTCCCAGCGCCGCCTCCACCCCCGCCCCTGCTGCTGCTGCGCGCCCCCCCCCCCCCCCCCCCGCTGCTATGGCAACCGACCCGGTATATTGCCAGGTATGAAAGCCAGCAAAGCAGAGCAAATGCCGGATCCCACCCGGTAAGGACACGTTTCTCTTCCCGGGTGGGATCCGGCATTTGCGATCTGAAAGCGGTATAACATAATTACAGAAGAACACACACATCTCCAGCAAATATAACAGCATTAGAAAAACATACATCTGCCCTTCCACAATATTCCAAGCAACATATTAGCTGGGAAGTGTGAACTAAAAAAGGCTAAATCTGCAGTAATAAAACTATACATAAAATCAGACATCTGCCCTTCCATATTATTACAACCTAGAGACTAGCTGCGCAGGGTGAACTAAACATAATAGCTGGCCAGTGAACAAATGTACAAATATGCATTAAATACAAACCAGGTTCTGCAAAATACTTACCAAAGATGAGTTGTGCCCACTCCACTGCTAATCTCTCTTGTGATGCGCTTGCTCAGCCCACTGCAATAAAATATGATCCTTCCAGGTCCAAGGGAAAATGGCACACTGGCTTCTTCCAGGAAACTTGCGTCAGTGCCGTAATTAGGTGTGTGCCAGCGGGGCCTGGCACACAGCGCATGTGCACTGTGAGCGCAAGACCGCCAGCACAACCCGCAGGGCCGCTACTGTCTAAGGCAGAACCTGCCCGTGCCCCTCAACCACGGCACCTCCAGGAGGGAAACAGAAGCCGGCAACTAAAATCCCCCTCCACCGCATCCATGTCATGCTGCACGGACAGAGTGTATGCAGGCTCCGCCCCCTCCCTGGTCCCCCTCTCCAGCCGTAGCTCTTGTTAGTGTGAGTGGGCAGCCGAAGCTAGGCCCACTCACTACCTCATGTCCCGCTGAGCGCTTCCCGCGGCGCACATCATGTAGTTCTGCATGATACCGGGCAGCGCTGCAGCTGCCCGTACACAGGCTCCGGCTCCACCACCTCCCTGCGTGAAGAGAGTGTGCACTCGCCCCCCCACAGCGCCTCCAGTAGGGGAACAGAAGCCGGCAGTGCGCGGTGTAGGGCAGGAACAGGAAGAGGACAGAGAAAACGTATGCTGGCTCGTTGCTGGTGAGTATAACTCTCTCCCTCTGTCTCTCCCCTCCCTCCCAGAGTGTGTAAATAGGGGGGACTGCCTGTCATAATCTATAAAAAAAAATGTGGACTGACTACCATAATGTGTAAAAAAGGGGGACTGCCTGTTATAATGTGTACAAAATTCGGACTTCCTGCCATAATGTGTTTAAAAAGGTGCTCTGCCTGCCACAATGTGTACAAAATTGGGACTGCCTGCCATAATGTGTAAAAACGGGGACTGCATGCCATAATGTGTAAAAAAAGGAGGACTCTGTTGCTGTAATGTGTAAAAAAAGGGGGACTCTGTTGCTTTAATGTGTAAAAAAGGGGGATTCTGTTGTTGTAATGTGTAAAAAAGGGGGACTCTGTTGCTGTAATGTGTAAAAAAGGGGGGCTCTGTTGCTGTAATGTGTAAATAAAAGGGTGACTGTTGCTGCAATGTGTAAAAAAAGGGGGACTGTTGCTGTAATGTGTGAAAAAGGGGGAATCTGTTGCTGTAATGTGTAAAAAAGGGGGACTCTGTTGCTGTAATGTGTAAAAAAAGAGGACTCTGTTGCTGTAATGTGTAAAAAAAAGGGGGACTCTGTTGCTGTAATGTGTAAAAAAGGGGGACTGTTGCTGTAATGTGTAAAAAAAGGGGGACTCTGTTGCTGTAATGTGTAAAAAAAGGGGGACTCTTGCTGTAATGTGTAAAAAAAAAAGGGGTGACTGTTGCCGTAATGTGTAAACAAAGGGGGACTCTGTTGCTGTAATGTGTAAAAAAAGGGGCTCTGTCGCTGTAATGTGTAAAAAAAGGGGGACTCTGTTGCTGTAATGTGTAAAAAAGGTGGCTCTGCTGACATAATATGTAAAAAAGGGGGACTTCTGTTGCTGAAATGTGTAAAAGACGTGGCTCTCCTGCAATGTGAAAAAAAGGGGAACTCTGCCTGCCTAATGTGTAAAAAGGGGGACTCTGCCTGCTGTAATGTGTAAAAGGGAGGTTTGTGGCGCTGTTGCGGTTTCTTGCACACAGTGCTAAAATGTCTAGTTACAGCACTGACTCGCACTATTTATCCTCCCGGGCGGCGCAGGAACTTTTGGCGGGAATATAACTCTCCACCCACACCACTCCCCGACATGCATATTTATGTCAGCGAACATGCCCAGAATTGAATTCCTAGCAAAACAGGTAACTCCCGCCAAACTAATTCCCGCGATGAGCGCTAATTTGACTGCTCCGGGAATTGCCGACAATCTGAGGCCGGAATTTACCCCTATGACAGAGACACACACAGTGACAGATACACGTTCTGTATACAATTTCAGTCACACACACAGTATACAGGTGTTGACAAAGCCTATATGTTTATCCTATTTAAAACACTTTAAAAGGTTAAGAGATACAGTACGCAATTGGCGCAAAAGGTACCGCAAGGGTACGCCCTTAGTGTAGCAGACGCTGTGCACAGGGTGTGAGCACAGGCGTCGCAGACACTTACAGAATTAAACTTTAATAACTATACCTTAAGGAATGTACTTATACTGTAAACATTTGTGCAGTGATAAGGTGTAAATGCAACACAGTGTAACCTTGTTAGCTTAAAAGCTGTATGAGCGGCTGTGATGCTCTGAGAACCCTTTAGCAATATAATAATCAATCAAATACCGGTCTAAGGTTCTAACGCCTTTAAGGAGAGAATGAACGTTCACTTTGCAAAAGAATACACAGTACAAGTTATACACTACCAAAATAACATAGAATATCTAACCAAGTTACTACACATAAAATACAATAAAGACACAAGTACTTTTAAAGGGGGGGAAGGAGAGAGAGAGAGAGAGTGGCTTACAATAACAATAAAGACAATATGATTGCAGAGAAACTTACGCATATTGAGAAACAATCGCTGCGCAGTTAGTCAATGCTGAGAATCTTTGTGGAGAGAATTCTTGAGCTCGCCCAGGCTGGCTGTCCCTATATACACAACACCCAGCAACAACACAATGGTCCCTACAATACCGCATGGGACAGAAGCTAGACTCCATTTTGGGAAAAACTCCCATGATTCCAAAGTCTGTAACATATGATTTAAAAGGGAATGCTAGCAGCCATTTTAGATTTGAAGGTCCAAACACATGGCACTCTCTGCTACACCACAATCACATAGCAGAAGACACAAGACTCCACTATATTCCAAAATGTCCAAGCCTCAACACAATGCATATGTTCTGATTTTACAATTCCAAACCATCTAAATCACCTTTCACAATTTCAAGCCAACACAGTATCTCCATAACCAGGTACCCACAGGGCTACTAATGACTGAGAGCTAAGGTCACATGACCGCTATGTTTATACCTGTCTAAATGATTATTTTATTTCATAATTGTGTACAATCAAATCTATTATGAATGCATTGGGACTGTCTTCTAGAAAATAGATGATACTGTTTATTTTGAACTCTGGATCAGCTAATATAATCTGAACCATCACAGCTGTATTGTGAAACACCAATTATGCTGCTTTCACATCGCAAAACCTGCTTTTGAAACGGTTCTTAAAACGGGTCTAAGCAGTTAAACCCCTTTCACATCTCATGTTGTAACCAGTAAATTACCATTTCATTACCGTTTTGGTACCTTTCACACTGAACCCGTTTCACCCATAGAAAACAGTGGTTGTCATTATAAATGGACTTTTCTGGCCCACACATTATTAATAATTATTAATTAATTCATTATTAATAATTTGGATAGTCGTACGATGGAACCCAGCAGCTTGAAGCATTTTTGCTATGTTTTTATATATGAGGGTATCCTTGACTGTCCCAGTAATTTGGCAGCAGATTTCCTCATCCCCTCTGATCCTAAAGCAGCTCCCTCACCTCTTCATCACTCCAATTATACCCCTTTCACATCGCACAAATAACCCGGTACCGACACGGCATATTGCCGTGTCGAACCGGGTCAGTGTGCGATGTGAAAGCTCACTGGGCGATTTAGCGGGTCGCCTGACCCGGTAAATCAACCCGGTAAAAAAGAAGGGTTTTACCCGGGTTGATTACCGGGTCAGGTGCGGTGTGAATGGGAGCCGTGTCGATGCGACACGGTTCCCATTCACAAGATAGGGAGAGGCGGCGCTGGAGATGAGCTCATCTCCCGACGCCGCCTCCACCCCCGCCCCAGCTGCTGCTGCGGCCTCCGTTGTCATGGCAACCGACCCGGTATATTGCCGGGTCGGGAAGCCTGCAACGGAGCGCAAATGCCGGATCCCACCCGGTAAGTACACGTTTGTCTTACCGGGTAGGACCCGGCATTTGCGGTGTGAATGCAGCATTAGACATTTTATAATGGCTTTGCAGTCTAAACGTTTATAAAGCCACTCTCACATGTGTCTCCTGTGTTTTCCAAGCTGTTTCCTGGTTGTGGCTGCTGACATCACACATGGAGACAGCCTATGACCTGCTGGGGCTTGCAAATACCGTTTCAGACCCTTTCACACTGCACAGTGAAATGGGACTGAAACGGGTAGGACCCTTCTTTTTTACCGTTTCAAAATACAGGTATTTTGAAAACGGTAAATTGAAGGGGACCCTTTCACATCGCAGCTTGACCCGTTTAGGAAGCCAGTTAAAACGGCAAAATACCGGGTACAAGCTGCGGTGTGAAAGGGGTATTAGTGAGGTATAAAAATGGCTCAGAATGAATCTGAGGTTTACTTCTGAAGAAGCTGAGCGACCTGGCTCAGGGAAACGCGTTAAGACATAGCTGTGGAATCCCAACCTTTGCCCAGTTTTGATCCAGATAAGGACTTTCTTGCACACTTGGATTTCCAAGAACTACATTCAAACCACTCCTTCCAGCACAACCAGCAAGATATGGAAACCCCTTGAATATCTACACAGATGAGCAATCATCACCATCTTTACATGGAACTGTGTGAGAGGTACTATTAAGGGTATTACCAGCTGACTGCATAACCAGATATAAGGAGGAGGAAATCTGCTCTTTACTAAGTCCGGGATCATCAAAAACATGGTTGGGTTCTTTTCAGCATTTTGAATATATATACCTCAGAGCCATTCATATTTTAACTCTATTTTATAATTATTATATATTATAATTGTATGGTGAATTTTTAACACCCTTACTTTCATGCTTTTAATTTATGTGATAATTGTGTTTATTAAAATTTATTGCTGATCCAGTGGTAATTGACTTATTGAAAATTGGCACTACAACTCTTAGCGCTGGTACCCCACTTTTTTTTTTTTTTTTTACCCACAAGTATCAGCCTGCTATTGCTACAAGCACATGACTACAGTAACAAAAGGAAGTATGTTTTGACTTCTAACCTTCAGCAAGATGCATCATGTAAAACTACTATAATCTGTTATAAATCACCATCCATAAATGTATACCAGAGATGGTATGCTACAGATTGTCTACTGTTCCAATTCATTACAGATTTCATAGAGTATCATCCCAAACACCCAACAATCACACAACTGCACAAGCATCATTAACCTTAAGCCATTTGTATCTCCAAACTAACTATTCTATGCCAATCATTTCACAACTACTTTACCACAAACACATATTTAAACTATTCTATGCCATTCATTTCACAACTACTTTACCACAAACTCATATTTAAACTATTCTATGCCAATCAGCCATGAGATATTGAGATTATGATACTTAGCCTTTGTAAGGAGCCTGGTGATGAGCCAGCCATGCTTCTGAGAGCTTTGTAGCTGTGTGCAGCTACAGTACATCTGTCCTCTGAGACCACAAGCAACTGAACCTGACCTCTTCTCTAGCCAGGAACTACTTTCCTGTGTGACTAGTTCCTGGGGGAGGGGTCTCTCTCTCCTTCTATGATTGAGTCACCGATTTCTTTGTATATGCTGATCAGGTTGTCTATAAAAACTGCCAAAAGGGTTGGCTTGAGTTCCCTGTTTACTGTATCATTCATTGTTCTAACAAAGTGATTTTTTAGCTTTTATACATATAACTATCTGCTGCAATGTCCCACAACTTCACAACAAGTATCAAATTAATCTACACACCAATCTGCTAGTTTTAATAGTAAACATGACAGGTGTATCTGGTTCCGTTCCAATAATACACATTCATGACATTAATTCATTAGGTAATTTTAAGTCTCCATGATGTCTGGTGCTTGATATTATTATAATTATGTGCTGTATGAAATAAGTGTCGAATCCATCTCTGTGCCATGTCCGTGTAAATGCGTGTGTTACCATATATTGCTGTGCTCGCTGCGCATATTTGCAAGTATAGCGACTTAAATGTGTGCAGTTTGTATGTTCTCTCTATGCAATATTTTTGACTTTGACAGTGTCATGTATCACATTAGTCAGCGCAGTCTCCTGGTGCGCCCTAGTCACACTGTGCTCCGTATACAGCCTCAGTCACACACAATATATAGGGTTGTTAGCTGTTCCTATGCGGCTCTTCTTATAACACAGTGGCTTAGTTTCTCCTCTGCAGTGGTACGCAGCCAAACTCATGTCAAGATCATGAATGCTCATTGCTGCCTGACTAGGAGCCCAGGGAGACCAAGCTGCCCAGCTGTTCTGATTGTACAAATCAGGGTGAGAGCGGCAGCAACAGCTGCCACTCTGCCTGCCTCTCATCCTCAGCTTTGTCCTGCCTGCCTCTCGCAGCCAGCCACATATATGCAGAGTGTGAACCACTTAAACTGAACCGGGCCGAGCGGCAGACGGCACTCGGCCCCCCAGCCCATCCTGACACCGACTATTATCTACTGTGTAAAATTGTATCCATGTGATTATCTCCCTAGCAAGGACTATAAAGCATCATGTTTTTGAATTACAGCTTTGGAGTGGTAGTACTAGCCATGGATTTTTTTTATAACCCATTCTGTGAACAGAGAAGCTCCAGGGCTTTGTACTAGCAAAAGAAAATAAGATTTTACTCACCGGTAAATCTATTTCTCGTAGTCCGTTGTGGATGCTGGGAACTCCGTAAGGACCATGGGGAATAGCGGGCTCCGAAGGAGGCTGGGCACTCTAGAAAGATTTATGACTACCTGGTGTGCACTGGCTCCTCCCACTATGACCCTCCTCCAAGCCTCAGTTAGGACACTGTGCCCGGACGAGCTGACATAATAAGGAAGGATTTTGAATCCCGGGTAAGACTCATACCAGCCACACCAATCACACCGTACAACTCGTGATACTATATCCAGTTTGACAGTATGAAAACAACTGAGCCTCTCAACAGATGGCTCAACAATAACCCTTTAGTTAGCAATAACTATTTACAAGTATTGCAGACAATCCGCACTTGGGATGGGCGCCCAGCATCCACTACGGACTACGAGAAATAGATTTACCGGTGAGTAAAATCTTATTTTCTCTGACGTCCTAGTGGATGCTGGGAACTCCGTAAGGACCATGGGGATTATACCAAAGCTCCCAAACGGGCGGGAGAGTGCGGATGACTCTGCAGCACCGAATGAGAGAACTCAAGGTCCTCCTCAGCCAGGGTATCAAATTTGTAGAATTTTGCAAACGTGTTTGCCCCTGACCAAGTAACAGCTCGGCAAAGTTGTAAAGCCGAGACCCCTCGGGCAGCCGCCCAAGATGAGCCCACCTTCCCTGTGGAATGGGCTTTCACTGATTTAGGATGCGGCAGTCCAGCCGCAGAATGCGCCTGCTGAATCGTGTCACAGATCCAGCGAGCGATAGTCTGCTTAGAAGCAGGAGCACCCAGCCTGTTGGGTGCATACAGGATAAATAGCGAGTCAATTTTCCTGACTCTAGCCGTCCTTGAAACATAATTTATTAAGGCCCTGACTACGTCCAGTAACTTGGAATCCTCCAAGTCCCTAGTAGCCGCAGGCACCACAATAGGTTGGTTCAAGTGAAAAACTGATACCACCTTAAGGAGAAACTGGGGACGAGTCCTCAATTCTGCCCTATCCATATGGAAAATCAGATAAGGACTTTTATATGACAAAGCCGCCAATTCTGATACACGCCTGGCCGAAACCAAGGCCAATAACATGACCACTTTCAACGTGAGATATTTCAGATCCACGGTTTTTAGTGGTTCAAACCAATGTGATTTTAAGAAACTCAACACCACGTTGAGATCCCAAGGTGCCACTGGAGGCACAACTGGGGGCTGAATATGCAGCACTCCTTTTACAATGTCTGAACTTCAGGTACTGAAGCTAATTTTTTCTGGAAGAAAATCGACAGAACCGAGATCTGTATCTTAATGGAGCCTAATTTTAGGCCCATAGACACTCCTGCTTGTAGGAAATGCAGAAATCGACCTAGTTGAAATTCCTCTGTTGGGGCCTTTTTTGGCCTCACACCAAGCAACATATTTCCGCCATATGCGGTGATAATGTTTTGCAGTAACATCTTTCCTGGCTTGAATCAGCGTAGGAATGACTTCCTCCGGAATGCCCTTTTCCTTTAGGATCCGGCGTTCAACCGCCATGCCATCAAAACGTAGCCGCGGTAAGTCTTGGAACAGACAGGGCCCCTGCTGCAGCAGGTCCTGTCTGAGCGGCAGAGGCCATGGGTCCTCTGATATATAGTTTCTTGAAGTTCTGGGTACCAGGCTCTTCTTGGCCAATCCGGAACCACGAGTATCGTTCTTACTCCTCGCCTTCTTATTATTCTCAGTACCTTTGGTATGAGAGGCAGAGGGGGGAACACATAAACCGACTGGTACACCCACGGTGTTACCAGAGCGTCCACAGCTATCGCCTGAAGGTCCCTTGACCTGGCGCAATATCTTTTATAGCTTTTTGTTGAGGCGGGACGCCTTCATGTCCACCTGTGGCCT
Organism: Pseudophryne corroboree; assembly: GCF_028390025.1. Lineage (NCBI taxonomy): Eukaryota > Metazoa > Chordata > Amphibia > Anura > Myobatrachidae > Pseudophryne > Pseudophryne corroboree. The sequence continues at coordinate 331,689,168 of NC_086444.1, forward strand.
TTCCCAATGGTGTACAATCCTTTGGAAGACTTCTGGATGAAGTCCCCACACTCTCGGGTGGAAGTCGTGTCTGCTGAGAAGATCTGCTTCCCAGTTGTCCACTCCGGGAATGAACACTGCTGACAGTGCTAACACATGATTTTCCGCCCATCGGAGAATCCTTGTGGCTTCTGCCATCGCCATCCTGCTTCTTGTGCCGCCCTGTTGGTTTACATGGGCGACTGCCGTGATGTTTCCTGATTGGATCAGGACCGGCTGGTTTTGAAGCAGAGGCCTTGCCTGACTCAGGGCATTGTAAATGGCCCTCTGTTCCAGAATATTTATGTAGGGAAGTCACCTGACTTGACCAAAGTCCCTGGAAGGTTCTTCCCTGTGTGACTGCCCCCCAGCCTCAAAAGGCTGGCATCCATGGTCACTAGGACCTAGTCCTGTATGTCGAACCTGCGGCCCTCTTGAAGATGGGCACTCTGCAGCCACTACAGTAGAGATACCCTGGTCCTTGGAGACAGGGTTATCAGCCTAATGCATCTGAAGATGCGACCCGGACCACTTGTCTAACAGGTCCCCCTGAAAAGTTCTTGCATGGAACCTGCCGAATGGGATTGCTTCGTAGGAAGCTATCATTTTTCCCAGGACTCGCGTGCAATTATGCACCGATAACTGTTTTGGCTTCAGGAGGTCTCTGACTAGAGATGACCGCTTTTTGGCTTTCTCCTCCTGGAGAAGCACTTATTTCTGGTCTGTGTCCAGAACCATCCCCAGGAACAGTAGACGTGTCGTAGGAACCAGCTGTGACTCTGGACTGTTTAGAATCCAACCGTGCTGTTGTAGCACTTTCCAAAATAGTGCTACCCCGACTAGCAACTGCTCCTTGGACCTCGCCCTTATAAGGAGATTGTCCAAGTACGGGATAATTAAAAAACTCCCCTTTTCGAAGGAGTATCATCATTCCGGCCATTACCATGGTAACACCCTCGGTGCCATGTACAGTCCAAACGGCAGAGTCTGGACTTGGTAATGGTAATCCTGTACCACAATCTGAGGTACTCCTGGCGAGGATAGTAAATAGGGACATGCAGGTAAGCATCCTTGATGTCCCGGGATACCATGTAATCCCCCTCGTCCAGGCTTGCAATAACCGCCCTGAGCGATTCCATCTTGAACTTGAATTTTTTTATGTATGTGTTCAAGGATTTTAAATATAAAAAAGGGTCACACCGAACCATGCGGTTTCGGTACCCCAACCCGTGTGGAATAGTAACCCCGTCCTTGTTGGAGTAGGGGCACCTTAAGTATTACCTGCTGGGAATACAGCTTATTAATTGCCTCTAGCACAGCCTCCCTGCCTGAGGGAGTTGTCGGCAAGGCATATTTGAGGAAACGGCGGGGGAAGACATATCGAATTCCAGCTTGTACCCCTGAAATACTACTTGAATGAAACAGGGATCCACCTGTGAGCGAGCCCACTGATCGCTGAAATTTTTGAGATGGCCCCCCACCGTACCTGGCTACACCTGTGGAGCCCCCGCGTCATGCTGTGGACTCAGAGGAAGCGAGAGAAGAATTATGATTCTGGGAACTGGCTGACTGGTGCAGCTTTTTCCCTCTTCCCTTGTCTCTGTACAGAAAGGAAGCGCCTTTGACCCGCTTGCTTTTCTGAAGCCGAAAGGACTGTACCTGATAATACAGTGCTTTCTTAGTCTGTGAGGAAAATTGAGGTAAAAATATTTCTTCCCAGCTGTTGCTGCGGATACGAGGTCCCAGAGACCATCCCCAAATAATTTCTCACCCTTATAAGGCAGAATCTCTATGCGCCTTTTAAGGTCAGCATCACCTGTCCAGTGACAGGTCTCTAATACCCTCCTGACAGAATGGACATTACATTCATTTTGGATGCCAGCCGGCAAAATATCCCTCTGTGCATCCCTCATATATAAGACGACGTCTTTAATATGTGCTCATGTTAGCAAACTAGTATGTTTGACAGGGTCACCGACCACGCTGCAGCAGCACGCTCTGCAGGTTTCAGTCTAGTACCTGAGTGTGTAAATAAATACAGACTTCAGGATAGCCTCCTGCTTTTTATCAACAGGTACCTTCAAAGTGGCCGTTCCTCAAACGGCAGTGCCAAACCTATTTTGACAACCGTGTGAGCGCCTTATCCACCCTAGGGGATATCTCCCAGCGTAACTTATCCTCTGGCGGGAAAAGGTACGCCATCAGTAACTTTTTAGAAATTACCAGTTTCTTATCAGGGGGAACCCACGCTTTTCACACACTTCATTCATTCATCTGATGGGGGAACAAAACACTGCCTGCTTTTTCTCCCCAAACATAAAAACCCATTTTTAGAGGTTAATGTCAGAAATGTGTAACACATTTTTTATTGCCGGGATCAAGTCACGGATGTTCCTAGTGGATTGTGTATATGTCTCAACCTTGTCGACACTGGAGTCAGACTCCGTGTCGACATCTGTGTCTGCCATCTGAATGAGCGGGCGTTTTTGAGCCCCTTTTTGAGACGCCTGGGCAGGCACGGGCTGAGAAGCGGGCTTTCCCACAGCTGTTACGTCATCCACCCTTTTATGTAAGGAGTTGACACTGTCGGTTAATACCTTTTACCTAACCATCCACTCTGGTGTCGGCCCCACAGGGGGCGACATCACATTTATCGGCATCTGCTCCGTCACTATATAAGCCTCCTCCTCAAACATGTCGACACAGCTGTACCGACACACCGCACATACACAGGGAATGCTCTGACTGAGGACAGGACCCACAAAGCCCTTTGGGGAGACAGAGAGTATGCCAGCACACACCAGAGCGCTATATAATGTGGGGATTAACACTATAACTGAGTGAATTTTCCCCCATAGCTGCTTGTATATACAATATTGCGCCTAAATTTAGTGCCCCCCCTCTCTTTTTAACCCTTTGAGCCTGAAAATTACAGGGGAGAGCCTGGGGAGCTTTCTTCCAGTTGCACTGTGAAGAGAAAATGGCGCCAGTGTGTCTGAGGGAGATAGCTCCGCCCCTTTTCCCGCGGCCTATTCTCCCGCTTTTTTCTGGATTCTGGCAGGGGTATTTACCACATATATAGCCTCTGGGGCTATATATTGTGGTATTTTTGCCAGCCAAGGTGTTTTTATTGCTGCTCAGGGCGCCCCCCCCAAGCGCCCTGCACCCTCAGTGACCGGAGTGTGAAGTGTGCATGAGGAGCAATGGCGCACAGCTGCAGTGCTGTGCGCTACCTTGGTGAAGACTGATGTCTTCTGCCGCCGATTTTCCGGACCTCTTCTTGCTTCTGGCTCTGTAAGGGGGACGGCGGCGCGGCTCCGGGACCGAACACCAAGGACTGGGCCTGCGGTCGATCCCTCTGGAGCGAATGGTGTCCAGTAGCCTAAGAAGCCCAATCCGGCTGCAAGCAGGCGAGTTCGCTTCTTCTCCCCTTAGTCCCTCGCTGCAGTGAGCCTGTTGCCAGCAGGTCTCACTGAAAATAAAAAACCTAATTCTATACTTTCTTTCTAGAGGCTCAGGAGAGCCCCTAGTGTGCATCCAACCTCGGCCGGGCACAAGATCTAACTGAGGCTTGGAGGAGGGTCATAGTGGGAGGAGCCAGTGCACACCAGGTAGTCATAAATCTTTCTAGAGTGCCCAGCCTCCTTCGGAGCCCGCTATTCCCCATGGTCCTTACGGAGTTCCCAGCATCCACTAGGACGTCAGAGAAATATAAACTTTTACAGCACATTATAATTATTATTACTTGGACACGCTATGAAGTCAATGTTATAGTCATTAAAATCATTTTTAAATCATACAAATATGACAGCACACACTGACACGACACAGCACTATGCGAAATTTAAATGTGCTTATATTTCAGTTTTGAACTTTAGATTATGAGCAAGGCTATAAATGAAGTAGAAAATAAGAATTTACTTACCGATAATTCTATTTCTCGGAGTCCGTAGTGGATGCTGGGGTTCCTGAAAGGACCATGGGGAATAGCGGCTCCGCAGGAGACAGGGCACAAAAAGTAAAGCTTTACGATCAGGTGGTGTGTACTGGCTCCTCCCCCTATGACCCTCCTCCAAGCCTCAGTTAGGATACTGTGCCCGGACGAGCGTACACAATAAGGAAGGATTTTGAATCCCGGGTAAGACTCATACCAGCCACACCAATCACACTGTACAACCTGTGATCTGAACCCAGTTAACAGCATGATAACAGCGGAGCCTCTGAAAAGATGGCTCACAACAATAATAACCCGATTTTTGTAACTATGTACAAGTAATGCAGATAATCCGCACTTGGGATGGGCGCCCAGCATCCACTACGGACTCCGAGAAATAGAATTATCGGTAAGTAAATTCTTATTTTCTCTATCGTCCTAGTGGATGCTGGGGTTCCTGAAAGGACCATGGGGATTATACCAAAGCTCCCAAACGGGCGGGAGAGTGCGGATGACTCTGCAGCACCGAATGAGAGAACTCCAGGTCCTCCTTAGCCAGGGTATCAAATTTGTAGGATTTTACAAACGTGTTTGCCCCTGACTAAATAGCCGCTCGGCAAAGTTGTAAAGCCGAGACCCCTCGGGCAGCCGCCCAAGATGAGCCCACCTTCCTTGTGGAATGGGCATTTACATATTTTGGCTGTGGCAGGCCTGCCACAGAATGTGCAAGCTGAATTGTATTACACATCCAACTAGCAATAGTCTGCTTAGAAGCAAGAGCACCCAGTTTGTTGGGTGCATACAGGATAACAGCAAGTCAGTTTTCCTGACTCCAGCCGTCCTGGAACCTATATTTTCAGGGCCCTGACAACATCCAGCAACTTGGAGTCCTCCAAGTCCCCAGTAGGCGCAAGGCACCACAATAAGCTGGTTCAGGTGAAACACTGACACCACCTTAGGGAGAGAACTGGGGACGAGTCCGCAGCTCTGCCCTGTCCAAATGGACAAACAGATATGGCTTTTTTGAGAAAAAAACCACCAATTTGACACTCGCCTGGTCCAGGCCAGGGCCAAGAGCATGGTCACTTTTCATGTGAGATGCTTCAAATCCACAGATTTGACTGGTTTTAAACCAATGTGATTTGAGGAATCCCAGAACTACGTTGAGATCCCACAGTGCCACTGGAGGCACCAAAGGGGGTTGTATATGCAATACTCCCTTGACAAACTTCTGGACTTCAGGAACTGAAGCCAATTCTTTCTGGAAGAAAATCGACAGGGCCGAAATTTGAACCTTAATGGACCCCAATTTGAGGCCCATAGACACTCCTGTTTGCAGGAAATGCAGGAATCGACCGAGTTGAAATTTCTTCGTGGGGCCTTTCTGGCCTCACACCACGCAACATATTTTTGCCACATGTGGTGATAATGTTGTGCGGTCACCTCCTTTCTGGCTTTGACCAGGGTAGGAATGACCTCTTCCTGAATGCCTTTTTCCCTTAGGATCCGGCGTTCCACCGCCATGCCGTCAAACGCAGCTGCGGTAAGTCTTGGAACAGACATGGTACTTGCTGAAACAAGTCCCTTCTTAGCGGCAGAGGCCATAAATCCTCTGTGAGCATCTCTTTAAGTTCCGGGTACCAAGTCCTTCTTGGCCAATCCGGAGCCATGAGTATAGTTCTTACTCCTCTACGTCTTATAATTCTCAGTACCTTAGGTATGAGAAGCAGAGGATGGAACACATACACCGACTGGTACACCCACGGTGTTACCAGAACGTCCACAGCTATTGCCTGAGGGTCTCTTAACCTGGCGCAATACCTGTCCCGTTTTTTGTTCAGACGGGACGCCATCATGTCCACCTTTGGTAAACCAACGGTTTACAATCATGTGGAAAACTTCCCGATGAAGTTTCCACTCTGCCGGGTGGAGGTCGTGCCTGCTGAGGAAGTCTGCTTCCCAGTTTCCATTCCCGGAATGAAACACTGCTGACAGTGCTATCACATGATTTTCCGCCCAGCGAAAAGTCCTTGCAGTTTTTGCCATTGCCCTCCTGCTTCTTGTGCCGCCCTGTCTATTTACGTGGGCGACTGCCGTGATGTTTTCCCCACTGGATCAATACCGGCTGACTTTGAAGCAGAGGTCTTGCTAAGCTTAGAGCATTATAAATTTACCCTTAGCTCCAGTATATTTATGTGGAGAAAAGTCTCCAGACTTGATCACACTCCCTGGAAATTTTTCCCTTGTGTGACTGCTCCCCAGCCTCTCGGGCTGGCCTCCGTGGTCACCAGCATCCAATCCTGAATGCCGAATCTGCGGCCCTCTAGAAGATGAGCACTCTGTAACCACCACAGGAGAGACGCCCTTGTCCTTGGATATAGGGTTATCCGCTGATGCATCTGAAGATGCGATCCGGACCATTTGTCCAGCAGATCCCACTGAAAAGTTCTTGCGTGAAATCTGCCGAATGGAATTGCTTCGTAGGAAGCCACCATTTTTACCAGGACCCTTGTGCAATGATGCACTGACACTTTTCCTGGTTTTAGGAGGTTCTTGACTAGCTCGGATAACTCCCTGGCTTTCTCTTCCGGGAGAAACACCTTTTTCTGGACTGTGTCCAGAATCATCCCTAGGCACAGCAGATGTGTCGTCAGGATCAGCTGCGATTTTGGAATATTTAGAATCCACCCGTGCTGTTGTAGCAGTATCCGAGATAGTGCTACTCCGACCTCCAACTGTTCCCTGGACTTTGCCCTTATCAGGAGATCGTCCAAGTAAGGGGTAATTAAGACGCCTTTTCTTCGAAGAAGAATCATCATTTCGGCCATTACCTTGGTAAAGACCCGGGGTGCCGTGGACAATCCAAACGGCAGCGTCTGAAACTGATAGTGACAGTTCTATACCACGAACCTGAGGTACCCTTAGTGAGAAGGGCAAATTTGGGACATGGAGGTAAGCATCCCTGATGTCCCGGGACACTATATAGTCCCCTTCTTCCTGGTTCGTTATCACTGCTCTGAGTGACTCCATCTTGATTTGAACCTTTGTTAAGTGTTCAAATTTTTTAGATTTAGAATAGGTCTCACCTAGCCTTCTGGCTTCAGTACCACAATATAGTGTGGAATAATACCCCTTTCCTTGTTGTAGGAGGGGTAATTTGATTATCACCTGCTGGGAATACAGCTTGTGAATTTTTTTCCCATACTGCCTCCTTGTCGGAGGGAGACCTTGGTAAAGCAGACTTCAGGAGCCTGCGAGGGGGAAACGTTTCGACATTCCAATCTGTACCCCTGGGATACTACTTGTAGGATCCAGGGGTCCTGTACGGTCCCAGCGTCATGCTGAGAGCTTGGCAGAAGCGGTGGAAGGCTTCTGTTCCTGGGAATGGGCTGCCTGCTGCAGTCTTCTTCCCTTTCCTCTATCCCTGGGCAAATATGACTCTTATAGGGACGAAAGGACTGAGGCTGAAAAGACGGTGTCTTTTTCTGCAGGGATGTGACTTAGGGTAAAAACGGTGGATTTTCCAGCAGTTGCCGTGGCCACCAGGTCCGATGGACCGACCCCAAATAACTCCTCCCCTTTATACGGCAATACTTCCATGTGCCGTTTGGAATCTGCATCACCTGACCACTGTCGTGTCCATAAACATCTTCTGGCAGATATGGACATCGCACTTACTCTTGATGCCAGAGTGCAAATATCCCTCTGTGCATCTCGCATATATGGAAATGCATCCTTTAAATGCTCTATAGTCAATAAAATACTGTCCCTGTCAAGGGTATCAATATTTTTAGTCAGGGAATCCGACCAAGCCACCCCAGCTCTGCACATCCAGGCTGAGGCGATCGCTGGTCGTAGTATAACACCAGTATGTGTGTATATACTTTTTATGATATTTTCCAGCCTCCTGTCAGCTGGCTCCTTGAGGACGGCCCTATCTATAGACGGTACCGCCACTTGTTTTGATAAGCGTGTGAGCGCCTTATCCACCCTAAGGGGTGTTTCCCAACGCGCCCTAACTTCTGGCGGGAAAGGGTATACCGCCAATAATTTTCTATCGGGGGGATCCCACGCATCATCACACACTTCATTTAATTTATCTGATTCAGGAAAAACTACGGTAGTTTTTTCACATCCCACATAATACCCTCTTTTGTGGTACTTGTAGTATCAGAAATATGTAACACCTCCTTCATTGCCCTTAACGTGTGGCCCTAATAAGGAATACGTTTGTTTATTCACCGTCGACACTGGATTCAGTGTCCGTGTCTGTGTCGACCGACTAAAGTAAACGGGCGTTTTAAAAACCCCTGACGGTGTTTTTGAGACGTCTGGACCGGTACTAATTGTTTGTCGGCCGTCTCATGTCGTCAACCGACCTTGCAGCGTGTTGACATTATCACGTAATTCCCTAAATAAGCCATCCATTCCGGTGTCGACTCCCTAGAGAGTGACATCACCATTACAGGCAATTGCTCCGCCTCCTCACCAACATCGTCCTCATACATGTCGACACACACGTACCGACACACAGCACACACACAGGGAATGCTCTGATAGAGGACAGGACCCACTAGCCCTTTGGAGAGACAGAGGGAGAGTTTGCCAGCACACACCAAAAACGCTATAATTATATAGGGACAACCTTATAAGTGTTTTCCCTTATAGCATCTTTTTTATATATTTCTAACGCCAAATTAGTGCCCCCCCTCTCTGTTTTAACCCTGTTTCTGTAGTGCAGTGCAGGGGAGAGCCTGGGAGCCTTCCCTCCAGCCTTTCTGTGAGGGAAAATGGCGCTGTGTGCTGAGGAGATAGGCCCCGCCCCTTTTTCGGCGGGCTCGTCTCCCGCTCTTTAACGGATTCTGGCAGGGGTTAAATATCTCCATATAGCCCCCGGAGGCTATATGTGAGGTATTTTTTGCCAAAAATAGGTTTACATTTGCCTCCCAGGGCGCCCCCCTCCCAGCGCCCTGCACCCTCAGTGACTGCCGTGTGAAGTGTGCTGAGAGGAAATGGCGCACAGCTGCAGTGCTGTGCGCTACCTTAAGAAGACTGAGGAGTCTTCTGCCGCCGATTCTGGACCTCTTCTCGTTTCAGCATCTGCAAGGGGGCCGGCGGCGAGGCTCCGGTGACCATCCAGGCTGTACCCGTGATCGTCCCTCTGGAGCTAATGTCCAGTAGCCAAAGAAGCCAATCCATCCTGCACGCAGGTGAGTTCACTTCTTCTCCCCTAAGTCCCTCGTTGCAGTGATCCTGTTGCCAGCAGGACTCACTGTAAAATAAAAAACCTAAGCTAAACTTTTCTAAGCAGCTCTTTAGGAGAGCCACCTAGATTGCACCCTTCTCGGCCGGGCACAAAAATCTAACTGAGGCTTGGAGGAGGGTCATAGGGGGAGGAGCCAGTACACACCACCTGATCGTAATGCTTTACTTTTTGTGCCCTGTCTCCTGCGGAGCCGCTATTCCCCATGGTCCTTTCAGGAACCCCAGCATCCACTAGGACGATAGAGAAAGTATTAATCTGGTCACATTCCAAATCCGCACATTGCCAGAAATAGCCACCGCCTCCTCCACCGCCTGGCTCTGCCCGGCTACCAATCAGCGCCTTGCGCGCGAGCCTAGCTCCACTCGTATTGGTCAGCCTGCTCCTACCCCAAACGAGAAATCTAGCGCGTAGGTTAAGTACAGTTATGGCACCTCCGCGCAAGTAAAAATAAGTTCCAGTTGCTTCCAAATATATATATGTAAAGCATTCTGGGGCTCACGAGTGGGGCAGTGGAGCAAGACTGGGTCTATAGATTGGCGATTTTTTTTATTAGGCGTCGCTTATCTAATGTACACCGCGGAAGACCCTTTTTGACGCGTAGGGATCTTGTGTCTGTCGGGTTGTGTCACGACTCGAGTCTCGCTTACAGAGGGCGGCTGCGCAGAGATTGGAGGACTCGGAGCGTGTGCAGCGCGCGGGACAGACTGTTAGCATCCGGAGCCGAGGAAGGTAATGGGGCGACCGCATCACTGACCTTTAACATGTACCTCAGTATGACAGGGTCATCTCTGTCCTGCACTATATGCGCAGGCGGCGGCTCTGTGTTCCCGCTATTTAACTGACACGTGTGCGCTCCCTCCTCACTGCAGCACGACGTTCGGGCATCCGCATCATGTGCGTTCTGTAACTTGTGGCATGTCATACCGCAGTGCCGGCCGGGCAATCCCAGAGTGGTCAGAGAATAGGTTGTACACGGGTCAAGGACGCGCGGGTGGGGCGATGGGTTCCAGGGCGTAGCCCATATCCTCTCAGGATGAGACGGGTCACTGTGCAAACTTCATAACATGTTGATTAAGGGAATACCAATAAGAATTCTGTATGTTCACACTGCCAATAAAGGCAATGTGTAATGTGGTTAATGGGTAACAGAGTGGGGATCCTGCTCGTTGCTGTACATGAGCTGGAGTTGGCTTATTTGAAGCTATGTAATATGTTACTGTTTTTTTCTCTGACGTCCTAGTGGATGCTGGGAACTCCGTAAGGACCATGGGGAATAGCGGCTCCGCAGGAGACTGGGCACAAAAGTAAAGCTTTAGGACTACCTGGTGTGCTCTGGCTCCTCCCCCTATGACCCTCCTCCAAGCCTCAGTTAGATTTTTGTGCCCGGCCAAGAAGGGTGCACACCAGGGGCTCTCCTGAGCTTCTTAGTGAAAGTTTAGTTTTAGGTTTTTTATTTTCAGTGAGACCTGCTGGCAACAGGCTCACTGCACCGAGGGACTAAGGGGAGAAGAAGCGAACTCACCTGCGTGCAGAGTGGATTGGGCTTCTTAGGCTACTGGACATTAGCTCCAGAGGGACGATCACAGGCCCAGCTATGGATGGGTCCCAGAGCCGCGCCGCCGGCCCCCTTACAGAGCCAGAAGACTGAAGAGGTCCGGAAAAATCGGCGGCAGAAGACATCCTGTCTTCACCAAGGTAGCGCACAGCACTGCAGCTGTGCGCCATTGCTCCTCAGCACACCTCACACTGCGGTCACTGATGGGTGCAGGGCGCTAGGGGGGGGCGCCCTGAGCAGCAATAAAAACATCTTGGCTGGCGAAAATACATCACATATAGCCCCCAGGGCTATATGGATGAATTTTAACCCCTGCCAGATTCCACAGAAAAACGGGAGAAAAGGCCGCTGAGAAGGGGGCGGAGCCTATCTCCTCAGCACACTGGCGCCATTTTCTCTCACAGCTCCGTTGGAGGGAAGCTCCCTGGCTCTCCCCTGCAGTTACTACACTACAGAAAGGGGTTAAAAAAGAGAGGGGGGCACTAATTAGGCGCAGTATAACAATACAGCAGCTATAAGGGGAAAAACACTTATATAAGGTTATATATATATAGCGCTCTGGTGTGTGCTGGCATACTCTCCCTCTGTCTCCCCAAAGGGCTAGTGGGGTCCTGTCCTCTATCAGAGCATTCCCTGTGTGTGTGCTGTGTGTCGGTACGTTGTGTCGACATGTATGAGGAGGAAAATGGTATGGAGGCGGAGCAATTGCCTGTATTAGTGATGTCACCCCCTAGGGAGTGGTTACAGAGTGCTCATCTTCTAGAGGGCCGCAGATTCGGCATTCAGGACTGGGTCCTGGTGACCACGGATGCCAGCCTGAGAGGCTGGGGAGCAGTCACACAGGGAAGAAATTTCCAGGGCTTGTGGTCAAGCATGGAAACGTCACTTCACATAAATATCCTGGAACTAAGGGCCATTTACAATGCCCTAAGTCAGGCAAGGCCTCTGCTTCAGGGTCAGCCGGTGTTGATCCAGTCGGACAACATCACGGCAGTCGCCCACGTAAACAGACAGGGCGGCACAAGAAGCAGGAGGGCAATGACGGAAGTTGCAAGGATTCTTCGCTGGGCGGAAAATCATCTGATAGCACTGTCAGCAGTGTTCATTCCGGGAGTGGACAACTGGGAAGCAGACTTCCTCAGCAGACACGACCTCCACCCGGGGGAGTGGGGACTTCACCCTGAAGTCTTCCACATGATTGTGAACCGTTGGGAAAAACCAAAGGTGGACATGATGGCGTCCCGCCTCAACAAAAAACTGGACAGATATTGCGCCAGGTCAAGGGACCCTCAGGCAATAGCTGTGGACGCTCTGGTAACACCGTGGGTGTACCAGTCAGTGTATGTGTTCCCTCCTCTGCCTCTCATACCCAAGTTACTGAGAATCATAAGAAGGAGAGGAGTAAGGACTATACTCGTGGCTCCGGATTGGCCAAGAAGGACTTGGTACCCGGAACTTCAAGAGATGCTCACGGAAGACCCGTGGCCTCTACCTCTAAGAAAGGACCTGCTCCAGCAGGGACCATGTCTGTTCCAAGACTTACCGCGGCTGCGTTTGACGGCATGGTGGTTGAACGCCTGATCCTGAAGGAAAAAGGCATTCCGGATGAAGTCATCCCTACCCTGATCAAAGCCAGGAAGGATGTAACTGTGCAACATTATCACCGTATTTGGCGTAAATATGTTGCGTGGTGTGAGGCCAGGAAGGCCCCTACAGAGGAATTTCAACTGGGTCGTTTCCTGCATTTCCTGCAAACAGGACTGTCTATGGGCCTAAAATTAGGGTCCATTAAGGTTCAAATTTCGGCCCTGTCAATATTCTTCCAAAAAGAACTAGCTTTAGTTCCTGAAGTTCAGACGTTTGTCAAGGGAGTACTGCATATACAGCCTCCTTTTGTGGCACCTTGGGATCTCCATGTAGTTTTGGGGTTCCTAAAATCACATTGGTTTGAACCACTCACCACTGTGGACTTAAAATATCTCACATGGAAAGTGGTAATGCTGTTAGCCCTGGCTTCAGCCAGGCGTGTTTCAGAATTGGCGGCTTTATCCTATAAAAGCCCTTACCTAATTTTTCATACGGACAGGGCAGAATTGAGGACTCGTCCTCAATTTCTCCCTAAGGTGGTTTCAGCATTTCACTTAAACCAGCCTATTGTGGTGCCTGCGGCTATTAGGGACTTGGAGGATTCCAAGTTGCTGGACGTAGTCAGGGCCCTGAAAATATATGTTTCCAGGACGGCTGGAGTCAGAAAATCTGACTCGCTGTTTATCCTGTATGCACCCAACAAGCTGGGTGCTCCTGCTTCTAAGCAGACTATTGCTCGTTGGATTTGTAGTACAATTCAGCTTGCACATTCTGTGGCAGGCCTGCCACAGCCAAAATCTGTAAAAGCCCATTCCACACGGAAAGTGGGCTCATCTTGGGCGGCTGCCCGAGGGGTCTCGGCTTTACAACTTTGCCGAGCAGCTACTTGGTCAGGGGCAAACACGTTTGCTAAATTCTACAAATTTGATACCCTGGCTGAGGAGGACCTGGAGTTCTCCCATTCGGTGCTGCAGAGTCATCCGCACTCTCCCGCCCGTTTGGGAGCTTTGGTATAATCCCCATGGTCCTTTCGGAGTCCCCAGCATCCACTAGGACGTCAGAGAAAATAAGAATTTACTTACCGATCATTCTATTTCTCATAGTCCGTAGTGGATGCTGGGCGCCCATCCCAAGTGCGGATTGTCTGCAATACTTGTACATAATTAATGTTACAAAAATCGGGTTATTATTGTTGTAAGCCATCTTTTCAGAGGCTCCTCTGTTATCATGCTGTTAACTGGGTTCAGATCACAAGTTGTACGGTGTGATTGGTGTGGCTGGTATGAGTCTTACCCGGGATTCAAAATCCTTCCTTATTGTGTACGCTCGTCCGGGCACAGTATCCTAACTGAGGCTTGGAGGAGGGTCATAGGGGGAGGAGCCAGTGCACACCAGGTAGTCTTAAAGCTTTTACTTTTGTGCCCAGTCTCCTGCGGAGCCGCTATTCCCCATGGTCCTTTCGGAGTCCCCAGCATCCACTACGGACTATGAGAAATTGAATTATCGGTAAGTAAATTCTTATTTTTATTACTAGTTCTAAAATCCTAAAAAGTCTGTACATGTTGTGATTATCCCAGTAATGTTTAATAATCTGCTATAATTAACATTAGCAACCACAGTTTTAAATATTTTTCGCTTACGTCCTAGAGGATGCTGGGGACTCCGTAAGGACCATGGGGTATAGACGGGCTCCGCAGGAGACATGGGCTCTATAAAGAACTTTCTCTTACGTCCTAGAGGATGCTGGGGACTCCGTAAGGACCATGGGGTATAGACGGGCTCCGCAGGAGATAGGGCACCTAAAAAGAACTTTGACTATGGGTGTGCACTGGCTCCTCCCTCTATGCCCCTCCTCCAGACCTCAGTTAGATCTTGTGCCCAGAGGATAATGGGTGCACTGCAGAGAGCTCTCCAGAGTTTTCTGTAGAAGAAGAATTTTGTTGGGTTTTTTATTTTCAGGGAGTCCTGTTGGCAAAGAGAAGGGGGACACATTAGCGACGCAGTGAGTGGGAATTGGTATTTCTCTATCGTCCTAGTGGATGCTGGGGTTCCTGAAAGGACCATGGGGGGATAGCGGCTCCGCAGGAGACAGGGCACAAAAAGTAAAGCTTTAGGATCAGGTGGTGTGCACTGGCTCCTCCCCCTATGACCCTCCTCCAAGCCAGTTAGATTTTGTGCCCGGCCGAGAAGGGTGCAATTCTAGGTGGCTCTCATAAAGAGCTGCTTAGAGAGTTTAGCTTAGGTTTTTTATTTTACAGTGATTCCTGCTGGCAACAGGATCACTGCAACGAGGGACAGAGGGGAGAAGAAGTGAACTCACCTGCGTGCAGGATGGATTGGCTTCTTGGCTACTGGACATGAAGCTCCAGAGGGACGATCACAGGTACAGCCTGGATGGTCACCGGAGCCACGCCGCCGGCCCCCTCACAGATGCTGAAGCAAGAAGAGGTCCAGAATCGGCGGCTGAAGACTCCTGCAGTCTTCTTAAGGTAGCGCACAGCACTGCAGCTGTGCGCCATTTTCCTCTCAGCACACTTCACACGGCAGTCACTGAGGGTGCAGGGCGCTGGGGGGGGGCGCCCTGGGAGGCAAATGAAAACCTTTAAAAAGGCTAAAAATACCTCACATATAGCCCCAGAGGCTATATGGAGATATTTACCCCTGCCTAAATGTACTAAATAGCGGGAGACGAGCCCGCCGGAAAAGGGGCGGGGCCTATCTCCTCAGCACACGGCGCCATTTTCTGTCACAGCTCCGCTGGTCAGGAAGGCTCCCAGGTCTCTCCCCTGCACTGCACTACAGAAACAGGGTATAACAGAGAGGGGGGGCAAAATAAATGGCTATATATATATTAATATAAAAGCAGCTATAAGGGAGCACTTAATCATAAGGCTATCCCTGTCATATATAGCGCTTTTTGGTGTGTGCTGGCAGACTCTCCCTCTGTCTCCCCAAAGGGCTAGTGGGTCCTGTCTTCGTATAGAGCATTCCCTGTGTGTCTGCTGTGTGTCGGTACGTGTGTGTCGACATGTATGAGGACGATATTGGCGTGGAGGCGGAGCAATTGCCTGTAATGGTGATGTCACTCTCTAGGGAGTCGACACCGGAATGGATGGCTTATTTAGGAAATTACGTGATAATGTCAACACGCTGCAAAGTCGGTTGACGACATGAGACGGCCGACAAACAATTAGTACGGTCCAGACGTCTCAAAAACACCGTCAAGGGTTTTTTAAAAACGCCCGTTTACTTTAGTCGGTCGACACAGACACAGACAGGGACACTGAATCCAGTGTCGACGGTGAATAAACAAACGTATTCCTTATTAGGGCCACACGTTAAAGGCAATGAAGGAGGTGTTACGTATTTCTGATACTACAAGTACCACAAAAGAGGGTATTATGTGGGATGTGAAAAAACTACCATAGTTTTTCCTGAATCAGATAAATTAAATAAAGTGTGTGATGATGCGTGGGTTCCCCCCGATAGAAAATTATGGGCGGTATACCCTTTCCCGCCAGAAGTTAGGGCGCGTTGGGAAACACCCCTTAAGGTGGATAAGGCGCTCACACGCTTATCAAAACAAGTGGCGGTACCGTCTATAGATAGGGCCGTCCTCAAGGACCAGCTGACAAGGCTGGAAAATATAATAAAAAGTATATACACACATACTGGTGTTATACTGCGGCCAGCGATCGCCTCAGCCTGGATGTGCAGAGCTAGGGTGGCTTGGTCGGATTCCCTGACTAAAAATATTGATACCCTTGACAGGGACAGTATTTTATTGACTATAGAGCATTTCTATATATGCGAGATGCACAGAGGGATATTTGCACTCTGGCATCATGAATAAACGCGATGTCCATAACTGCCAGAAGATGTTATGGACACGACAGTGGTCAGGTGATGCAGATTCCAAACGGCACAGTATGGCCGTATAAAGGAAGAGGACTTGTTTGGGGTCGGTCCATCGGACCTGGTGGTCACGGCAACTGCTGGAAAATCCACCGTTTTTTACCCTAAGTCACATCTCTGCAGAAAAAGACACCGTCTTTTCAGCCTCAGTCCTCTCGTCCCTATAAGATCATATCTGCCCAGGGATAGAGGAAAGGGAAGAAGACTGCAGCAGGCAGCCCATTCCCAGGAACAGAAGCGTTCCACCGCGTCTGACAAGTTCTCAGCATGGCGCTGAGACCGTACAGGACCCCTGGATCCTACAAGTAGTATCCCGGGGGTACAGATGGGAATGTCGAGACGTTTCCCCTTCGCAGGCTCCTGAAGTCTGCTTTACCAAGTCTCCCTCCGACAAGGAGGTAGTATGGGAAAAAATTCACAAGCTGTATTCCCAGCAGGTGATAATTAAATTACCCCTCCTACTACAGAAAAGGGGTATTATTCCACACTATATTGTGGTACTGAAGCCAGAAGGCTAGGTGAGACTTATTCTAAAAATTTTTTTTTGAACACTTACAAAGGTTCAAATTAAGATGAAGTCACTCAGAGCAGTGATAACGAACCAGGAAGAAGGGGACTATATAGTGTCCCGGGACATCAGGGATGCTTACCTCTATGTCCCAAATTTGCCCTTCTCACTAAGGGTACCTCAGGTTCGTGGTGCAGAACTGTCACTATCAGTTTCAGACGCTGCCGTTTGGATTGTCCACGGCACCCCGGGGTCTTTACCAAGGTAATGGCCGAAATGATGATTCTTCTTCGAAGAAAAGGCGTCTTAATTATCCCTTACTTGGACGATCTCCTGATAGGGGCATAGTCCAGGGAACAGTTGGAGGTCGGAGTAGCACTATCTCGGATACTGCTACAATCAGCACGGGTGGATTCTAAATATTCCAAAATCGCAGCTGATCCCGACGACACGTCTGCTGTGCCTAGGGATGATTCTGGACACAGTCCAGAAAAAGGTGTTTCTCCCGGAAGAGAAAGCCAGGGAGTTATCCGAGCAAGTCAGGAACCTCCTAAAAACAGTGCATCATTGCACAAGGGTCCTGGTAAAAATGGTGGCTTCCTACGAAGCAATTCCATTCGGCAGATTTCACGTAAGAACTTTTCAGTGGGATCTGCTGGACAAATGGTCCGGATCGCATCTTCAGATGCATCAGCGGATAACCCAATATCCAAGGACAAGGGTGTCTCTCCTGTGGTGGTTATAGAGTGCTCATCTTCTAGAGGGCCGCAGATTCGGCATTCAGGATTGGATGCTGGTAACCACGGAGCCCAGCCTGAGAGGCTGGGGAGCAGTCACACAAGGGAAAAATTTCCAGGGAGTGTGATCAAGTATGGAGACTTTTCTCCACATAAATATACTGGAGCTAAGGGTAAATTTATAATGCTCTAAGCTTAGCAAGACCTCTGCTTCAAGGTCAGCCGGTATTGATCCAGTGGGAAAAACATCACGGCAGTCGCCCACGTAAACAGACAGGGCGACACAAGAAGCAGGAGGGCAATGGCAGAAACTGCAAGGACTTTTCGCTGGGCGGAAAATCATGTGATAACACTGTCAGCAGTTTTTCATCCCGGGAATGGAAACTGGGAAGCAGACTTCCTCAGCACGACCTCCACCCGGGAGAGTGGAAACTTCATTGAGAAGTTTTTTCCACATGATTGTAAACCGTTGGGAAATACCAAAGGTGGACATGATGGCGTCCCGTCTGAACAAAAAACGGGACAGGTATTGCGCCAGGTCAAGAGACTCTCAGGCAATAGATGTGGACGTTCTGGTAACACCGTGGGTGTACCAGTCGGTGTATGTGTTCCCTCCTCTGCTTCTCATACCTAAGGTGCTGAGAATTATAAGACGTAGAGGAGTAAGAACTATACTCATGGCTCCGGATTGGCCAAGAAGGACTTGGTACCCGGAACTTCAAGAGATGCTTACAGAGGTCTTATGGCCTCTGCCGCTAAGAAGGGACTTGCTTCAGCAAGTACCATGTCTGTTCCAAGACTTACCGCAGCTGCGTTTGTCGGCATGGCGATGGAAAGCCGGATCCTAAGGGAAAAAAGGCATTCCGGAAGAGGTCATTCCTACCCTGGTCAAAGCCAGAAAGGAGGTGACCGCACAACATTATCACCACGTGTGGCGAAAATATGTTGCGTGGTGTGAGGCCAGGAAGGCCCCACAAAGAAATTTCAACTCGGTCGTTTCCTGCATTTCCTGCAAACAGGAGTGTCTATGGGCCTCAAATTGGGGTCCATTAAGGTTCAAATTCGGCCCTGTAAATTTTCTTCCAGAAAGAATTGGCTTCAGTTCCTGAAGTCCAGAAGTTTGTCAAGGGAGTATTGCATATACAAACCCCTTTTTTTGTGCCTCCAGTGGCACTGTGGGATCTCAACGTTGTTCTGGGATTCCTCAAATCACATTGGTTTAAAACCAGTCAAATATGTGGATTTGAAGCATCTCACATAAAAAGTGACCATGCTCTTGGCCCTGGCTTGGACCAGGCGAGTGTCAAATTGGTGGTTTTTTCTCAAAAAAGCCCATATCTGTTTGTCCATTCGGACAGGGCAGAGCTGCGGACTCGTCCCCAGTTCTCTCCCTAAGGTGGTGTCAGTGTTTCACCTGAACCAGCTTATTGTGGTGCCTTGCACCTACTAGGGACTTGGAGGACTCCAAGTTGCTAGAAGTTGTCAGGGCCCTGAAAATATGTTCCAGGACTGCTGGAGTCAGAAAATCTGACTCGCTGTTTATACTGTATGCACCCAACAAGTTGGGTGCGCCTGCTTCTAAGCAGTCGATTGCTCGTTGGTTTTGTAACACAATTCAACTTGCACTTTCTGAGGCAGGCCTGCCACAGTCTAAATCGGTTAAGGCCCATTCCACAAGGAAGGTGGGCTCATCTTGGGCGGCTGCCCGAGAGGTCTCGGCATTACAACTCTGCCGAGCAGATACGTGGTCAGGGGAGAACACGTTTGTAAAATTCTACAAATTTGATATCCTGGCAAAAGAGGACCTGGAGTTCTCTCATTCGGTGCTGCAGAGTCATCCGCACTCTCCCGCCCGTTTGGGAGCTTTGGTATAATCCCCATGGTCCTTTCAGGAACCCCAGCATCCACTAGGACGATAGAGAAAATAAGAATTTACTTACCGATAATTCTATTTCTCGGAGTCCGTAGTGGATGCTGGGCGCCCATCCCAAGTGCGGATTATCTGCAATACTTGTACATAGTTACAAAAATCGGGTTATTATTGTTGTGAGCCATCTTTTCAGAGGCTCCGCTGTTATCATACTGTTAACTGGGTTTAGATCACAAGTTGTACGGTGTGATTGGTGTGGCTGGTATGAGTCTTACCCGGGATTCAAAATTCCTCCCTTATTGTGTACGCTCGTCCGGGCACAGTACCTAACTGGCTTGGAGGAGGGTCATAGGGGGAGGAGCCAGTGCACACCACCTGATCCTAAAGCTTTACTTTTTGTGCCCTGTCTCCTGCGGAGCCGCTATCCCCCCATGGTCCTTTCAGGAACCCCAGCATCCACTACGGACTCCGAGAAATAGAATTATCGGTAAGTAAATTCTTATTTTCTCTAACGTCCTAAGTGGATGCTGGGGACTCCGTCAGGACCATGGGGTTTAGCGGCTCCGCAGGAGACAGGGCACAATAATAAAAGCTTTAGGATCAGGTGGTGTGCACTGACTCCTCCCCCTATGACCCTCCTCCAAGCCTCAGTTAGATTTTTGTGCCCGGCCGAGAAGGGTGCAATCTAGGTGGCTCTCCTGAGCTGCTTAGAATAAAAGTTTAAGTTAGGTTTTTTATTCTCCGTGAGTCCTGCTGGCAACAGGCTCACTGCTACGAGGGACTTCGGGGAGAGAAGTAAACTCACCTGCGTGCAGGATGGATTTGCTTCTTAGGCTACTGGACACCATTAGCTCCAGAGGGAGTCGGAACACAGGTCTCACCCTGGGGTTCGTTCCGGAGCCGTGCCGCCGACCCCCCTTGCAGATGCCGACAGGCGGCAGAAGACTTTCAGTCTTCATAAGCACTGCAGCTGTGCGCCATTGTTGTCAGCACACTTCATACCAGCGGTCACTGAGGGTGCAGGGCGCTGGGGGGGGGGGCGCCCTGGGCAGCAATGTATTATACCTTTTTTATGGCTAAAATACATCACATATAGCCCTTGAGGCTATATGGATGTATTTAACCCCTGCCAGATCTCACAAACTCCGAGAGAAGAGCCCGCCGTTTTAGGGGGCGGGGCCTATTCTCCTCAGCACACGGCGCCATTTTCCTGCTCAGCTCTGCTGTGAGGAAGGCTCCCAGGCTCTCCCCTGCACTGCACTACAGAAACAGGGTTAAAACAGAGAGGGGGGGCACTTATTTGGCGATATGATTACATATGTGAAAATGCTATAAGGGAAAACACTTGTATAAGGGGTTGTCCCTGTATAATTATAGCGTTTTTGGTGTGTGCTGGCAAACTCTCCCTCTGTCTCCCCAAAGGGCTAGTGGGGTCCTGTCCTGTCAGAGCATTCCCTGTGTGTGTGCTGTGTGTCGGTACGTGTGTGTCGACATGTAGGAGGACGATGTTGGTGAGGAGGCGGAGCAAATTGCCTGTATTGGTGATGTCACTCTCTAGGGAGTCGACACCGGAATGGATGGCTTATTTAGGAATTACGTGATAATGTCAACACGATGCAAGGTCGGTTGACGACATGAGACGGCCGGCAAACAAATTAGTACCTGTCCAGGCGTCTCAGACACCGTCAGGGGCTTGTAAAAACTAGTGATGAGCGAGGTTCGGTTTTACTCGGTTTTACTCGGTTCTCAAAACGGCATCTTATTGGCTATCCAAAACACGTGACATCCGTGAGCCAATAAGATGCAGTTTTGAGAACCGAGTAAAACCGAGTAAAACCGAATCCGCTCATCACTAGTAAAAACGCCCATTTACCTCAGTTGGTCGACACAGACACAGACACTGACTTCAGTGTCGACGGTGAAGAAACAAACGTATTTTCCTTTAGGGCCACACGTTACATGTTAAGGGCAATGAAGGAGGTGTTACATATTTCTGATACTACAAGTACCACAAATAAGGGTATTATGTAGGGTGGGAATAATCTACTTGTAGTTTTTCCTGAATCAGATAAATTAAAGTGTGTGATGATACGTGGGTTTCCTCCGATAGAAAATTATTGGAGGTATACCCTTTCCCGCCAGAAGTGAGGGCGAGTTGGAAAACACACCTTAGGGTGGATAAGGCGCTCACACGCTTATAAAAAGGCGTTACCGTCTCCAGATACGGCCGCCCTCAAGGAGCCAGCTGATAGGAAGCTGAAGAATATCCTAAAAAGTATATACACACATACTGGTGTTATACTACGACCAGCAATCGCCTCAGCCTGGATGTGCAGCGCTGGGGGGGCTTGGTCGGATTTCCTGACTGAAAATATTGATACCCTTGACAGGAACAATATTTTATTGACTATAGAGCATTTTAAGGATGCATTTCTATATATGCGAGATGCGGAGAGGGATATTTGCATTCTGGCATCAAGAGTAGATGTGATGTCCATATCTGCCAGACGATGTTTATAGACACGACAGTGGTCAGGTGATGCAGATTCCAGACGGCACATGGAAGTATTGCCGTATAAAGGGGCGGTCCATCGGACCTGGTGGCCATGGCAACAGCTGGAAAATCCACTTTTGTTACCCCAAGTCACATCTCAGCAGAAAAGGACACAGTCTTTTCAGTCTCAGTCCTTTCGTACCCAAAAAGGCAGGCGGGCAAAAGGCCAGTCATATCTGCCCAGGGTTAGAGGAAAGGGAAGAAGACTGCAGCAGGCAGCCCATTCCCAGGAACAGAAGTCCTCCACAGCTTCTGCCAAGTCCGCAGCATGACGCTGGGGCCATACAAGCGGACTCAGGTGCGGTGGGGGGTCATCTCAAGAGTTTCAGCACGCAGTGGGCTCACTCGCAAGTGGACTCCTGGATCCTACACGTAGTATCCCAGGTGTACATTGGAAATTCGAGACGTCTTCCCCTCACAAGTTCCTGAAGTCTGCTTTACCAACGTCTCCCTCCGACAGGGAGGCAGTATTGGGAAAAAATTCACAGGCTGTATTCCCAGCAGGTGATAATCAAAGTACCCCTCCTACAACAAGGGAAGGGGTATTATTCCACACTATATTGTGGTACTGAAGCCAAACGGCTCGGTGAGATCTAAAAGATTTGAACAATTACATACAAGGGTTCAAATCAAGATGGAGTCACTCAGAGCAGTGATAGCGAACCAGGACGATATGGTGTCACTGGATATCAGGGACGCTTACCTACATGTCCAAATTTTGCCCTTCTCACCAAGGGTATCTCAGGTTCGTGGTACAGAACTGTCACTATCAGTTCAGACGCTGCCGTTTGTATTGTCCACGGCACCCCGGGTCTTTACCATGGTAATGGCCGAAATGATGATTCTTCCTAAAAGAAATATGGACGCTTTCCTGATAAGGGCAAGGTCCAGAGAACAGTTGGCGGTCGGAGTAGCACTATCTCAAGTAGTTCTACGACAGCACAAGTGGATTCTAAATATTCCAAAATCGCAGCTTTTTCCGACGTCACGTCTAATGTTCCTAGGAATGATTCTGGACACAGTCCAGAAAAGGATGTTTTCTCCCGGAGAATAAGGCCAGGGAGTTATCCGAGCTAGTCAGGAACCTCCTAAAACCAGGAAAAGTATCAGTGCATCATTGCACAAGGGTCCTGTGAAAAATGGTGGTTTCTTACAAAGCGATCCCATTCGGTAGATTTCACGCAAGAACCTTTCAGTGGAATCTGCTGGGAAAATGGTCCGGATCGCATCTTCAGATGCATCAGCGGATAACCCTGTCTCCAAGGACAAGGGTGTTTTCTTCTGCGGTGGCTGCAGAGTGCTCATCTATGAAAGGGCCGCAGATTCGACATTCAGGACTGGGTCCTGGTGACCACGGATGCCAGCCTGAGTGGCTGGGGAGCAGTCACACAAGGAAAAAATTTCCAGGGAGTGTGATCAAGTCTGGAGACTTCTCTCCACATAAATATACTGGAGCTAAGGGCAATTTACAAGGCTCTAAGCTTAGCAAGACCTCTGCTTCAAGGTCAGCCGGTATTGATCCAGTGGGACAACATCACGGCAGTCGCCCACGTAAACAGACAGGGCGGCACATGAAGCAGGAGGGAAATGGCAGAAACTGCAAGGATTCTTCGCTGGGCGAAAAATCATGTGATAACACTCAGCAGTGTTAATTCCGGGAGTGGAAAACTGGGAAGCAGACTTCCTCAGCAGGCATAACCTCCACCCGGGATAGTGGGGACTTCAGCGGGAAGTCTTCCACATGATTGTAAACCGTTGGGAAAAGCCAAAGGTGGACATGATGGCGTCCCGCCTGAACAAAAAACTAGACAGATATTGCGCCAGGTCAAGGGACCCTCAGGCAATAGCGGTGGACGCTCTGGTAACACTGTGGGTGTACCAGTCAGGGTATGTGTTCCCTCCTATGCATCTCATACCAAAAGTACTGAGAATCATAAGAAGGAGATGAGTAAGAACGATACTCGTGGTTCCGGATGGGTCAATAAGGACTTGGTACCCGGAACTTCAAGAGATGCTCACGGAAGAACCGTGGCCTCTACCTTTAAGAGAGGACCTGCTCCAGCAGGGGCCTTGTCTGTTCCAAGACTTACCGCGGCTGCGTTTGACGGCATGGCAGTTGAACGCCGGATCCTGAAAGGGCATTCCAGATGAAGTCATCCCTACCCTGGTCGAAGCCAGGAAGGATGTAACCGCAAAACATTTTCACCGCATTTGGCGAAAATATGTTGCGTGGTGTGAGGCCAAGAAGGTCCCTACAGAGGAATTCCAACTGGGTCGTTTCCTACATTTCCTGAAAACAGGACTGTCTATGGGCCTAAAATTAGGGTCCATTAAGGTTCAAATTTCGACCCTGTCGAATTTCTTCCAGAAAGAACTGGCTTCAGTGCCTGAAGTTCAGACGTTTGTAAAAGGGGTACTGCATATACAGCCTCCTTTTGTGCCCCCAGTGGCACCTTGGGATCTCAATGTTGTTTTGAGTTTCCTAAAGTCACATTGGTTTGATCCACTCACCACTGTGGAATTAAAATATTTCACATGGAAGGTGAAGATTCTATTAGCCCTGGCTTCAGCCAGGCGTGTGTCAGAATGGGCGGCTTTATCATATAAAAGCCCTTACTTAATTTTTCATTCTGACAGGGCAGAATTGAGGACTCGTCCTCAATTTCTCCTTAAGGTGTTTTCTGTTTTTCACATGAACCAACCTATTGTGGTACCTGCGGCTACTAGGGACTTGGAGGACTCCAAGCTACTTGACGTTGTCAGGGCCCTGAAAATATGTTTCCAGGACGACTGGAGTCAGAAAATCTGACTCGCTGTTTAGCCTGTATGCACCCAACAAGATGGGTGTTCCTGCTTCTAAGCAGACGATTGCTCGCTGGATTTGTAGTACAATTCAGTTTGCACATTCTGTGGCAGGCTTGCCACAGCCAAAATCAGTAAAAGCCCATTCCACAAGGAAGTGGGCTCATCTTGGGCGGCTGCCCGAGAGGTCTCGGCTTTACAACTTTGCCGAGCTGCTACTTGGTCAGGGGCACACCCTGACTGAGGAGGACCTGGAGTTCTCTCATTCGGTGCTGCAGAGTCATCCGCACTCTCCCGCCCGTTTGGGAGCTTTGGTATAATCCCCATGGTCCTGACGGAGTCCCCAGCATCCACTTAGGACGTTAGAGAAAATAAGAATTTACTTACCGATAATTCTATTTCTCGTAGTCCGTAGTGGATGCTGGGCGCCCATCCCAAGTGCGGATTGTCTGCAATACTTGTACATAGTTATTGTTACAAAAATCGGGTTATTCTTGTTGTGAGCCATCTTTTCAGAGGCTCCTTCGTTGTTATCATACTGTTAACTGGGTTCAGATCACAGGTTGTACGGTGTGATTGGTGTGGCTGGTATGAGTCTTACCCGGGATTCAATATCCTTCCTTATTATGCACGCTCGTCCGGGCACAGTATCCTAACTGAGGCTTGGAGGAGGGTCATAGGGGGAGGAGCCAGTGCACACCACCTGATCCTAAAGCTTTTATTATTGTGCCCTGTCTCCTGCGGAGCCGCTAAACCCCATGGTCCTGACGGAGTCCCCAGCATCCACTACGGACTACGAGAAATAGAATTATCGGTAAGTAAATTCTTATTATTATATATAGAAAAGCGCTATCTGGTCATATTTTTTCCAGTGTTTTTAAGCGCTGGTGTGTGCTGGCATACTCTTTCTCTGTCTCTCCTTAGGGCCTGGTTGGGGTTTTGTCCCCTTATAGGTTAATCCCTGTGTGTGTGTGTGGGGTGTCGGTACGTGTGTGTCGACATGTCTGAGGCGGAAGGCTTCTCCAAGGAGGAGGTGTAGCAAATGAGTGGTGTGTCCACGTCGGTTGTGCCGACTCCGGAATGGATGGACATGTGGCATATGTTGAATGCAAGTGTGGCATCTTTACATAAAAGGCTTGATAAGGCTGAATTAAGGGGGACATCAGGGGGTCAATCCTCGGATTGGACCGACTCACAGGGCCCGTCGGGGTCTCAAAAGCGTCCCTTAACACAAGACACTACTACCAACATGGATTCTGATTCCAGTGTCGACTATGACGAAGTAAAATTGCACCCTAGGGTGACTAAAACCATTCAGTGTATGATTGTGGCAATAAGGGATGTGTTGCATATTGAGGATGAACCCTCGGTCCCCGACACAAGGGTACACATGTTTAAGGAAAAGAAACAGATTATTAACTTTCCCACATCTCATGAATTAAATGAATTCTTTGGAAAAGCTTGGGAGACTCCGGAAAAGAGACCGCAGATCCCCAAAAGAATTTATATGGCATACCCCTTCCCCAAGCAGGACAGGGAGATTTGGGAATCACCCCCCACTGTGGACAAGGCCCTGACGCGCCTGTCCAAGAAAGTGGCGCTACCGTCTCCTGACACAGCGGCCCTTAAGGACCCAGCAGATCGCAGGCAAGAAACTACCTTAAAGTGTATTTATTCTCATACAGGTGCTGTGCTAAGGCCGACAATTGCGTCGGCATGGGTGTGTAGCGCAATTGCAGCTTGGACAGATGAGCTGACAGATCAATTTGATAATATGGATAAGGATGCTATATTCTTAACTCTAGCCCATATAAAAGACGCAGTCTTATTTATGAGGGATGCTCAAAGGGACATTGGATTGCTAGCTTCTAGGGCCAATGCCATGTCTATCTCAGCGAGAAGATCCTTATGGACTCGCCAATGGACGGGTGATGCGGATTCCAAAAAACATATGGAAGTACTACCCTATAAGGGTGATGTATTGTTTGGGGATGGGCTGACGCACCTGGTTTCCACAGCTACAGCAGGTAAATCAAATTTCTCTATCGTCCTAAGTGGATGCTGGGGTTCCTGAAAGGACCATGGGGAATAGCGGCTCCGCAGGAGACAGGGCACAAAAGTAAAGCTTTTACAGGTCAGGTGGTGTGTACTGGCTCCTCCCCCTATGACCCTCCTCCAGACTCCAGTTAGATTTTTGTGCCCGGCCGAGAAGGGTGCAATTCTAGGTGGCTCTCATAAAGAGCTGCTTAGAGAGTTTAGCTTAGGTTTTTTATTTTACAGTGATTCCTGCTGGCAACAGGATCACTGCAACGAGGGACAGAGGGGAGAAGAAGTGAACTCACCTGCGTGCAGGATGGATTGGCTTCTTGGCTACTGGACATGAAGCTCCAGAGGGACGATCACAGGTACAGCCTGGATGGTCACCGGAGCCACGCCGCCGGCCCCCTCACAGATGCTGAAGCAAGAAGAGGTCCAGAATCGGCGGCTGAAGACTCCTGCAGTCTTCTTAAGGTAGCGCACAGCACTGCAGCTGTGCGCCATTTTCCTCTCAGCACACTTCACACGGCAGTCACTGAGGGTGCAGGGCGCTGGGGGGGGGGCGCCCTGGGAGGCAAATGAAAACCTTTAAAAAGGCTAAAAATACCTCACATATAGCCCCAGAGGCTATATGGAGATATTTACCCCTGCCTAAATGTACTAAATAGCGGGAGACGAGCCCGCCGGAAAAGGGGCGGGGCCTATCTCCTCAGCACACGGCGCCATTTTCTGTCACAGCTCCGCTGGTCAGGAAGGCTCCCAGGTCTCTCCCCTGCACTGCACTACAGAAACAGGGTATAACAGAGAGGGGGGGCAAAATAAATGGCAATATATTAATATAAAAGCAGCTATAAGGGAGCACTTAATCATAAGGCTATCCCTGTCATATATAGCGCTTTTTGGTGTGTGCTGGCAGACTCTCCCTCTGTCTCCCCAAAGGGCTAGTGGGTCCTGTCTTCGTATAGAGCATTCCCTGTGTGTCTACTGTGTGTCGGTACGTGTGTGTCGACATGTATGAGGACGTTATTGGTGTGGAGGCGGAGCAATTGCCAAATATGAGGATGTCACCTTCTAGGGGGTCGACACCAGAATGGATGCCTTTATTTGTGGAATTACGGGATAGCGTCAACTCGCTTAAGCAGTCGTTTGCCGACATGAGGCGGCCGGACACTCAATTAGTGCCTGTCCAGGCGCCTCAAACACCGTCAGGGGCTGTAAAACGCCCCTTGCCTCAGTCGGTCGACACAGACCCAGACACAGGCACTGATTCCGGTGGTGAAGGTGACGAATCAACCGTATTTTCCAGTAGGGCCACACGTTATATGATTTTGGCAATAAAGGAGATGTTACATTTAGCTGATACTACAGGTACCACTAAACAGGGTATTATGTGGGGTGTGAAAAAACTACCAGTAGTTTTTACCGAATCAGAAGAATTAAATGACGTGTGTGATGAAGCGTGGGGTGCCCCGATAAAAAACTGCTAATTTCAAAGAAGTTATTGGCTTTATACCCTTTCCCGCCAGAGGTTAGGGAGCGCTGGGAAACACCTCCTAGGGTGGACAAAGCGCTAACACGCTCATCAAAACAAGTGGCGTTACCCTCTCCTGAGACGGCCGCACTTAAAGATCCATCAGATAGGAGGATGGAAAATATCCAAAAAGGTATATACACACATGCAGGTGTTATACTACGACCAGCTATTGCGACTGCCTGGATGTGCAGTGCTGGGGTAGTTTGGTCAGAGTCCCTGATCGAAAATATTGATACCCTGGACAGGGACAATATTTTACTGTCGTTAGAACAAATAAAGGATGCATTTCTTTATATGCGTGATGCACAGAGAGATATCTGCACACTGGCATCACGGGTAAGTGCTATGTCCATTTCGGCCAGAAGAGCCTTATGGACACGACAGTGGACAGGCGATGCGTAGAGGAGTTATTTGGGGTCGGTCTATCGGATTTGGTGGCCACGGCTACGGCCGGGAAATCCACCTTTCTACCTCAAGTCACTCCCCAACTGAAAAAGGCACCGACCTTTCAACCGCAGCCCTTTCGTTCCTTTAAAAATAAGAGAGCAAAGGGCTATTCATATCTGCCACGAGGCAGAGGACGAGGGAAGAGACAGCAACAGGCAGCTCCTTCCCAGGAACAGAAGCCCTCCCCGGCTTCTACAAAAGCCTCAGCATGACGCTGGGGCTTCGCAAGCGGACTCGGGGGCGGTAGGCGGTCGTCTCAAGAATTACAGCGCGCAGTGGGCTCACTCGCAGGTAAATCCCTGGATCCTGCAGATAATATCTCAGGGGTACAGGTTGAAATTAGAGACAGAGCCACCTCGCCGTTTCCTGAAGTCTGCTTTACCAACGTCCCCCTCAGAAAGGGAGACGGTTTTGGAAGCCATTCACAAGCTGTATTCTCAGCAGGTGATAGTCAAGGTACCTCTTCTACAACAAGGGAAGGGGTATTATTCCACTCTTTTTGTGGTACCGAAGCCGGATGGCTCGGTAAGGCCTATTCTAAATCTGAAGTCCTTGAACCTGTACATAAAGAAGTTCAAGTTCAAGATGGAGTCACTCAGAGCAGTGATAGCGAACCTGGAAGAAGGGGACTTTATGGTATCCTTGGACATCAAGGATGCGTATCTCCACGTTCCAATTACCCCTCACACCAGGGGTACCTCAGGTTCGTTGTACAAAACTGTCACTATCAGTTTCAGACGCTGCCGTTTGGTTTGTCCACGGCACCTCGGGTCTTTACAAAGGTAATGGCCGAGATAATATTTCTTCTTCGAAGAAAAGGCGTATTAATTATCCCATACTTGGACGATCTCCTAATAAGGGCAAGGTCCAGAGAACAGCTAGAGATGGGTTTAGCACTATCTCAAGAGGTGCTAAAGCAGCACGGATGGATTCTGAATATTCCAAAATCCCAATTAATGCCGACAACTCGTCTGCTGTTCCTGGGGATGATTCTGGACACAGTTCAGAAAAAGGTTTTTCTTCCCGAAGAAAAAGCCAAGGAGTTATCTGACCTGGTCAGGAACCTCCTAAAACCAGGAAAGGTGTCTGTACATCAATGCACAAGAGTCCTGGGAAAAAATGGTAGCTTCTTACGAAGCAATCCCTTTCGGCAGATTCCATGCAAAGGGATCTGTTGGACAAATGGTCAGGGTCGCATCTTCAGATGCACCTGCGGATAACCCTGTCGCCGAGGACAAGGGTATCCCTTCTGTGGTGGTTGCAGGAGGCTCATCTATTGGAGGGCCGCAGATTCGGCATGCAGGATTGGATCCTGGTGACCACGGAGGCCAGCCTGAGAGGCTGGGGAGCAGTCACACAGGGAAGAAATTTCCAGGGAGTGTGGTCGAGCCTGAAAAAGTCTCTTCACATAAGCATTCTGGAACTAAGAGCAATCTACAATGCTCTAAGCCAGGCGGAACCTCTGCTTCAAGGAAGACCGGTGTTGATCCAGTCGGACAACATCACGGCAGTCGCCCATGTAAACAGACAGGGCGGCACAAGAAGCAGGAGGGCAATGGCAGAAGCTGCCAGGATCCTTCGCTGGGCGGAGAATCATGTGATAGCACTGTCAGCAGTATTCATCCCGGGCGTGGACAACTGGGAAGCAGACTTCCTCAGCAGACACGACCTTCACCCGGGAGAGTGGGGACTTCATCCAGAAGTTTTCCACATGCTATTAAACCGTTGGGTAAAACCAATGGTGGACATGATGGCGTCTCGCCTCAACAAAACACTGGACAGGTATTGCGCCAGGTCAAGAGATCCGCAGGCAATAGCTGTGGACGCGCTGGTAACACCTTGGGTGTACCAGTCGGTATATGTGTTTCCTCCTCTGCCTCTCATACCAAAGGTATTGAGGATTATACGGCAAAGAGGAGTAAGACTAGTGGCTCCGGATTGGCCAAGAAGGACTTGGTACCCGGAACTTCAAGAGATGGTCACGGACGATCCGTGGCCTCTACTTCTGAGAAGGGACCTGCTTCAGCAGGGTACTTGTCTTTTTCAAGACTTACCGCGGCTGCGTTTGACGGCATGGCGTTTGAATGCCAGATCCTAAAAGGAAAAGGCATTCCAGAAGAAGTCATTCCTACCTTGATAAAGGCAAGGAAGTAAGTCACCGCGAAGCATTATCGCCGTATTTGGCGAAAATATGTTGCGTGGTGCGAGCAGCGGAGTGCTCCGATGGAGGAATTTCAACTGGGTCGTTTTCCTACATTTCCTGCAATCAGGATTGTCTATGGGTCTCAAATTGGGATCTATTAAGGTTCAAATTTCGGCCCTATCAATATTCTTCCAAAAAGAATTGGCCTCAGTCCCTGAGGTCCAGATTTTTATCAAAGGAGTACTGCATATACAGCCTCCTGTGGTGCCTAAGGTGGCACCGTGGGATCTAAATGTAGTTTTAGATTTCCTCAAATCCAATTGGTTTGAACCACTAAAGAATGTGGATTTGAAATATCTCACATGGAAAGTGACTATGTTACTGGCCCTGGCTTCGGCCGGGAGAGTATCTGAACTGGCGGCTTTGTTTTATAAAAGCCCTTATTTAATTTTCCATTCGACATAGGGCAGAGCTGCGGACGCGTCCGCATTTTCTCCCTAAGGTGGTATCAGCGTTTCACCTGAACCAGCCTATTGTAGTGCCTGCGGCTACAGACGACTTGAAGGACTCCAAGTTGTTGGACGTTGTCAGAGCCTTAAAAATATACATTTAAAGGACGGCTGGAGTCAGAAAATCTGACTCGCTGTTTATACTGTATGCACCCAACAAGTTGGGTGCACCTGCTTCTAAGCAGTCGATTGCTCGTTGGATTTGTAACAAAATTCAACTTGTACATTCTGTGGCAGGCCTGCCACAGCCTAAATCTGTTAAGGCCCATTCCGCAAGGAAGGTGGGCTCATCTTGGGCGGCTGCCCGAGGGGTCTCGGCATTACAACTCTGCCGAGCAGCTACGTGGTCAGGGGAGAACACGTTTGTAAATTTTTACAAATTTGATACCCTGGCAAAGGAGGACCTGGAGTTCTCTCATTCGGTGCTGCAGAGTCATCCGCACTCTCCCGCCCGTTTGGGAGCTTTGGTATAATCCCCATGGTCCTTTCAGGAACCCCAGCATCCACTTAGGACGATAGAGAAAATAAGAATTTACTTACCGATAATTCTATTTCTCGGAGTCCGTAGTGGATGCTGGGCGCCCATCCCAAGTGCGGATTATCTGCAATACTTGTACATAGTTATTGTTAACTAATTCGGGTTATTGTTTAGGAAGCCATCTTTCAGAGGCTCCTCTGTTATCATACTGTTAACTGGGTTTAGATCACAAGTTGTACGGTGTGATTGGTGTGGCTGGTATGAGTCTTACCCGGGATTCAAAATCCTCCCTTATTGTGTACGCTCGTCCGGGCACAGTACCTAACTGGAGTCTGGAGGAGGGTCATAGGGGGAGGAGCCAGTACACACCACCTGACCTGTAAAAGCTTTACTTTTGTGCCCTGTCTCCTGCGGAGCCGCTATTCCCCATGGTCCTTTCAGGAACCCCATCATCCACTACGGACTCCGAGAAATAGAATTATCGGTAAGTAAATTCTTATTTTTTTACCATATATTCCCCAACAGCAAAAGAAAGTAACACCCTATCAGATGCAGTCCTTTCGGTCGCACAAGTCCAGAAGAGGTCGGGGATCCTCTTTCCTCGCCAGAGGTAAGGGCAGAGGCAAAAGAGCACCTGCTTCGGCAGGTGCCCAGGAACAAAAGTCCTCCCCGGCTGCTCCAAAACCCACAGCATGACGCTAGGGCTCCCCTGAGGGAGTCCGCACCGGTGGGGGCACGTCTTCGACTTTTCAGTCAGGCCTGGGTCAGTTCAGACCTGAATCCCTGGGTGTTGGACATAGTTTCCCAGGGTTACAAATTGGAATTCGAGGAGGTGCCCCCGCGCAGATTTTTCAAATCGTCCCTACCAGCTTCCACATCGGAAAGGGATATATAGTGTTAGCTGCAATTCAGACGCTGTGTATACAGCAAGTGATAATCAAGGTTCCCATGCACCAGCAGGGAAGAGGTTACTACTCAACCCTATTTGTGGTCCCGAAACCGGACGGTTCGGTCAGACCTATTTTGAATCTGAAATCCATAAACCTGTACATAAAAAGATTCAAATTCAAAATGGAATCTCTCAGAGCAATAATAGCCAACATGGAGGAAGGGGAGTTTATGGTGTCTTTGGACATAAAGGATGCTTACCTTCATGTCCCCATATATGCCCCCTATCAGGAATACCTGAGATTCGCTGTACAGGATTGTCATTACCAATTTCAGACGTTGCCGTTTGGACTCTCCACGGCCCCGAGGATTTTCACCAAGATAATGGCGGAAATGATGGTGGTCCTGCGCAAGCATGGAGTCACAATTATCCCATACTTGGACGATCTCCTGATAAAAGCGAGATCAAGGGGGAAATTGCTGAGCCGTGTGGCGCTCTCTCTGAGAGTGCTCCTGCAACACTGTTGGATTCTAAATCTACCGAAGTCACAGTTGATTCCGACAACTCGACTACCGTTCCTAGATATGATACTGGATACGGAACAAATGAAGGTCTTCCTCCCAATAGAGAAAGCCCAGGACATCCAGAACATGGTCAGAGACCTGCTAAAACCGAAAAGGGTGTCAGTTCACCAATGCACTCGATTTCTGGGAAAAATGGTGGCGGCCTACGAGGCCATTCCCTTCGGAAGGTTCCATGCAAGGACTTTTCAGTGGGACCTTCTGGACAAGTGGTCCGGGTCCCATCTGCACTTACATCGGAAAATAACTCTGTCCCCAGGGGCCAGAGTGTCCCTCCTGTGGTGGTTGCAAAGTGCTCACCTCCTGGAGGGTCGCAGGTTCGGAATTCAGGATTGGATCCTGGTTACCACGGACGCGAGCCTCCGAGGATGGGGAGCGGTCACACAGGGAAAAATTTTTCAGGGTCTTTGGTCAGACCAGGAGTCCTGTCTACACATCAATGTGTTGGAACTCAGGGCCATTTACAACGGCCTTCGACAAGCGGAGAGTCTTCTTCAAAACCTACCGGTTCTGATCAGACAATGACAAAGACATCAGACAATGTCACAGCAGTGGCTCATGTGAACCGCCAAGGCGGGACAAGAAACAGAGTCGCGATGGCAGAAGCCACAAGGATCCTTCGCTGGGCGGAAAATCATGTAAGCGCTCTGTCGGCTGTCTTCATTCCGGGAGTGGACAACTGGGAAGCAGACTTCCTCAGCAGACACGATCTCCATCCAGGAGAGTGGGGACTTCATCAAGAAGTCTTTGCAGACGTAACGCGTCTTTGGGGAACTCCTCAGATAGACATGATGGTGTCACGCCTCAACAAAAAGCTTCGGAGGTATTGTGCCAGGTCTCGGGACCCTCAGGCAGTAGCAGTAGACGCCCTAGTGACACCATGGGTGTTTCAGTCGGTCTATGTATTTCCTCCTCTTCCTCTCATCTCAAAAAATAAGATTTTACTTACAGGTAAATCTTTTTCTCGTAGTCCGTAGTGGATGCTGGGGACTCCGTAAGGACCATGGGGAATAGACGGGCTCCGCAGGAGACAGGGCACTTTAAGAAAGAATTTGGATACTGGTGTGCTCTGGCTCCTCCCTCTATGTCCCTCCTCCAGACCTCAGTTAGAGAAACTGTGCCCGGAAGAACTGACAGTACATGGAAAGGATTTTGGAATCCAGGGCAAGACTCATACCAGTCACACCAATCACACCGTATAACTTGTGATAAACTTACCCAGTTAACAGTATGAACAACAACGGAGCATCAGATCAACCCTGATGCAACCACAACATAACCCTTATTTAAGCAATGCCTGACAGCTGGTCCCTGTGGGATATGTAATGGGCCCTGGCTGGTATGCGAGTGTGCCCCATATCATTCCCTGCTATGCATATTTGCACAATTTTTTTGTATATTTGCACAGTTTGTAATTAGGATGGTTTGTGTTTATGTAAATCGCACTGAGATGAGGTCACAATATGGGCGTTTTTGGCGCCAATTTTAATTGGAGATAGGTGTATATAGAGCCTGTCAGGCATTGCCTATTGTACTGCTGGATGCCTGGACTGACCTGGTGTTTTGGTCTCATTACTTATTGCAATTGCTGTACATTGCCTCCTGAGGAAGGCCCATTGAGGGCCGAAAGCGCTTGAGGATACTATATGGATATTACCCGGATCATGTAACGTATATCACAATAAATGAGAACTTTTTTGCATGTTTATAAAATCTGGAGAGTGCCTCTACTTTTTTTCTATTAATACAATGCTTTGGCATTGGAGTGGACACCCCAGTTGTTGTCTCTTTGAAGATGTGAGTGCGACCGCCATTGGATTTATATATATATATATATATATATATATATATATATATATATATATATATTAAAGATGCTGTCTTAAGAGATATGTATATATAAAACATGCCCAAAGAGACATGAGTATACTGGGTCCTAGAGTCAAAGCTATGTCGATTTCTGCTTGACGTGTCCTGTAGAATATGCAATGGACAGATGATGCCGACTTAAGAGGCATATGGAAGGCTGAGGATTGTGTGGAGAAGGGTTCTCGGACCTGGTCTCCACAGCTATAGCTGGTAATTCTGATATTTCTTTATCATCCACTAGGGGTCACTGGAGTACTCTTGGGATATGGACGGGCTTCCGTAGGAACAGCACTGAATATTTAAATTTAGAAACACTCCACCCCTCCATATCCCCGAGCACTTCTCAGTGTTTTTTCTGTGCTGCACGTGGCAACAGCTTGGTAACTGAAGTCACGGTTACTTGAAGAAATTTTTATTTTTTCTTTTTCATTTTTTATTTTTTCTACTATTTGACATTACTTTCCCCCTTCCAAAAGGCAGGGTCAGGGATAGTGCAGCTGCTGATAGCAGCACGGGCGTGTCGGGCCTCTCTGAAAGAGCTCCCTCACAGCCACACACGCACACAGCCTCCTGCACAGGCTGGCCGGCGCTTGTTTAAGAAGCCCCGTCGGAGCCTCCGCACAACTGCAGGATTCAGGTATGTGAAAGACGGGGCGGTCAGCTCCCGCCCCGAGGTGTGGGGACATTGTTAGTGCTTAGCGCTCCAGGCGTCTGTCCACGCCGCTGCTCTCCCCACTCAGCGCCTTCCCAACGGCCACAGCAGACCTCCGTGCAGGCGCTGATCTCCTCTCAGAGGCCGCCGGCCGCCGCAGCTCTCTCGCTCACGGGGCTGGCCGCCGCTATTACTCCGGGTCCCATGACACGCGGCTCACTCGGGCTCACAGCGCTCTACGATAACCGCGGGGGCCCCACACGCTGCGCTGCCGCTGCTCTAAGTCGAAAAGAGCAGGCAGCCATTACAGGGGGGACAAACAATAATAAATACAGGGGCATATGAAATACTGCAGCAGCAGATAAGAGGCTGCAGGGATTGTTGCATTATAATCAGTGAATGTAACCAGCACTAAGATTATATGTATAAGATAGCATGGCAGCCATGTTTAACCATGCTTCCTGTGTCTTCCTGCTGTGATTCCAGAACGTTCCTGTCCTACATCTCTACTCCACCGGAGGCGCAGGGGTGTTAGAGGGAATTTGGGATCACATTTCATAGTACTGGCCACGTGTACTGCACTTGGCCAGATATATATACAGAGACACCTTATTGCTATTTTACTGAGTCGTGCAGGTGTCTGTTTTTTGTGTATTGTATTGTCTGTCGCCATAATGAGTAAGGCACCAGCAAAAACTAAA
This sequence comes from Pseudophryne corroboree, assembly GCF_028390025.1. NCBI lineage: Eukaryota > Metazoa > Chordata > Amphibia > Anura > Myobatrachidae > Pseudophryne > Pseudophryne corroboree. The sequence goes on from NC_086444.1 coordinate 331,725,754, forward strand.
AAACATAATTGCAAAGTATGTGGCAGTGTGTTACCGGATGCATCTACCACATGTACAGTATGTTTTGTGGATTCCGTTCAGAATACCATTTCTGCGCCAGTTTTACAACCAATGTCCTCACCGGACCCTCCGTGGGGTATGTTAGTAAATGTACTGGATAGATTACAGACAGAAATGACCGCTGCTCGTCTGGAGCGAGAAACGATAAGATCTGAGTCTAGGGTGAGACCGCCAGAACTACCGGAGGCATCTCAGCCTTGCGTAAGGTCCAAATCCATTTTGGGCAAACGGGATAATTTTCATTTCTCTATCGTCCTAGTGGATGCTGGGGTTCCTGAAAGGACCATGGGGAATAGCGGCTCCGCAGGAGACAGGGCACAAAAAGTAAAGCTTTCCGATCAGGTGGTGTGCACTGGCTCCTCCCCCTATGACCCTCCTCCAAGCCTCAGTTAGATTTTTGTGCCCGGCCGAGAAGGGTGCAATCTAGGTGGCTCTCCTAAAGAGCTGCTTAGAGAAAGTTTAGCTTAGGTTTTTTATTTTACAGTGAGTCCTGCTGGCAACAGGATCACTGCAACGAGGGACTTAGGGGAGAAGAAGTGAACTCACCTGCGTGCAGGATGGATTGGCTTCTTGGCTACTGGACATCAGCTCCAGAGGGACGATCACAGGTACAGCCTGGATGGTCACCGGAGCCTCGCCGCCGGCCCCCTTGCAGATGCTGAAACATGAAGAGGTCCAGAATCGGCGGAAGAAGACTCCTCAGTCTTCTAAAGGTAGCGCACAGCACTGCAGCTGTGCGCCATTTTCCTCTCAGCACACTTCACACGGCAGTCACTGAGGGTGCAGGGCGCTGGGAGGGGAGCGCCCTGGGAGGCAAATGAAAACCTATTTGGCTAAAAAATACCTCACATATATCCTCCGGGGGCTATATGGAGATATTTAACCCCTGCCAGAATACACTAAAGAGCGGGAGACGAGCCCGCCGGAAAAGGGGCGGGGCCTATCTCCTCAGCACACAGCGCCATTTTCCTTACACAGCTCCGCTGGTCAGGACGGCTCCCAGGTCTCTCCCCTGCACTGCACTACAGAAACAGGGTAAAACAAGAGAGGGGGGGCAAAATAGTGGCAAAAATTATATTATAAAAGCAGCTATACAGGGAGCACTTATTATAAGGCTATCCCTGTCATATATAGCGTTTTTGGTGTGTGCTGGCAAACTCTCCCTCTGTCTCCCCAAAGGGCTAGTGGGGTCCTGTCTTCGTTAAGAGCATTCCCTGTGTGTCTGCTGTGTGTCGGTACGTGTGTGTCGACATGTATGAGGACGATATTGGTGTGGAGGCGGAGCAATTGCCAAATATGGGGATGTCACCTCCTAGGGGGTCGACACCAGAATGGATGCCTTTATTTATGGAATTACGGGATAGTGTCAACACGCTAAAGCAGTCGTTTGACGACATGAGACGGCCGGACAATCAGTTAGTGCCTGTCCAGGCGCCTCAAACACCGTCAGGGGCTGTAAAACGCCCTTTGCCTCAGTCGGTCGACACAGACCCAGACACAGGCACTGATTCCAGTGGCGACGGTGACGAATCAACCGTATTTTCCAGTAGGGCCACACGTTATATGATTTTGGCAATGAAGGAGGCGTTACATTTAGCTGATACTACAGGTACCACTAAACAGGGTATTATGTGGGGTGTGAAAAAACTACCTATAGTTTTTCCTGAATCAGAAGAACTAAATGATGTATGTGATGAAGCGTGGGTTGCCCCCGATAAAAAGATGCTAATTTCAAAGAAGTTATTAGCTTTATACCCTTTCCCGTCAGAGGTTAGGGCGCGCTGGGAAACACCTCCTAGGGTGGACAAGGCGCTCACACGCTTATCTAAACAAGTGGCGTTACCCTCTCCTGAGACGGCCGCACTTAAAGATCCAGCAGATAGGAGGATGGAAAATATCCAAAAAAGTATATACACACATACAGGTGTTATACTACGACCAGCTATAGCGACAGCCTGGATGTGCAGTGCTGGAGTAGCTTGGTCAGAGTCCCTGATTGAAAATATTGATACCCTGGATAGGGACAATGTTTTACTGTCTTTAGAGCAAATAAAGGATGCATTTCTTTATATGCGTGATGCACAGAGGGATATCTGCACACTGGCATCACGGGTAAGTGCTATGTCCATTTCGGCCAGAAGAAGTTTATGGACGCGACAGTGGTCAGGCGATGCGGACTCAAAACGGCATATGGAAGTTTTGCCGTATAAAGGGGAGGAGTTATTTGGAGTCGGTCTATCAGATTTGGTGGCCACGGCTACAGCCGGGAAATCCACCTTTTTACCTCAAGCTACTCCCCAACAGAAAAAGACACCGACTTTTCAACCGCAGCCCTTTCGTTCCTTTAAAAACAAGAGAGCAAAGGGATATTCATATCTGCCACGAGGCAGAGGAAGGGGGAAGAGACACCAACAGGCAGCTCCTTCCCGGGAACAGAAGCCCTCCCCCGCTTCTACAAAAGCCTCAGCATGACGCTGGGGCTTCTCAAGCGGACTCGGGGGCGGTGGGCGGTCGTCTCAAGAATTTCAGCGCGCAGTGGGCTCACTCGCAGGTAGATCCCTGGATCCTGCAGATAATATCTCAGGGGTACAGGTTGGAACTAGAGACAGATCCGCCTCGCCGTTTCCTGAAGTCTGCTTTACCAACGTCCCCCTCAGAAAGGGAGACGGTTTTGGAAGCCATTCACAAGCTGTACTCTCAGCAGGTGATAGTCAAGGTACCTCTTCTACAACAGGGAAAGGGGTATTATTCCACTCTATTTGTGGTACCGAAGCCGGACGGCTCGGTAAGACCTATTCTAAATCTGAAGTCCTTGAACCTGTACATAAAGAAGTTCAAGTTCAAAATGGAGTCACTCAGAGCAGTGATAGCGAACCTGGAAGAAGGGGACTTTATGGTGTCCTTGGACATCAAGGATGCGTACCTCCACGTTCCAATTTACCCCTCACACCAGGGGTACCTCAGGTTCGTTGTACAAAACTGTCACTATCAGTTTCAGACGCTGCCGTTCGGATTGTCCACGGCACCTCGGGTCTTTACAAAGGTAATGGCCGAGATGATGATTCTCCTTCGAAGAAAAGGCGTATTAATTATCCCATACTTGGACGATCTCCTAATAAGGGCAAGGTCCAGAGAACAGCTAGAGAGGGGATTAGCACTGTCTCAAGAAGTGCTAAAACAGCACGGCTGGATTCTGAATATTCCAAAATCCCAGTTAATACCGACAACTCGTCTGCTGTTCCTAGGGATGATTCTGGACACGGTTCAGAAAAAGGTTTTTCTCCCGGAGGAAAAAGCCAAGGAGTTATCCGAGCTTGTCAGGAACCTCCTAAAACCAGGAAAGGTGTCTGTACATCAATGCACAAGAGTCCTGGGAAAAATGGTGGCTTCTTACGAAGCAATTCCATTCGGCAGATTCCATGCACGAATTTTCCAGAGGGATCTGTTGGACAAATGGTCAGGGTCGCATCTTCAGATGCACCAGCGGATAACCCTGTCTCCAAGGACAAGGGTATCTCTTCTGTGGTGGTTGCAGAGTGCTCATCTATTGGAGGGCCGCAGATTCGGCATACAGGATTGGATCCTGGTGACCACGGACGCCAGCCTGAGAGGCTGGGGAGCAGTCACACAAGGAAGAAACTTCCAGGGAGTGTGGACGAGCCTGGAAACGTCTCTTCACATAAACATTCTGGAACTAAGAGCAATCTACAATGCTCTAAGCCAGGCAGAACCTCTGCTTCAAGGAAAACCGGTGTTGATCCAGTCGGACAACATCACGGCAGTCGCCCATGTAAACAGACAGGGCGGCACAAGAAGCAGGAGTGCAATGGCAGAAGCTGCAAGGATTCTTCGCTGGGCAGAGAATCATGTGATAGCACTGTCAGCAGTGTTCATCCCGGGAGTGGACAACTGGGAAGCAGACTTCCTCAGCAGACACGACCTTCACCCGGGAGAGTGGGGACTTCATCCGGAAGTCTTCCACATGCTGGTAACCCGTTGGGAAAGACCAATGGTGGACATGATGGCGTCTCGCCTCAACAAAAAACTGGACAGGTATTGCGCCAGGTCAAGAGATCCGCAGGCAATAGCTGTGGACGCGCTGGTAACGCCTTGGGTGTACCAGTCGGTGTATGTGTTTCCTCCTCTGCCTCTCATACCAAAAGTATTGAGAATTATACGGCAAAGAGGCGTAAGAACGATACTAGTGGTTCCGGATTGGCCAAGAAGGACTTGGTACCCGGAACTTCAAGAGATGATCACGGAAGATCCGTGGCCTCTACCTCTAAGGAGGGACTTGCTTCAGCAGGGTCCCTGTCTGTTTCAAGACTTACCGCGGCTGCGTTTGACGGCATGGCGGTTGAACGCCGGATCCTAAAGGAAAAAGGCATGCCGGAAGAAGTCATTCCTAATTTGATTAAAGCAAGGAAGGAAGTAACCGTGCAACACTATCACCGCATTTGGCGAAGATATGTTGCGTGGTGCGAGGATCGGAGTGCTCCGACGGAGGAATTTCAACTGGGTCGATTCCTACATTTCCTGCAATCAGGATTGTCTATGGGTCTCAAATTGGGATCTATTAAGGTTCAAATTTCGGCCCTGTCGATTTTCTTTCAAAAAGAATTGGCTTCAGTTCCTGAAGTCCAGACTTTTGTTAAGGGAGTGCTGCATATACAGCCTCCTGTGGTGCCTCCAGTGGCACCGTGGGATCTCAATGTGGTTTTGGAATTTCTAAAATCTCATTGGTTTGAACCACTAAAAAAGGTGGATTTAAAATATCTCACATGGAAAGTGACCATGTTACTAGCCCTGGCTTCGGCCAGGAGAGTGTCAGAACTGGCAGCTTTATCTTACAAAAGCCCATATCTGATTTTCCATTCGGACAGGGCAGAACTGCGGACTCGTCCGCATTTTCTCCCTAAGGTGGTGTCAGCATTTCATCTGAACCAGCCTATTGTAGTGCCTGCGGCTACAAGTGACTTGGAGGACTACAAGTTACTGGACGTTGTCAGAGCATTAAAATTATATATTGCAAGGACAGCTGGAGTCAGAAAATCTGACTCGTTGTTTATATTGTATGCACCCAACAAGATGGGTGCTCCTGCGTCTAAGCAGACGATTGCTCGTTGGATCTGTAGCACAATCCAACTTGCACATTCTGTGGCAGGCCTGCCACAGCCTAAATCTGTAAAGGCCCACTCCACAAGGAAGGTGGGCTCATCTTGGGCGGCTGCCCGAGGGGTCTCGGCATTACAACTTTGCCGAGCAGCTACGTGGTCAGGGGAGAACACGTTTGTAAAATTTTACAAATTTGATACTCTGGCTAAGGAGGACCTGGAGTTCTCTCATTCGGTGCTACAGAGTCATCCGCACTCTCCCGCCCGTTTGGGAGCTTTGGTATAATCCCCATGGTCCTTTCAGGAACCCCAGCATCCACTAGGACGATAGAGAAAATAAGAATTTACTTACCGATAATTCTATTTCTCGGAGTCCGTAGTGGATGCTGGGCGCCCATCCCAAGTGCGGATTATCTGCAATAATTGTACATAGTTATTGTTAACTAATTCGGGTTATTGTTTAGGAAGCCATCTTTCAGAGGCTCCTCTGTTATCATACTGTTAACTGGGTTTGATCACAAGTTGTACGGTGTGATTGGTGTGGCTGGTATGAGTCTTACCCGGGATTCAAAATTCCTCCCTTATTGTGTACGCTCGTCCGGGCACAGTACCTAACTGAGGCTTGGAGGAGGGTCATAGGGGGAGGAGCCAGTGCACACCACCTGATCGGAAAGCTTTACTTTTTGTGCCCTGTCTCCTGCGGAGCCGCTATTCCCCATGGTCCTTTCAGGAACCCCAGCATCCACTACGGACTCCGAGAAATAGAATTATCGGTAAGTAAATTCTTATTATGTCTTATGATTTTCCAGTGTCTGCTATGTTGCATTCTGACGATTCCATGCCAGACCTCACGGAACACGATGAGGGTGAGGAGGGCGAAATGGAGTCAGATGGCGAGGATGTTAACAGTTCCGGCATTGATGATCTCATCAGAGCGGTACGTCAGTCTCTAAGGTTTCCTGAAGCTGAGCAGCCTCTCACCAATGATCAGGTCGTATTTACTAAACGACGGAAGACGCCAGTAAGTTTTCCTGTGTCGGATTCTCTAAATCAGATGTTAGTAGAAACACGACAGAATCCAGATAAACGGTTTTCTATACCTCGCAGATTTAAGTCTAGTTATCCGTTTCCAGACTCGGTAACGTGTACATGGGAGAATCCACCAATAGTTGATTCTTCAGTGTCAAAGCTTACCAAGAAATTAACCATACCAGTGCCAGCAGCTACTACGCTTAAAGATCCTTCAGATCGCAAGATAGAAACTATGCTAAAATCCATGTATGTAGCAGCAGGTGTGATGCTAAGACCTGGATTGGTTGGCATTTGGGTAACTAAGGCGCTCATAATATGGCTTACAGAACTCAAATCTTCTCTACATGATGAAAACCTAATAATTCTTGTAAATCAAATGATTGAGGCTGTAGAGTATCTCTGTACAGCGTCCACTGACGTCTGTCAGCTCACTTCTCGTATTTCATCGTCGCTAGTTACGGCACGAAGAGCACTCTACCTGCGTACTTATCAGGCGGAGGCAGAGGTCAAACGAAGTATAGAGGCGTTGCCTTACGATGGCAAGAAGTTGTTTGGTCCTGAATTGGACGCATGGATTGCGGAGGCTACGGGAGGTAAGTCTGTTTTCTTACCATTGCCTCCACCGGCTCCAAGAAGAAGGTACGCTGGACCTTCGTTCAAATCCTTTAGACCTCAGCCCTTTCGAGGACGTGGCAGAGGAACAGCCACGTCTGCTAGACGTGGTCGAGGACGTGGTTTCCATCAAACCAACACAACTCGCCAAGACGCTAAGGTTACCGACAAGCCAGTGGCATGACGGGTTACCAGCCCATCTCGGTTCTCCAATTGTGGGAGCACGCCTTCAGACGTTCCATGTGGTGTGGTTCCACACATCCGCGGAGGGCTGGATCCGCAATTTAGTGTTAAAAGGTTACAAAATAGAGTTCGACTGTCTTCCGCCTTTTCAAGACAGGATTGCCTCTGTCGGACGACAAGAGGACGGTTTTGCAAATTGCCATTCAGTCCTTACTGGATTCGGCAGTGTTGATTCCGGTCCCTGTACACCAACAGGGTCAGGGTTATTATTCAAGTCTGTTTGTGGTCCCGAAGCCGGATGGCTCACTCAGACCAATATTGAACTTAAAGGGGCTCAATCAGTACGTAACTTACTACAGATTCAAAATGGAGTCTCTACGTTCGGTGATTGCGGGGTTAGAGACCAAGGAATTTATGATTGCGCTAGACCTCAAGGATGCGTACTTACACATTCCAATTTGGCAGCCTCATCAGAAATTCTTGCGGTTTGCAATACGCCAGAACCATTACCAGTTTCAGGCTCTACCGTTTGGCCTGTCATCAGCGCCTCGGGTATTCACCAAAGTGATGTCTGTGATGATAGCTCACCTCAGATCCCTGGGAGTGACAATAGTTCCGTATTTAGACGATCTGCTCATCAAAGCTCCGTCTCAACAGACACTTACCCAACATGCGCTGCTAACATACAATGTACTGGTTCACCACGGTTGGATTGTAAATTTCAAGAAATCACATCTAATTCCGTCTCAACGCCTTCAGTTCCTAGGTATGATTCTCGATACGGTCAATCAAAGAATTTACCTACCACAACAGAAAGTACAAATGCTACGCCATCTAGTACAATTAGTGCTCAAGCCACGCACAGTGTCGGTACACTTGTGCATTCGCCTTTTAGGCACAATGGTGGCAGCTTTCGAGGCGCTTCAGTTCGGAAGATTTCACTCTCGTCCATTTCAGCTGAACGTGCTTGCCCAGTGGTCGGGCTCGCATCTGCAGATTCACCACAGGGTGAGGTTGTCGCCAATAGCAAGAGTATCTCTGCTCTGGTGGCTCAAGGAACACAATTTAACCGCAGGAAGACGGTTCGGAGTTTGGAATTGGATAATTCTAACTACGGACGCCAGTCTCAGAGGTTGGGGAGCGGTAATTCAAAATTGTCAGCTCCAGGGTCTCTGGGCGGATCACGAGAAATTGCTGTCTATAAATGTTCTAGAACTCCGCGCAATTTACAATGCGCTACGACAAGCAGTGCACAGGATTCGCTCTCAGCCTGTCCAAGTGCAGTCGGACAATGCGACGGCGGTCGCATACATCAACAAACAAGGAGGAACGAGAAGCCGCATGGCAATGCGGGAAGTAGCTCGAATCCTCAATTGGGCGGAATGCCACCAGGTGATATTGTCGGCCGTGTTCATTCCGGGAGTGGACAACTGGGAAGCCGATTATCTCAGTCGTCGGGATTTTCATCCAGGCGAATGGTCATTAAATCCAGAAGTGTTTCACATGTTGGTTCAGCGATGGGGTTATCCTCAGGTGGACCTGATGGCATCTCGACACAATCACCAAACGTTCCAGTATGTGTCCAGAACAAGAGATCCAAAGGCAGTGGCGGTGGATGCTCTCACTGTCGCGTGGCCGTACAGTCTTGTGTATCTGTTTCCACCGTTTCCGCTGCTCCCTCTGGTGCTAAAACGGATCAAAAGAGAGTCGGTCACAGTCATACTAGTGGCGCCTCATTGGCCTCGGAGAGCTTGGTTCTCGGATCTCCGAGGATTACTCGCAGACGATCCTTGGCCGCTCCCGATACGTCCAGACCTGTTACAACAGGGTCCGTTTCTTTACCCCGATTTAGCGCGGCTGCGTTTGACGGGGTGGCTGTTGAGACCGCCCTCTTAAGAAGAGAGGGCATTCCAGATTCAGTTATACCAACCATGTTACGAGCTAGGAAGCCGGTTACGGCAGCTCATTATTACAGAATATGGCGTGCCTATATAGGTTGGTGTGAAGCTCGGAAATTTCCGACATCAGCTTTCAAGGTAGGCCGCCTGTTGTTGTTTCTACAAACAGGGTTAGATGGAGGATTGCGTTTATCTACACTAAAGGTGCAGGTATCTGCTTTGTCAATTTACTTTCAAAGACGATTGGCTCTATTGCCGTCTATACGCACTTTTCTCCAAGGTGTACTCAGGGTACAGCCTCCATTCATTCCACCTACAGCGCCATGGGACTTGAATCTGGTTTTGGAGTTCTTACAGTCTTCATATTTTGAACCCTTACAACAAGTGGATATAAAGTTTCTCACTTGGAAAACAATTTTTCTTCTAGCTTTAGCTTCGGCAAGGCGTGTTTCGGATTTGGGTGCCTTGTCATGCAAGCCACCGTATTTGGTGTTTCATGATGACAAAGCGGAACTTCGGACGAATCCCGCCTTCTTACCAAAGGTAGTGTCATCTTTTCACATCAATCAACCAATAGTAGTTCCTGTGTTGACAGCACATTCTGGAACTCTGGATGTGGTACGCGCATTACGCGTTTATGTATCCCGAACGTCTTCAGTTCGTAAGACGGATACGTTATTTGTTCTCTATGATGCTGCCAAGATAGGTTGGCCAGCATCTAAACAAACTTTATCCAGATGGATAAAACTGACCATACGTCAGGCTTACCTTCATGCTAGGTTACAACCGCCTACGTCAGTAACCGCTCATTCCACACGTTCTGTGGGAACTTCATGGGCAGCTACTCGTGGGGCTTCTGCGACGCAGCTTTGCCGGGCGGCTACATGGTCTTCAGTGCACACGTTTGTGCGCTTTTACAAGTTTGATACTTTTGCGGCATCAGCATCTAGCTTTGGCCGCCTAGTGTTACAAGTGCCAAACAGCTCTCCCGCCCACGGGGGAAGCTTTGGTACGTCCCAAGAGTACTCCAGTGACCCCTAGTGGATGATAAAGAAAATAGGATTTTGGTACTTACCAGGTAAATCCTTTTCTTTGAATCCATAGGGGGCACTGGATGCCCACCCAGAGCAGTTTTACCTACTTGTGGTTAGTTCTGAGGATCTTATGGTAACACAGTTTTACCTACTTGTGGTTAGTTCTGAGGATCTTATGGTAACACACTTTCACCGACTGGTTCAAATTACAAGTGCTGGTTAGGGTGTCAACTGTTTAGTTGTCAGTAACGTTATGTGTTAACTTCGTTATTGTCAGTTATGTTATATGTAATACTACATTGTCAACATCTCTATAGTTCCTGTTTGGCTCAGTAAAAAACACTGAGAAGTGCTCGGGGATATGGAGGGGTGGAGTGTTTCTAAATTTAAATATTCAGTGCTGTTCCTACGGAAGCCCGTCCATATCCCAAGAGTACTCCAGTGCCCCCTATGGATTCAAAGAAAAGGATTTACCTGGTAAGTACCAAAATCCTATTTTTGGCTTATATTCCTGCACAGCCTAGGAAAGCACGACATTATCAAATGCAGCCTTTCGAATAAAGAAACAGGACGCACCTCGGACTTTCTTTTCTTGCCAGAGGCGGGGGCAGAGGAAAGAAGCTGCACAACACAGCTAGTTCCCAGGAACAGAAGTCCTCCCCGGCCTCTACAAAGATCCACCGCATGTCGCTGGGGCTCCACAGGCGGAGCTAGGCCCGGTGGGGGCACGCCTTCGTAAGTACAGCCACAAGTGGGTTCACTCCCTGTTAGATCCCTGGGCAATAGATATTGTGTCTCAGGGATACAATCTGGACTTTGAGAAGATGCCCTCTCACCGACGGCCCTGCCGCTCTTACCCACGAGAGGGAAACAGTGTTAACTGCAATTCACAAATTGTATCTTCAACAGGTGGTGGTCAAGGTTCCCCTCCTTCAACAGAAGATCTGTGGCCTCTTCCTCTCAGGGAGGACCTGTTACAGCAGGGGCCATGTGTGTTCCAAGACTTAACGCGGTTACGTTTGACGGCATGGCAATTGAACACCGAATCCTAGCTGGGAAAGGTATTCCGGAGGAAGTTATCCCTACTCTGATAAAGGCTAGGAAGGAGGTGACGGCAAAGCATTATCACCGTATCTGGAGGAAGTATGTATCTTGGTGTGAAGCCAAGAATGCTCCTACGGAAGATTTCCATCTGGACCGGTTTCTCCACTTACAGACAGGAGTGGATATGGGCCTGAAGTTAGGCTCCATTAAGGTACAGATTTCTGCCCTATCTATATTCTTTCAGAGGGAATTGGCTTCTCTCCCAGAAGTCCAAACGTTTGTGAAGGGAGTGCTGCACATCCAGCCCCCCTTTGTGCCCCCAGTGGCACCGTGGGACCTTAACATGGTGTTAAGGTTCCTGCAATCTCACTGGTTTGAACCTCTTCAAACAGTGGAATTAAAATTTCTCACGTGGAAGGTGGTCATGTTATTGTCCTTGTCATCTGCAAGGCGGGTGTCCGAATTGGCGGCCTTGTCCCACAAGAGCCCCTGTTTGATTTTCCATGTGAAAAGAGCAGAGTTGAGGACACGTCCTCAATTTTTGCCTAAGGTGGTTTCTTCATTTCATATGAATCAACCTATTGTGGTGCCTGTGGCTACGGGGGACTGGGAGGACTCCAAGTCCCTGGATGTAGTCAGGTCCTTAAAGATTTATGTAGCCAGGACTGCTAGGGTTAGGAAAACAGGCTCTGTTTGTCCTGTATGCAGCCAACAAGCTTGGCGCTCCTGCTTCTAAGCAGACTATTGCTCGCTGGATCTGTAACACGATTAAGCAGGCTCATTTGACGGCTTGATTGCCGTTACCAAATTCGGTAAAGGCCCATTCCACTAGGAAGGTGGGCTCTTCTTGGGTGGCTGCCCGAGGCGTCTCGGCATTACAGCTTTGCCGAGCAGCTACTTGGTCGGGTTCAAACACTTTTGCAAAATTCTATAAGTTTGATACCTTGGCTGATGAGGACCTTGCGTTTGCTCAGTCGGTGCTGCAGAGTCATCCGCACTCTCCCGCCCGTTTGGGAGCTTTGGTATAATCCCCATGGTCCTTACGGAGTCCCCAGCATCCTCTAGGACGTAAGAGAAAATGAGATTTTAAACCTACCAGTAAATCTTTTCCTCCTAGTCCGTAGAGGATGCTGGGCGCCCGTCCCAGTGCGGACTACATCTGCAAGACTTGTATATAGTTCTTGCTTTCATAAGGGTAATGTTACAGTTGGAATCGGTCTTCGACTAATACTGTTTGTTGTTCATACTGTTAACTGGTTGCGTATATTCCAGGTTATATGGTATGATTGGTGTGGGCTGGTATGAATCTTGCCCTTAGGATTTTGTTAATCTTTCCTCATATTGTGCATCTCCTCTGGGCACAGTTCTCTAACTGAGGTCTGGAGGAGGGGCATAGAGGGAGGAGCCAGTGCACACCCATACTAAAAGTTCTTTATAGTGCCCATGTCTCCTGTGGAGCCCGTCTATACCCCATGGTCCTTACGGAGTCCCCAGCATCCTCTACGGACTAGGAGAAAAAGATTTACCGGTAGGTTTAAAATCTTATTATATGAATGCTGTGTATTACTGAGTTAAATTTGTCTGCCATTAGATGACATGTTAATTTCTGTTTAGTTGTGTACACCTTTTAAAGCAGACACTGAGGTATCCTGGAATAGTCCGTTATACTAGTAGTATATAGCTGTTCTTCTTGGCTACTCACTATTGTCTGTATGCTTAGTACCTGCATTCTTGCTCATTGCTTTCATGAAAGCTAAACTTTAGCTACAAATCATCGATTCACCCCTTCAACATAAACTTGGCATATGGATTTTAGTTTTAACTGCAGCTTTCTGTGCACAAATGTGTACATGGAGATACAGGGCCTGTAGATAGGCACTGGTATTTAAATGGATAACAAGGGGGACGAAGCAGAGTATTTCTTTTTTTTTTGTTGAATGTGTTTTTTTTCCAAGTACATTACATATGTCTTTCCATTTGTCTGGTAAAAATATTTGAATTCATTGGTAATCATTTACAAGTATTGCCCACACTACATTGGTTTTAGATATGATTTAACACATGATAAATTGTATATTGCAGGACTAAATCATGACTGGAAGAGCCAGAGCAAGGGCACGTGGGAGAGCACGTGGTCAGGAGTCCACAACACCTGGACAGGTTATTTCATTTTTTATTTGTTATTTAAAAAAACACTTTAACTAAGTAATTGACTTTGCGGTGTGAAAGTAGCTTTGACAATGTTATTTGAGTTCTATGAAGTGCAAATAAAAATGTGATGCCAGCAGGACCTAATTTACTATTCTAGAATGGCACATAGGGGGGTTTGGGGCCTGCAGAGGTGCGATCTGAATTGTGCAAAAACTATGTGGTTTGGATGCTCTGATGGGAGTTTGAGTGCCCTAACCAGGACTTCAGGTGGATTTAGCTGCTTTGTGCGACTAGACCGGGTGCTAAGGGTAGAGGGGGAGGGCTTTGAATAGCTCGGTGGGCACATACAAAACAATTGAATTTCCCCTACATTGTTGATGACTGTGATTGAAAACCACTCTATGGTGTGGATGTATTAAGCCTGGAAAAGTGATAAAGCAGTGATAAGTGGAAGGGGATAATGCACCAGCCAATCTGCTCCTAACTGTCAATTTACATATTGGAGCTGATTGGCTGTGCGTTGGCCGTCTGAAGGAATGGGCATCTATCGAAGCTATTCAATAGTAGCTCCTATAGACACCCATTAGATGAGGCAGACGCTTTTTTTTTTTTCTCTCGAGAAAAAAGTGTGTTTAAAGTTTGTCGTTTGGGCAGCCAAAGCAACCAAGCCCGGCCTTTGTTCACCCATTCAGGCTTTTTAGACGGTTTTAGCAGCTTTGCATGACTAAACATGGAGCTGACAGACGCCTTAACTAGCAATGTGCGTCTGATCGGATAAATAATTGAACAGCTTCAATAGTAGCCCATTGTGAAAGACGCCCAGCAGGAATTGCAAACACTGTTTTAATCTCAAGCACTGTGTCAGACCTGATAGAAAATTACGCTTTCCGCACATGTTGTAAGTTCTCTTTCCTATTTGTATTGCAGATATGGGAAATTAGAAACTTCCTCAGAAGCACCTATTGCTTGATGTTTCAGGTGTATCACTTGTCCTTTTCCAAACGCTGTTTTTTGAAGGACAGAATGTATTATCTGTTAAAACCAGAGGCTGAATTGTTACCCTTAGACATTCAATGGGCATCCAAGTATTGGATAAGGTGACCCTAGAATCTGCCCTGAATGAGGTCTCCAAATGATTGATTTCACTTTTTAATTCTGAAACAGAATGAACTTGGGATATTGCAAAAAAAAAGAAGGGTTATCTGGTGCTAGCGGTTTAATAGATTAACAAAACACCTATGTTTCTTTGTCATCCATAGGGGACACTGGGATGGCTGTATTACAGTGGGGTATAGACGGTGTCCACAGAGCCAATGGCCCTCATTCCGAGTCGTTCGCTCGGTAATTTTTTTCGCATCGCAGTGAAATTCCGCTTAGTACGCATGCGCAATATTCGCACTGCGACTGCGCCAAGTAATTTTACAATGAAGATAGTATTTTTACTCACTGCTTTTTCTTCGCTCTGGCGAACGTAGTGTGATTGACAGGAAATGGGTGTTACTGGGCGGAAACACGGCGTTTTCGGGGCGTGTGGATAAAAACGCTACCGTTTCCGGAAAAAACGCAGGAGTGGCCGGAGAAACGGGGGAGTGTCTGGGCGAACGCTGGGTGTGTTTATGACGTCAAACCAGGAACGACAAGCACTGAACTGAACGCAGATGCCGAGTAAGTCTGAAGCTACTCTGAAACTGCTAAGTAGTTTGTAATCGCAATATTGCGAATACATCGGTCGCAATTTTAAGAAGCTAAGATACACTCCCAGTAGGCGTAGGCTTAGCGTGAGCAACTCTGCTAAATTCGCCTTGCGAGCGATCAACTCGGAATGAGGGCCAATGTACTTTTCTCTATCGTCCTAAGTGGATGCTGGGGTTCCTGAAAGGACCATGGGGAATAGCGGCTCCGCAGGAGACAGGGCACAAAAAAGTAAAGCTTTACTAGGTCAGGTGGTGTGCACTGGCTCCTCCCCCTATGACCCTCCTCCAGACTCCAGTTAGATTTTGTGCCCGAACGAGAAGGGTGCAATCTAGGTGGCTCTCCTAAAGAGCTGCTTAGAGAAAGTTTAGTTTAGGTTTTTTTTTTCTTTACAGTGAGTCCTGCTGGCAACAGGATCACTGCAACGTGGGACTTAGGGGGAAAGTAGTAAACTCACCTGCATGCAGAGTGGATTTGCTGCTTGGCTACTGGACACCATTAGCTCCAGAGGGATCGAACACAGGCCCAGCCGTGGAGTCCGGTCCCGGAGCCGCGCCGCCGACCCCCTTGCAGATGCTGAAGCGTGAAGAGGTCCGGAAACCGGCGGCTGAAGACTCCTCAGTCTTCATAAGGTAGCGCACAGCACTGCAGCTGTGCGCCATTTTCCTCTCAGCACACTTCACTGGGCAGTCACTGAGGGTGCAGAGCGCTGGGGGGGGGCGCTCTGAGAGGCAAATATAAACCTTATACAAGGCTAAAAATACCTCACATATAGCCCATAGGGGCTATATGGAGATATTTAACCCCTGCCTGACTGGAAAAATAGCGGGAGAAGAACCCGCCGAAAAAGGGGCGGGGCCTATCTCCTCAGCACACGGCGCCATTTTCTGTCACAGCTCCGCTGGTCAGAACGGCTCCCAGGTCTCTCCCCTGCACTGCACTACAGAAACAGGGTAAAACAGAGAGGGGGGGCACATTAATGGCTATATATATATATATTAAAGCAGCTATAAGGGAGCACTTAATATAAGGATATCCCTTGTATATATAGCGCTTTGTGGTGTGTGCTGGCAGACTCTCCCTCTGTCTCCCCAAAAGGGCTAGTGGGTCCTGTCTTCATTAGAGCATTCCCTGTGAGTTTGCGGTGTGTGTCGGTACGTGGTGTCGACATGTATGAGGACGATATTGGTGTGGAGGCGGAGCAATTGCCAAATATGCAGATGTCACCCCCCAGGGGGTCGACACCAGAATGGATGCCTTTATTTGTGGAATTACGTGATGGTTTATCTTCCCTTAAACAGTCAGTTGAGGACATGAGGCGGCCGGACAATCAATTAATGCCTGTCCAGGCGCCTCAAACACCGTCAGGGGCTGTAAAACGCCCTTTGCCTCAGTCGGTCGACACAGACCCAGACACGGGCACTGATTCCAGTGACGACGGTAGAAATTCAAACGTATTTTCCAGTAGGGCCACACGTTATATGATTTTGGCAATGAAGGAGACGTTACATTTAGCTGATACTACAGATACCGTAAAACAGGGTATTATGTATGGTGTGAAAAAACTACAAACAGTTTTTCCTGAATCAGAAGAATTAAATGACGTGTGTGATGAAGCGTGGGTTGCTCCTGATAAAAAGTTGATAATTTCAAAAAAGTTATTGGCATTATACCCTTTCCCGCCAGAGGTTAGGGCGCGCTGGGAAACACCCCCTAAGGTGGACAAGGCGCTCACACGCTTACCCAAACAAGTGGCGTTACCCTCTCCTGAGACGGCCGCACTTAAGGATCCATCAGATAGAAAGATGGAAGTTATTCAAAAGAATATATACACACATGCAGGTGTTATACTACGACCAGCTATAGCAACTGCCTGGATGTGCAGTGCTGGAGTAGTTTGGTCAGAATCCCTGATTGAAAATATTGATACCCTAGATAGGGACAATGTTTTACTGTCGTTAGAACAAATAAAGGATGCATTTATCTATATGCGTGATGCACAGAGGGATATTTGCACACTGGCATCTCGGGTGAGTGCTATGTCCATTTCAGCCAGAAGAGCCTTATGGACACGACAGTGGACAGGCGATGCGGATTCAAAACGTCACATGGAGGTTTTGCCGTATAAAGGGGAGGAGTTATTTGGAGTTGGTCTATCAGACTTGGTGGCCACGGCTACTGCCGGGAAATCCACTTTTTTACCTCAAGTCACTCCCCAACAGAGAAAGGCACCGACCTTTCAACCGCAGCCTTTTCGCTCCTACAAAAATAAGAGAGCAAAGGGCTTGTCGTACCTGCCACGAGGCAGAGGAAGAGGGAAGAGACACCAACAGGCAGCTCCTTCCCAGGAACAGAAGCCCTCCCCGGCTCCTGCAAAAACCTCAGCATGACGCTGGGGCCTCTCAAGCGGACTCGGGGACAGTGGGGGGCCGTCTCAAAAATTACAGCGCGCAGTGGGCTCACTCGCAGGTAGACCCCTGGATCCTGCAGATAATATCTCAGGGGTACAGGTTGGAATTAGAGACGGATCCTCCTCATCGTTTCCTGAAGTCTGCCTTACCAACCGTCTCTTCCGAAAGGGAGAGGGTGTTGGAAGCCATTCACAAGCTGTACGCTCAGCAGGTGATAGTCAAAGTACCCCTATTACAACAAGGAAAGGGGTATTATTCCACTCTATTTGTGGTACCGAAGCCGGATGGCTCGGTAAGGCCTATTCTAAATCTGAAGTCCTTGAACCTCTACATAAAAAAGTTCAAGTTCAAGATGGAGTCACTCAGAGCAGTGATAGCGAACCTGGAAGAAGGGGACTTTATGGTATCCTTGGACATCAAGGATGCGTATCTACACGTTCCGATTTACCCCGCACACCAGGGGTACCTCAGGTTCATTGTTCAAAACTGTCACTATCAGTTTCAGACGCTGCCGTTCGGATTGTCCACGGCGCCTCGGGTCTTTACCAAGGTAATGGCCGAGATGATGATTTTTCTTCGAAGAAAAGGCGTATTAGTTATCCCATACTTGGACGATCTCCTAATAAGGGCAAGGTCCAGAGAACAGCTGGAGACAGCTTTAGCACTATCTCAAGAGGTGCTAAGACAACACGGGTGGATTCTGAATATTCCAAAATCCCATTTAATCCCGACAACTCGTCTGCTGTTCCTAGGAATGATTCTGGACACGGTTCAGAAAAAGGTTTTCCTTCCAGAGGAAAAAGCCAAGGAGTTATCCGATCTGGTCAGGAACCTCCTAAAACCAGGAAAAGTGTCAGTACATCAATGCACAAGAGTCCTGGGAAAAATGGTGGCTTCTTACGAAGCAATTCCATTCGGCAGATTCCATGCAAGAATATTCCAAAGGGATCTGTTGGACAAATGGTCAGGGTCGCATCTGCAGATGCACCTGCGAATAACCCTGTCACCAAAGACAAGGGTGTCACTTCTGTGGTGGTTGCAGAAGGCTCACCTATTAGAAGGCCGCAGATTCGGCATTCAGGATTGGATCTTGGTGACCACGGACGCCAGCCTGAGAGGCTGGGGAGCAGTCACACAAGGAAGAAACTTCCAGGGAGTATGGACGAGTCTGGAAAAGTCTCTTCACATAAACATTCTGGAACTAAGAGCAATCTACAATGCTCTAAGCCAGGCGGAACTTCTCCTGCAAGGAAAGCCGGTGTTGATTCAGTCGGACAACATCACGGCGGTCGCCCATGTAAACAGGCAGGGCGGCACAAGAAGCAGGAGTGCAATGGCAGAAGCTGCCAAGATTCTTCGCTGGGCGGAGAATCACGTGATAGCACTGTCAGCAGTGTTCATCCCGGGCGTGGACAACTGGGAAGCAGACTTCCTCAGCAGACACGATCTTCATCCGGGAGAGTGGGGTCTACATCCAGAAGTCTTCAACATGTTAATAGACCGTTGGGAAAGACCAATTGTAGACATGATGGCGTCTCACCTCAACAAGAAACTGGACAAATATTGCGCCAGGTCAAGAGATCCACAGGCAATAGCTGTGGACGCACTGGTAACTCCTTGGGTGTACCAGTCAGTGTATGTGTTTCCTCCTCTGCCGCTCATACCAAAGGTATTGAAGATCATACGGCAAAGAAGAGTAAGAACAATACTAGTGGTTCCGGATTGGCCGAGAAGGACTTGGTATCCGGAACTTCAAGAGATGCTCACGGACGAACCGTGGCCTCTACCTCTGAGAAGGGACCTGCTACAGCAGGGTCCCTGTCTTTTTCAAGACTTACCGCGGCTGCGTTTGACGGCATGGCGGTTGAACGCCAGATCCTAAAAGGGAAAGGCATTCCAGAAGAAGTCATTCCTACCTTGATTAAGGCACGGAAGGAAGTCACCGTGAAACATTATCACCGCATTTGGCGAAAATATGTAGCGTGGTGCGAGGATCGGAGGGTTCCGACGGAGGAATTCCAACTGGGTCGTTTCCTACATTTCCTGCAATCAGGATTATCTATGGGTCTCAAATTGGGATCCATTAAGGTTCAAATTTCGGCCCTGTCAATATTCTTCCAAAAAGAATTGGCCTCTGTCCCTGAGGTCCAGACTTTTGTCAAGGGAGTACTGCATATACAGCCTCCTGTGGTGCCTCCGGTGGCACCGTGGGATCTAAATGTAGTTTTAGATTTCCTCAAATCCCATTGGTTTGAACCATTGAAAAAGGTGGATTTGAAATATCTCACATTGAAAGTGACTATGTTACTAGCCCTGGCCTCTGCCAGGAGAGTATCTGAATTGGCGGCTTTATCTTATAAAAGTCCTTATCTAATCTTCCATTCGGATAGGGCAGAACTGCGGACTCGTCCGCATTTTCTCCCTAAAGTGGTATCAGCATTTCATCTGAACCAACCTATTGTGGTGCCTGCGGCCACTAGCGACTTGGAGGACTCCAAGTTGTTGGACGTTGTCAGAGCCTTAAAAATATACATTGCAAGGACGGCTGGAGTCAGAAAATCTGACTCGCTGTTTATATTGTATGCACCCAACAAGTTGGGCGCACCTGCTTCTAAGCAGTCGATTGCTCGTTGGATTTGTAACACAATTCAACTTGCACATTCTGTGGCAGGCCTGCCACAGCCTAAAACTGTAAAAGCCCACTCCACAAGGAAGGTGGGCTCATCTTGGGCGGCTGCCCGAGGGGTCTCGGCATTACAACTCTGCCGAGCAGCTACGTGGTCGGGGGAGAACACGTTTGTAAAATTTTACAAATTTGATACCCTGGCAAAGGAGGACCTGGAGTTCTCTCATTCGGTGCTGCAGAGTCATCCGCACTCTCCCGCCCGTTTGGGAGCTTTGGTATAATCCCCATGGTCCTTTCAGGAACCCCAGCATCCACTTAGGACGATAGAGAAAATAAGAATTTACTTACCGATAATTCTATTTCTCGGAGTCCGTAGTGGATGCTGGGCGCCCATCCCAAGTGCGGATTATCTGCAATACTTGTACATAGTTATTGTTAACTAATTCGGGTTATTGTTAAGGAGCCATCTTTAAGAGGCCCTTTCTGTTGTCATACTGTTAACTGGGTTTAGATCACAAGTTGTACGGTGTGATTGGTGTGGCTGGTATGAGTCTTACCCGGGATTCAAAATGCCTCCCTTATTGTGTATGCTCGTCCGGGCACAGTACCTAACTGGAGTCTGGAGGAGGGTCATAGGGGGAGGAGCCAGTGCACACCACCTGACCTAGTAAAGCTTTACTTTTTTGTGCCCTGTCTCCTGCGGAGCCGCTATTCCCCATGGTCCTTTCAGGAACCCCAGCATCCACTACGGACTCCGAGAAATAGAATTATCGGTAAGTAAATTCTTATTTTAAATATCTGTGTGTGTGTGTGTGGGCTCCTCCTCTGCCCCCTCCCCTAGCCCAGTTTTAGAAAAAGTGCCCTCAGAGCTAGATGCTTCTCTGGAGGGCTCCAGGGTTTTTATTTCAATTTCTCTTACGTCCTAGAGGATACTGGGGTCCACATTAGTACAATGGGGTATAGACGGGTCCACTAGGAACCATGGGCACTTTAAGAATTTGATAGTGTGGGCTGGCTCCTCCCTCTATGCCCTTCCTACCAGACTCAGTTTAGAAAATGTGCCCGGAGGAGCTGGTCACGCTTGTGAAGCTCCTGAAGAGTTTTCTGCATTTATTTTCTATTTGTTGTTTTCAGGCAGGTCTTGTTGGCACCAGACTGCCTGCTTCGTGGGACTTAGGAGGGGGGGAATGGCCCAACCTCCCTAGGGTTAATGGTCCCGTTCCCCACTGACAGGACACTGAGGTTCCTATTCACAAGCCCCACCACGGCGAGCGTACAGACCCGCAGTACGCCACCACCCCTAACAGAGCCAGAAGACCGAAGAGTGGTGAGTAAGTAGCCGGCGTCCCTGTTATCGGGTCGCCGGCGGTAATGGTACTGCGCTCCAGGCTTCAGGCACACTGTGAAACCGCTGTGAGGGGCGAGCTGAAGCCACTTCTATTACCCACACTGGCACTACACTACAGGGGTTTTAACCTAGACTACATTATTCACCTCAGCCAGTATAAAAACCGGGAAGACCGCGTGCCATCAAGGGGGCGGGGCTTCACTATGAGCGTATCCAGCAGCTCACCAGCGCCATTTTCCCTATGCCGCTTGACTCGGTCCGACTGGCAGGGAATCGCAGCTCCTCCACAAGGACTCCAGAGCACCTCAGCGGTACCAGGGGGTAATAGCAAGGGAGGGGAGCAGTATATTGGTGTACTAGCAATATGTAGGGTTACTAAGGGTACTTCGTTTGTGACCCAGCTAAACTTGCCCTTTAGCTATAGGGGCGTTGTGTGGCTGGCTCCATTTTACTCTGTGTCTCCCTATAAGGGCTCTGTGTGGGTTAACTGTTATAACCTATTCCTGTGTGTATGTTCTCTCACATTTAATATGCCGAAGGCGTGTGTATCATGCACAGCATAGTGTTTTTCTCAATCTGGGGGCTCACTGCCATGTACTCAGGATAGTACACATTCTCAGGCTAGTGGATCTGAACCAGTATGGTTATATACTTCTCAGAGCGGACCCAGCAGCGTTCAGCACCATTTCTTTATCTGACGTCCTAGTGGATGCTGGGAACTCCGTAAGGACCATGGGAAACAGACGGGCTCCGCAGGAGACTGGGCACTCCAAAGAAAAGATTAGGCACCACCTGGTGTGCACTGGCCCCTCCCTCCATGCCCCTCCCCCAGACCCCAGCCAGTTAGAATCTGTGCCCGGCCAGAGCTGGGTGCTCCTAGTGGGCTCTCCTGAGCTTACTAGTAAAGAAAGTATTTATTAGGTTTTTTATTTTCAGTGAGCTTCTGCTGGCAACAGACTCACTGCTACGTGGGACTAAGGGGAGAGAAGCAAACCTACCTGCTTGCAGCTAGCTTGTGCTTCTTAGGCTACTGGACACCATTAGCTCCAGAGGGTTCGTACACAGGCACCTGTCCTCGATCGTCCGTTCTCGGAGCCGCGCCGCCGTCCCCCTTGCAGAGCCAGAAGAACAGAAGCTTGAAGACGACAAAATCGGCGGCTGAAGACTCCTGTCTTCATTAAGGTAGCGCACAGCACCGCAGCTGTGCGCCATTGCTCCCAGCACACTTACACACTCCAGTCACTGTAGGGTGCAGGGCGCTGGGGGGAGGGCGCCCTGGGCTGCAATTGAGGTACCTTTGGCATAAAAATACATATATACAGTCTAGCACTGTATATATGTAAAAACCCCCGCCATTTTTTTACACTGAAAGCGGGACAGAAGCCCGCCACTGAGGGGGCGGGGCCTTCTTCCTCAGCACACCAGCGCCATTTTTTCTTAACAGCTCCGCTGGAAGCAGCTCCCCAGGCTCTCCCCTGCAGTATCCAGGTACAAGACGGGTTAAAAAGAGAGGGGGGGCACATAAATTTAGGCGCAAAGAATACAAAAAAAGCAGCTATTGGGTATATCACTTATTAGCAGTGAAAATCCCTGTGTTATATAGCGCTGTGGTGTGTGCTGGCATACTCTCTCTCCTCAAAGGACTTTGTGGGGTCCTGTCCTCAGTCTGAGCTTTCCCTGTGTGTGTGCGGTGTCGGTACGGCTGTGTCGACATGTTTGATGAGGAAGGTTACGTGGAGGCGGAGCAAGGGCAGATAAGTGTGGTATCGCCCCCGTCGGGGCCGACACCTGATTGGATGGATATGTGGAAGGTCTTAAATGACAATGTAAACTCCTTACATAAAAGGTTTGATGACGCTGCAGCCTTGGGACAGCCGGGGTCTCAGCCCGCGCCTACCCAGGCGACTCGGAAACCGTCAGGAGCTCATAAACGCCCTCTATCTCAGATGGCTGACACAGATGTCGACACGGAGTCCGACTCCAGTGTCGACGATGATGAGGCACATTTACAGTCTAAAATGACCAAGGCCATCCGATACATGATTATTGCAATGAAAGATGTATTACACATTTCTGAGAGTAACCCGGTTAATACCAAGAGGGTTTATATGTTTAGGGAGAAAAAGCAGCCAGTGACTTTTCCCCCATCTGATGAATTAAATGAATTGTGTGAAGAAGCGTGGAGTTCCCCTGATAAGAAATTAGTGATTTCTAAGAGGTTACTGATGGCGTACCCTTTCCCGCCAACGGACAGGTTACGTTGGGAAAAATCCCCTAGGGTGGACAAGGCGCTGACACGCTTATCTAAAAAGGTGGCCCTGCCGTCTCAGGATACGGCTGCCCTAAAGGAGCCTGCGGATAGAAAGCAGGAAGCTATCCTGAAGTCAGTGTATACACACTCTGGTACTCTACTGAGACCTGCTATTGCTTCAGCCTGGATGTGTAGTGCTGTAGCAGCGTTGACAGATACTCTGATAGACGACATAGATTCCCTCAACAGATATACTGTTTTGCTAACCCTGGGCCATATCAAAGACGTCGTCTTATATATGCGAGATGCTCAGAGGGACATTTGCCTGCTGTGCTCTAGAATTCATGCTATGTCCATTTCTGCCAGGAGGGTCTTATGGACTCGGCAATGGACAGGAGATGCTGATTCTAAAAAACACATGGAGGTTTTGCCTTATAAGGGTGAGGAATTGTTTGGGGACGGTCTGTCGGACCTCGTGTCCACAGCGACAGCTGGAAAGTCGACTTTCTTGCCTCAGGTTTCCTCACAGCCTAAGAAAGCACCGTATTATCAAATGCAGTCCTTTCGTTCCCAAAAAGGCAAGAGGGTCAGGGGCGCATCCTTTCTTGCCAGAGGCAGGGGTAGAGGTAAGAAGCTGCACCAGGCAGCCAGTTCCCAGGAACAAAAGTCCTCCCCTGCTTACACGAAGTCCACCGCATGACGTTGGGGCTCCACAGGCGGAGCCATGTGCGGTGGGGGCGCGTCTCCGAAACTTCAGCAGCCAGTGGGTTCGCTCACAGGTGGATCTCTGGGCTATACAAATTGTATCTCAGGGATACAAGCTGGAATTCGAAGCGACTCCCCCCCGCCATTACCTCAAATCAGCCTTGCCAGCTTCCCCCATGGAAAGGGAGGTAGTGCTGGCGTCAATTCACAAGCTGTACCTCCAGCAAGTGTTGTCAGTGTCCCCCTCCTTCAACAGGGAAGGGGTTACTATTCCACAATGTTTGTGGTACCGAAACCGGATGGTTCTGTGAGACCCATTCTGAATTTAAAGTCCTTGAACACTTGTATAAAGAAATTCAAGTTCAAAATGGAATCGCTCAGAGTGGTTATTGGAAGCCTGGAAGAGGGGGATTTTATGGTGTCGCTGGACATCAAAGATGCTTACTTGGATGTCCCCATTTACCCTCCTCACCAGGAGTACCTCAGGTTTGTGGTACAGTACTGTCATTACCAATTCCAGACGTTGCCGTTTGGCCTGTCCACGGCACCGAGAATATTTACCAAGGTAATGGCCGAAATGATGATACTCCTTCGGCAGAAGGGAGTTATAATTATCCCGTACTTGGACGATCTCCTCATAAAGGCGAGGTCCAGGGAGCAGTTGTTGATCAGCGTAACACTCTATCAGGAAGTGTTACTACAGCACGGCTGGATTCTGAATGTTCCAAAGTCGCAGCTGATTCCTATGACGCATCTGCTTTTCCTGGGCATGATTCTGGACACAGAACAGAAGAAGGTGTTTCTCCCGGTGGAGAAGGCCCAGGAATTAGCATCTCTGGTCAGGGACCTCCTGAAACCAAAACAGGTATCGGCGTATCACTGCACGCGAGTCCTGGGAAAGATGGTGGCTTCATACGAAGCCATTCCCTTCGGCAGGTTCCATGCAAGGATCTTTCAGTGGGATCTGTTGGACAAGTGGTCCGGATCGCATCTTCAGATGCATTGGCTGATCACCCTGTCTCCAAGGGCCAGGGTGTCTCTTCTGTGGTGGCTGCAGAGTGCTCACCTTCTCGAGGGCCGCAGGTTCGGCATACAGGACTGGGTCCTGGTGACCACGGATGCAAGCCTCCGAGGATGGGGGGCAGTCACTCAGGGAAGAAACTTCCAAGGGCTGTGGTCAAGTCTGGAGACTTCTCTCCACATAAATATACTGGAACTAAGGGCCATTTACAACGCCCTGAGTCAAGCAGAGTCCCTGCTTCGAAACCGGCCAGTGCTGATTCAGTCAGACAACATCACGGCGGTCGCCCATGTAAACCGCCAGGGCGGCACAAGAAGCAGGATGGCAATGGCGGAAACCACAAAGATTCTTCGGTGGGCGGAGAATCACGTGCAAGCACTGTCAGCAGTGTTCATTCCGGGAGTGGACAACTGGGAAGCAGACTTCCTCAGCAGACACGACCTCCACCCGGGAGAGTGGGGACTTCATCAAGAAGTCTTCCAACTGATTGCAAACCGATGGGAACTGCCACAGGTGGACATGATGGCGTCCCGCCTCAACAAAAAGCTAAAAAGATATTGCGCCAGGTCAAGGGACCCTCAGGCGATAGCTGTGGACGCCCTAGTGACACCGTGGGTGTACCAGTCGGTATATGTGTTTCCTCCTCTTCCTCTCATACCAAAAGTACTGAGAATAGTAAGAAAGAGAGGAATAAGAACAATACTCATTGTTCCGGACTGGCCAAGAAGGACTTGGTACCCGGAACTACAAGAAATGCGCACAGAGGACCCATGGCCTCTGCCTCTCAGACAGGACCTGCTGCAACAAGGGCCCTGTCTGTTCCAAGACTTACCGCTACTGCGTTTGACGGCATGGCGGTTGAACGCTGGATCCTAGCGGAAAAAGGCATTCCGGATGAAGTTATTCCTACGCTGATAAAGGCTAGGAAAGACGTGACAACAAAACATTATCACCGTATATGGCGGAAGTATGTTGCTTGGTGTGAGGCCAGGAAGGCCCCTACAGAGGAATTCCAACTGGGTCGTTTCCTGCACTTCCTACAGTCAGGGGTGACTATGGGCCTAAAATTGGGGTCCATAAAGGTCCAGATTTCGGCCCTATCCATTTTCTTTTAAAAAGAACTGGCTTCACTGCCTGAGGTTCAGACGTGCTGCATATTCAGCCCCCTTTTGTGCCACCAGTGGCGCCCTGGGATCTTAACGTTGTGTTGGATTTCCTGAAATCCCACTGGTTTAAACCACTTAAGACCGTGGAACTAAAGTATCTCACGTGAAAAGTGGTCATGCTGTTGGCCTTAGCATCGGCTAGGCGTGTGTCGGAATTGGCGGCTTTGTCATGTAAAAGCCCATATCTGATCTTCCATATGGACAGGGCAGAATTGAGGACTCGTCCCCAATTTCTCCCAAAGGTGGTGTCATCGTTTCATTTGAACCAACCTATTGTGGTGCCTGCGGCTACTCGGGACTTGGAGGACTCCAAGTTGCTGGACGTAGTCAGGGCTTTGAAAATATGTTTTCAAGAACGGCTGGAGTCAGGGAGACTGACTCGCTGTTTATCTTGCATGCACCCAACAAGCTGGGTGCTCCTGCTTCAAAGCAAACTATTGCTCGCTGGATCTGTAGCATGATTCAGCAGGCTCATTCTGCGGCTGGATTGCCGCATCCATAATCTGTGAAGGCCCATTCCACAAGGAAGGTGGGCTCTTCTTGGGCGGCTGCCCGAGGGGTCTCGGCTTTACAGCTTTGCCGAGCAGCTACTTGGTCGGGTTCAAACACATTTGCAAAGTTCTACAAGTTTGATACCCTGGCTGAGGAGGACCTTGTGTTTGCTCATTCGGTGCTGCAGAGTCATCCGCACTCTCCCGCCCGTTTGGGAGCTTTGGTATAATCCCCATGGTCCTTACGGAGTTCCCAGCATCCACTAGGACGTCAGAGAAAATAAGAATTTACTCACCGGTAATTCTATTTCTCGTAGTCCGTAGTGGATGCTGGGCGCCCGTCCCAAGTGCGGATTTTCTGCAATAAGTGTATATAGTTATTGCTTAACTAAGGGTTATTGTTATGAGCCATCCGTTGAGTGAGGCTCAGTTGTTGTTCATACTGTTAACTGGGTATGGTTATCACAAGTTGTACGGTGTGATTGGTGTGGCTGGTATGAGTCTTACCCGGGATTCAAAATCCTTCCTATTTGTGTCAGCTCTTCCGGGCACCATATCCTAACTGAGGTCTGGAGGAGGGTCATAGAGGGAGGAGCCAGTGCACACCAGGTAGTCCTAAAGCTTTCTTTAGTTGTGCCCATTCTCCTGCGGAGCCGCTATTCCCCATGGTCCTTACGGAGTTCCCATCATCCACTACGGACTACGAGAAATAGTATTACCGGTGAGTAAATTCTTATTTTAAAGCGCTGCAGGGTATTATATATTAAGGTTTCAGAACCGGGACAGGCGCTGGGTTGTGAGCTGGCAAACTCCCTCTGTGTTTCTCTGACAGGCTTTACTGTGGGTCTGTCCCCCTTTTCGCCCAGTGTGTCTGTGGGTGTCGGTACAGGTGTGTCGGCATGTCTAAGGCGGAGTGCTCTTCCCAGGAGGAGACTGTGTTAGGGGCAGAAACGTCTGTGTGAGTGACTCTGTCGGCACCGCCGACTCCTGACTGGGTAAATGTGTTGAATGCTTTGAATGCTAATGTGGCTCTTATTAATAAGAGATTAGATAAATCTGAGTCTCAGCTAGGAGAGCGTTGTGGATTCATCAATGGAATGCTGATGCTTACTCTAAGAAAGCTATGGAGTCTCTACCGTTTTGTATTGTTTGGTGAAGGTCTTGCTGAGTTGGTATCTACGGCTACCGCGGGTAAGTCGTCATTTTTGCCTTATGTTCCTCCACAACAAAAGAAAGCTCACCACTTGCAGATGCAGTCCTTTCGGCCAAATAAATACAAAAAAGGCCGAGGTTATTCCTTTCTACTAGAGGAAGAGGAAAAGGTAAAAGATCTCCGGCCGTGGCAGGTTCTAAGAGCAGAATTCCTCCCCGGCTTCTGCCAAATCCACCGCATGACGCTGGGGCTCCTCTGCGGGAGTCCGCACCGGTGGGGGCACGTCTCAAGCTCTTCAGTCAGTTCTGGGCTCGTTCGGCCCTAGACCCGTGGATTTTAGAAATAGTGTCCCAGGGATACAAACTGGAGTTTCAAGATGTTTCCCCTCAACGTTTTTTCAAATCGGCCTTACCAGATTCTCTTCCGAACAGGGAGGTAGTATGCGATGCAATACAAAAGTTGTGTCTGAATCAAGTCATTGTCGCGGGTTCCTCCGGGACAACAGGGAGAAGGCTTTTATTCAAGCCTGTTTGTGGTTCCGAAGCCGGACGGCTCGGTCAGACCAATTCTGAACCTAAAGTCCCTCAATCTTTACCTAAGAAAATCAAATTCAAGATGGAATCTCTCCGAGAAGTGATCTCCAGTCTCGAGGAAGGGGATTTCATGGTGTCGGTCGACATAAAGGATGACTACTTACACATCCCCACATATCCTCCGCATCAGACTTACCTGAGGTTTGCTACTCAGGATTGTCATTACCAATTTCAGACGTTGCCGTTTGGTCTGTCCACGGCTCCGAGGATTTTCACCAAGGTAATGGCAAAAATGATGGTTCTCCTTCACAGGCAAGGAGTCACAATTATCCCTTACCCGGACGATCTCCTGATAAAGGCGTGATCCAAAGACAAGCTGGAGCAGGACATTACGCTCTCTCTGACAGTTCTGCAACATGGTTGGCTCCTAAACCTGCCGAAGTCACAGTTGAATCCGACGAAGCAGCTGTTGTTTTTGGGAATGATTCTGGACACGGAATTACAGAGTTTTTCTTCCAGAAGAGAAGGCTCTGGAAATTCAGAGTTTGGTCAAACAAATTCTGAAACCAGCGAGAGTATCAATTGATCAATGCACTCAGTTGCTGGGGAAGATGGTGGTGCCATTCAGTTTGGCAGATTCCATGCCAGAGTGTTTCAGTGGGACCTATTGGACAAGTGGTCCGGATCCCATCTGCACTTACACCGGAAATTAATTCTATCCTCCAAGACCAGAATCTCACTCCTGTGGTGGCTGCACAGCTCTCACCTCCTAGAGGGACGCAGGTTCGGGATCCAGGACTGGATCCTAGTAACCACGGAAGCGAGTCTCCGAGGCTCGGGAGCAGTCACACAGGGGGAAACCTTCCAGGGAAAATGGACAAGCCAGGAAGTTTGTCTACACATAAACGTTCTGGAGTTAAGGGCCATTTACAATGGCCTTCTTCAAGCGAAAAGTCTTCTTCGCAACCGTCCCGTCCTAATACAATCGGACAATATAACAGCAGTAGCGCACATAAACCGCCAGGGCGGAACACAGAGCAGGGCGGCAATGACAGAGGCCACAAAAGTTCTCAGCTGGGCGGAAAGATATACAATCGCTCTGTCAGCAATCTTCATTCCAGGAGTGGACAACTGGGAAGCTAGACGTCCTCAGCAGACACGATCTCCATCCAGGAGAGTGGGGTCTTCATCAAGAGGTCTTCACAGAAGTGACAAGTCTTTGGGGAATTCCTCAAATAGACATGATGGCGTCTCGCCTCAACAAGAAACTTCAGAGATATTGTTCCAGATCGAGGGACCCTCGAGCAATAGCGGTGGACGCGCTGGTAACACCATGGGTGTTTCAGTCGGTGTATGTGTTTTCTCCGCTTCCACTCATTCCAAAGGTGCTAAAGATCAGTTGATCCTCATTACCCCGGACTGGCCAAGGAGGGCTTGGTATCCAGATCTTCAGGAATTACTCATAAGAGATCCCTGGCCTCTTCCTCTATGAGAGTATCTGTTACAGCAGGGGCCGTGCATGTACCACGACTTGCCGCGGCTACGTTTGACTGCTTGGCAGGTTGAACGCCGGATCCTAACCTGAAAGGGTATTCCCAGTGAAGTTATTCCCACACTTCTTCAAGCTAGAGAAGGAGTAACGTCTAAACATCACCGTATTTGGAGAAAATATGTGTCTTGGTGTGAATCCAAGAGGGCTCCTATGGAAGAGTTTCAGCTAGGGCGTTTTCTTCATTTCCTGCAAGCAGGTGTGGATGCGGGCCTAAAGTTAGGCTCGATTAAAGTACAAATTTCGGCCTTATCGGTTTTCTTTCAAAAACAGTTGGCCTCCTTTCCAGAAGTTCAGACTTTCGTGAAAGGAGTATTGTACATCCAACCTCCATTTGTGCCCCCAGTGGCACCATGGGATCTTAACGTGGTGTTGCATTTTCTTCAATCACATTGGTTTGAACCTTTACAGAAGGTTGAGTTGAAATTTCTCACTTGAAAAGTGGTCATGCTATTGGCCTTGGCATCCGCAAGGCGGGTGTCTGAGTTAGCGGCTTTGTCTCACAAGAGTCCTTATTTAATCTTCCATGAAGATAGAGCGGAGTTGAGGACTCGTCAACAATTTCTGCCGAAGGCGGTTTCATCGTTCCACATGAACCAGCCTATTGTGGTACCAGTGGCTACTGACGCCTTCGAGGAGTCAAAATCTCTCGATGTTGTCAGGGCCTTGAAGATTTATGTCGCCAGAACGGCTCAATTTAGGAAAACGGAAGCTCTGTTTATCCTGTATGCTGCCAACAAGCTTGGAATGCCTGCTTCCAAGCAGACTATTGCGCGCTGGATCTGTAATACAATTCAGCATGCTCATTCTACGGCTGGATTGCCGTTACCAAAATCAGTGAAGGCCCACTCTACCTGAAAAGTGGGCTCATCCTGGGCGGCTGCCCGCGGAGTCTCGGCATTACAACTCTGCCGAGCAGCTACTTGGTCGGGTTCAAACACTTTAGCAAAATTTTACAAGTT
The DNA here is from genome assembly GCF_028390025.1 of Pseudophryne corroboree. Lineage (NCBI taxonomy): Eukaryota > Metazoa > Chordata > Amphibia > Anura > Myobatrachidae > Pseudophryne > Pseudophryne corroboree. Next base: position 331,756,790 of record NC_086444.1, read on the forward strand.
TGATACCCTGGCTGATGTGGATCTCATGTTTGGTCAATCGGTGCTGCAGAGTCATTCGCACTCACGCCCGTTCTATAGCTTTGGTATAAACCCCATGGTTCTTATGGTGTTCCCAGCATCCGCTAGGACGTATGAGAAAATAGGATTTTAATATCTACTGGTAAATCCTTTTCTCTTTGTCCGTAGAGGATGCTGGGCGCCCGTCCCAGTGCGGACTCTATCAGCAGTTATTAGTTATGTTTACACACGGGTTGTGTTACGTTATAGTCAGCCTGTTGCTGACGTTGTTCATGCGATTGACTGGAGTTTCTGTTAAATGCCATGTTGTACGGCGTGTTTGAGGTGTGAGCTGGTATGTGTCCCACCTTAGTTAACAATAAATCCTTTCTCCTTCATCCACTAGGGGCCACTGGAGCGTAGTTACAATGGGGAAATAGTAGGCAGTAATTGGGAGCTGGCACTTTAAAATTCTCACACTGTGGCTAGCTCCTCCCCTACTATCTCCCCTCCAAGCCAGTCTTACTTTGTGCCCGAGGTGAGCTGGTTCACTTGGGTTTAGCTGAAGAATTTTTTTTTTTTTTTTTCTTACATACACTCACAGACTGGCAGCTCTGCCACTGCCAGTCTGCACCGCGGGAGCTGCCGGCGGGGTCCCATCGCAGCTGCGTGCGGCTCGGGATGGGCCCCAGCTGAGGGAGACGCTGAGCTCTCCTGAGTTGGCCGGACACCGCTGCGTGCAGCGCGTGTCGGGGCCGCTCCACCAGCAGAAGATTCCGGCAGCATGGCAGCGGTGAGTATAAGGGGCCGGACACCGCTGCGTGCGGCGCGTGTCGGGGCCGATCCACCAAGAACAGCAGCAGTGGTGAGTGAGCTGTACTTTATTTGTGGTGGCTATTTATGTTTTTAGAGCAATGCACTGTTTATTGTTGTACAACCCACTCCAGAAGGGCTCTCTGGGGCTGTAATGTACTGAGTGCTTCATTGTATCCTACCTGTTCCTCCTTATGGAGAAACAGACATGATAAATGGGGGAGGCTGAGTATGTGATTACAAACGGGGTGTGTGTGTGTCATTCTGATACCATCGCTCACTGATGACCCCCCGCACGGATCCCCGCTCAGCGCGACTCACAGAGCCGGCACAGCGATCCCGCTGGAGCGCAAAGCAATTTTTCTCTATCGTCCTAGTGGATGCTGGGGTTCCTGAAAGGACCATGGGGAATAGCGGCTCCGCAGGAGACAGGGCACAAAAAGTAAAGCTTTCCGATCAGGTGGTGTGCACTGGCTCCTCCCCCTATGACCCTCCTCCAAGCCTCAGTTAGATTTTTGTGCCCGGCCGAGAAGGGTGCAATCTAGGTGGCTCTCCTAAAGAGCTGCTTAGAGAAAGTTTAGCTTAGGTTTTTTATTTTACAGTGAGTCCTGCTGGCAACAGGATCACTGCAACGAGGGACTTAGGGGAGAAGAAGTGAACTCACCTGCGTGCAGGATGGATTGGCTTCTTGGCTACTGGACATCAGCTCCAGAGGGACGATCACAGGTACAGCCTGGATGGTCACCGGAGCCTCGCCGCCGGCCCCCTTGCAGATGCTGAAACATGAAGAGGTCCAGAATCGGCGGCAGAAGACTCCTCAGTCTTCTAAAGGTAGCGCACAGCACTGCAGCTGTGCGCCATTTTCCTCTCAGCACACTTCACACGGCAGTCACTGAGGGTGCAGGGCGCTGGGAGGGGAGCGCCCTGGGAGGCAAATGAAAACCTATTTGGCTAAAAAATACCTCACATATAGCCTCCGGGGGCTATATGGAGATATTTAACCCCTGCCAGAATACACTAAAGAGCGGGAGACGAGCCCGCCGGAAAAGGGGCGGGGCCTATCTCCTCAGCACACAGCGCCATTTTCCTTACACAGCTCCGCTGGTCAGGACGGCTCCCAGGTCTCTCCCCTGCACTGCACTACAGAAACAGGGTAAAACAAGAGAGGGGGGGCAAAATAGTGGCAAAAATTATATTATAAAAGCAGCTATACAGGGAGCACTTATTATAAGGCTATCCCTGTCATATATAGCGCTTTTGGTGTGTGCTGGCAAACTCTCCCTCTGTCTCCCCAAAGGGCTAGTGGGGTCCTGTCTTCGTTAAGAGCATTCCCTGTGTGTCTGCTGTGTGTCGGTACGTGTGTGTCGACATGTATGAGGACGATATTGGTGTGGAGGCGGAGCAATTGCCAAATATGGGGATGTCACCTCCTAGGGGGTCGACACCAGAATGGATGCCTTTATTTATGGAATTACGGGATAGTGTCAACACGCTAAAGCAGTCGTTTGACGACATGAGACGGCCGGACAATCAGTTAGTGCCTGTCCAGGCGCCTCAAACACCGTCAGGGGCTGTAAAACGCCCTTTGCCTCAGTCGGTCGACACAGACCCAGACACAGGCACTGGTTCCAGTGGCGACGGTGACGAATCAACCGTATTTTCCAGTAGGGCCACACGTTATATGATTTTGGCAATGAAGGAGGCGTTACATTTAGCTGATACTACAGGTACCACTAAACAGGTTATTATGTGGGGTGTGAAAAAACTACCTATAGTTTTTCCTGAATCAGAAGAACTAAATGATGTATGTGATGAAGCGTGGGTTGCCCCCGATAAAAAGATGCTAATTTCAAAGAAGTTATTAGCTTTATACCCTTTCCCGTCAGAGGTTAGGGCGCGCTGGGAAACACCTCCTAGGGTGGACAAGGCGCTCACACGCTTATCTAAACAAGTGGCGTTACCCTCTCCTGAGACGGCCGCACTTAAAGATCCAGCAGATAGGAGGATGGAAAATATCCAAAAAAGTATATACACACATACAGGTGTTATACTACGACCAGCTATAGCGACAGCCTGGATGTGCAGTGCTGGAGTAGCTTGGTCAGAGTCCCTGATTGAAAATATTGATATCCTGGATAGGGACAATGTTTTACTGTCTTTAGAGCAAATAAAGGATGCATTTCTTTATATGCGTGATGCACAGAGGGATATCTGCACACTGGCATCACGGGTAAGTGCTATGTCCATTTCGGCCAGAAGAAGTTTATGGACGCGACAGTGGTCAGGCGATGCGGACTCAAAACGGCATATGGAAGTTTTGCCGTATAAAGGGGAGGAGTTATTTGGAGTCGGTCTATCAGATTTGGTGGCCACGGCTACAGCCGGGAAATCCACCTTTTTACCTCAAGCTACTCCCCAACAGAAAAAGACACCGACTTTTCAACCGCAGCCCTTTCGTTCCTTTAAAAACAAGAGAGCAAAGGGATATTCATATCTGCCACGAGGCAGAGGAAGGGGGAAGAGACACCGACAGGCAGCTCCTTCCCAGGAACAGAAGCCCTCCCCCGCTTCTACAAAAGCCTCAGCATGACGCTGGGGCTTCTCAAGCGGACTCGGGGGCGGTGGGCGGTCGTCTCAAGAATTTCAGCGCGCAGTGGGCTCACTCGCAGGTAGATCCCTGGATCCTGCAGATAATATCTCAGGGGTACAGGTTGGAACTAGAGACAGATCCGCCTCGCCGTTTCCTGAAGTCTGCTTTACCAACGTCCCCCTCAGAAAGGGAGACGGTTTTGGAAGCCATTCACAAGCTGTACTCTCAGCAGGTGATAGTCAAGGTACCTCTTCTACAACAGGGAAAGGGGTATTATTCCACTCTATTTGTGGTACCGAAGCCGGACGGCTCGGTAAGACCTATTCTAAATCTGAAGTCCTTGAACCTGTACATAAAGAAGTTCAAGTTCAAAATGGAGTCACTCAGAGCAGTGATAGCGAACCTGGAAGAAGGGGACTTTATGGTGTCCTTGGACATCAAGGATGCGTACCTCCACGTTCCAATTTACCCCTCACACCAGGGGTACCTCAGGTTCGTTGTACAAAACTGTCACTATCAGTTTCAGACGCTGCCGTTCGGATTGTCCACGGCACCTCGGGTCTTTACAAAGGTAATGGCCGAGATGATGATTCTTCTTCGAAGAAAAGGCGTATTAATTATCCCATACTTGGACGATCTCCTAATAAGGGCAAGGTCCAGAGAACAGCTAGAGAGGGGATTAGCACTGTCTCAAGAAGTGCTAAAACAGCACGGCTGGATTCTGAATATTCCAAAATCCCAGTTAATGCCGACAACTCGTCTGCTGTTCCTAGGGATGATTCTGGACACGGTTCAGAAAAAGGTTTTTCTCCCGGAGGAAAAAGCCAAGGAGTTATCCGAGCTTGTCAGGAACCTCCTAAAACCAGGAAAGGTGTCTGTACTGCACAAGAGTCCTGGGAAAAATGGTGGCTTCTTACGAAGCAATTCCATTCGGCAGATTCCATGCACGAATTTTCCAGAGGGATCTGTTGGACAAATGGTCAGGGTCGCATCTTCAGATGCACCAGCGGATAACCCTGTCTCCAAGGACAAGGGTATCTCTTCTGTGGTGGTTGCAGAGTGCTCATCTATTGGAGGGCCGCAGATTCGGCATACAGGATTGGATCCTGGTGACCACGGACGCCAGCCTGAGAGGCTGGGGAGCAGTCACACAAGGAAGAAACTTCCAGGGAGTGTGGACGAGCCTGGAAACGTCTCTTCACATAAACGTTCTGGAACTAAGAGCAATCTACAATGCTCTAAGCCAGGCAGAACCTCTGCTTCAAGGAAAACCGGTGTTGATCCAGTCGGACAACATCACGGCAGTCGCCCATGTAAACAGACAGGGCGGCACAAGAAGCAGGAGTGCAATGGCAGAAGCTGCAAGGATTCTTCGCTGGGCAGAGAATCATGTGATAGCACTGTCAGCAGTGTTCATCCCGGGAGTGGACAACTGGGAAGCAGACTTCCTCAGCAGACACGACCTTCACCCGGGAGAGTGGGGACTTCATCCGGAAGTCTTCCACATGCTGGTAACCCGTTGGGAAAGACCAATGGTGGACATGATGGCGTCTCGCCTCAACAAAAAACTGGACAGGTATTGCGCCAGGTCAAGAGATCCGCAGGCAATAGCTGTGGACGCGCTGGTAACGCCTTGGGTGTACCAGTCGGTGTATGTGTTTCCTCCTCTGCCTCTCATACCAAAAGTATTGAGAATTATACGGCAAAGAGGCGTAAGAACGATACTAGTGGTTCCGGATTGGCCAAGAAGGACTTGGTACCCGGAACTTCAAGAGATGATCACGGAAGATCCGTGGCCTCTACCTCTAAGGAGGGACTTGCTTCAGCAGGGTCCCTGTCTGTTTCAAGACTTACCGCGGCTGCGTTTGACGGCATGGCGGTTGAACGCCGGATCTTAAAGGAAAAAGGCATGCCGGAAGAAGTCATTCCTAATTTGATTAAAGCAAGGAAGGAAGTAACCGTGCAACACTATCACCGCATTTGGCGAAGATATGTTGCGTGGTGCGAGGATCGGAGTGCTCCGACGGAGGAATTTCAACTGGGTCGATTCCTACATTTCCTGCAATCAGGATTGTCTATGGGTCTCAAATTGGGATCTATTAAGGTTCAAATTTCGGCCCTGTCGATTTTCTTTCAAAAAGAATTGGCTTCAGTTCCTGAAGTCCAGACTTTTGTTAAGGGAGTGCTGCATATACAGCCTCCTGTGGTGCCTCCAGTGGCACCGTGGGATCTCAATGTGGTTTTGGAATTTCTAAAATCTCATTGGTTTGAACCACTGAAAAAGGTGGATTTAAAATATCTCACATGGAAAGTGACCATGTTACTAGCCCTGGCTTCGGCCAGGAGAGTGTCAGAACTGGCAGCTTTATCTTACAAAAGCCCATATCTGATTTTCCATTCGGACAGGGCAGAACTGCGGACTCGTCCGCATTTTCTCCCTAAGGTGGTGTCAGCATTTCATCTGAACCAGCCTATTGTAGTGCCTGCGGCTACAAGTGACTTGGAGGACTCCAAGTTACTGGACGTTGTCAGAGCATTAAAAATATATATTGCAAGGACAGCTGGAGTCAGAAAATCTGACTCGTTGTTTATATTGTATGCACCCAACAAGATGGGTGCTCCTGCGTCTAAGCAGACGATTGCTCGTTGGATCTGTAGCACAATCCAACTTGCACATTCTGTGGCAGGCCTGCCACAGCCTAAATCTGTAAAGGCCCACTCCACAAGGAAGGTGGGCTCATCTTGGGCGGCTGCCCGAGGGGTCTCGGCATTACAACTTTGCCGAGCAGCTACGTGGTCAGGGGAGAACACGTTTGTAAAATTTTACAAATTTGATACTCTGGCTAAGGAGGACCTGGAGTTCTCTCATTCGGTGCTACAGAGTCATCCGCACTCTCCCGCCCATTTGGGAGCTTTGGTATAATCCCCATGGTCCTTTCAGGAACCCCAGCATCCACTAGGACGATAGAGAAAATAAGAATTTACTTACCGATAATTCTATTTCTCGGAGTCCGTAGTGGATGCTGGGCGCCCATCCCAAGTGCGGATTATCTGCAATAATTGTACATAGTTATTGTTAACTAATTCGGGTTATTGTTTAGGAAGCCATCTTTCAGAGGCTCCTCTGTTATCATACTGTTAACTGGGTTTGATCACAAGTTGTACGGTGTGATTGGTGTGGCTGGTATGAGTCTTACCCGGGATTCAAAATTCCTCCCTTATTGTGTACGCTCGTCCGGGCACAGTACCTAACTGAGGCTTGGAGGAGGGTCATAGGGGGAGGAGCCAGTGCACACCACCTGATCGGAAAGCTTTACTTTTTGTGCCCTGTCTCCTGCGGAGCCGCTATTCCCCATGGTCCTTTCAGGAACCCCAGCATCCACTACGGACTCCGAGAAATAGAATTATCGGTAAGTAAATTCTTATTTTAAATTGGGCGCCTTGTACGGAGGGGGCGGAGCTAAGTCCCGCTCTGTACAGCGGGCTCAGCGCTCCCTGCTCCCAGGCGGCGACTCGCGCTCTGTACAGCGCAACACTCCCCGGCGGCGGCTCGCAGATACAGGGCTCTACTAGCTCTGTATAGCGGGCTCAACGCTCCCCGCTCCCCGGCGCTGACTCGCAGGTCCAGCGGAGGGTACAGGGCGCTTCCCGCTTCGGTTTTGCAACAAGGCGCCATAACCCGGGGGCGGAGCTAACTCCCGCTCTGTACAGCGGGCTCAGCGCTCTCCGCTCCCCGGCCACTGTTATAGTGTAGTGGCAATTTATCTGAGTTTAATGCACATGGTGCTGGTGAGAACGTAATATAGTCAGAGTGGCTCAGCACTAATCCAGTCTTCCACTATATAGATTTAATCTCATAGTCCAGAGGAGTTTCACTCTGGCGGCCATTTCCTCCCTGCAGGGGAAACCTCTGCCACATCCAGGTACAGACCTGGCTTCATATTTACAGTGTCTCCTATAGCCTAGTGGGCTAATCTTGCATACTCATGAGATAAAGTCCCATGTATATTGGATGTTCAGTTATAAGAGTTAACATAGCTCCGCCTTGCCACATAACATTTCTCCCCAGCTTTTATCATTGGCTAACCGCCATTTGGGGTGACCATCCGGGTTCTCCTTCCCTTTATTATTCCTTTATGTCACTTGTAATTTGGAGAATGTGTGTGGCATCAGACAAGTACACTAGTAGCGGGGACATCTGAACACCGGGACCAGGGTTGTGATCCCAAAAAAATGTAAGAAATACCTGTTAGGTGGGGATTGTGCGGGGCAGCCATCTCTTCAGCCCTCAACGCAGGGCGGGGGTGTTGCCTTCCCTTTATATTATTTCTTGGTGTCACTAATTACTAATGCTATTTGTAATTTGGGAATGTGTGTAAGGCATCAGACAAATAGTGCGGTGGCTCAGTACGCTAGTAGCGGCTATCTGAACAGGGGTTTGAATCCAAAGCTCCTATAGCCTAGGGCTAAGACTCCTGTCCCACAGCACAGCGCTACTGGTTCAGGTCTCCGCTGCTTCAGAAAGTTTATTTGAATCGTGTCGGTCACACATTATAGTGCAGACCTTACATAGGGCTGTGTTTATTTAACCCACCTTTTCTCCTTTCGTTTGTCTCACCTGGGATAGTCAAAGAATTCCCTCTTAGGTGTGCAGTATGCGGTAGAGCCATCTGCTTAACCCTCCACGCACCTGCAGGACACTCCTGTTTGAACAGCTCAGATTATGCAGGTAATGTCACTCTTAACCAGAGACCTTGTACGTCATTTCACCTCTCCAGGTTTCTAAAGGAACCTTGCTAACCTTCCATGTTACAATACTGATGATGTCTGTTTTCTGTGGAGTCTGAACCAGTGTCTCAGTATATCCAGGTGCATTATACAGCAGTTCGTCTGATACTGCAGGTAAAGGAGGCGGACACGTCAAGTCCATCAGGGTTCAACGCCGATGACGAAATGACAGCGACTGGTCCAGTATCGGATGAGCTGGGCAGGCTCCGGTAGACACCCGAATACACAATTTCAGGTATCAAACAATGTTTGTTTTCCTATCCTTTCCCCGCAGACGGAAGGAAATGGTATCAGTACCTTTCCAGGGTATACCCCTCGATGTATCGCCGGTCCAACAAACTGCCGTTTTTTCCTGAGGCAACCTTGCTCAGGGATCCATCGAACACACATATACGGCAGCGGGGTTCTACCTTGTCCGGAGCAGGTAGGTTGTGGAACAATTGTCCTCTAGGTTACAGGATGTTTCACATCAGGATCAATTGATACTTTGGTACGGGTCAGAATCACGATTCTGCTTTATGTTCTTGGGAGGTCTTCACGTCTGCAGACTCGGAACCTGCATATTCGCTTGGGCTGTCTTAACCCGACGACATCTGGGGCTGCGACAGTGACAGGTGAACATGAAAGCCTACGGGGCAGATGGTTCAGGGGAAGGAACTTTCTGCAGGATTTCTTGAACCATTGGAGGTAAGTCCACTTTGCTTTCTCCTACTACTGCCCCAGCTCCAAGACAGACCTTTACCGGTCTTTCCTTTAGATTTTTCTGTGCCCTTTCAAGCTTTCGACTCCACACGGGCGATATCCAAGGTCCTACATGCTGAGCGGAAGATAGAACAGCCCTTACTGCCCGTGGGACATCAAAGATGCCACTGATAGCACCCCCCACCCCTACCGCTGAAGGATGGGTAGGGGCCCCAATGCATTGCTTTGCCCAGGGGCCTACACTGCTGTTAAGACGGCCCTGTTCATGCCATATAAAAAAATTATTCCTAAGATGTACATATTTATATCCTCCAATATAAACAAAGATCACAGAAGCAGAGGTTCAGCATCCTCGGTCCAGTCTGACTTTGTCATCCAATACACCCACTACAGGTCAAACCTTCCTACCACCTGGAGGGTCCCAGGGTAGGCACATGTCGGGGTCCTACGGGGAGTACTGAGAAGGCTTGGGCGGTTACAGACTAGATTTTGGAGTACAACCGTGTCAGGAGTCAAGAGAGTCATACTGCAGTCGGCGCTCCATATGCTTCTAACCGCAAAGGATGTTGATCCCTGTTTTTCAGATATCATTTGAATCGGGACAGTTCTCAGGCCTTTGTTTTCTTTTCACGTTCCGAAGCCTGTTGGCTCGGCCAGGCCTATTCTGGCCTTAGAATCCTTTCAGTCTGTGATTGCTAGTTTTGGACAAGATAGGGAGTTTTACGTGTCCCTTGTCTGCAGGGAGGCCTGTTTACTGATTTCCGTTGGGTTTCCTCATCGGGCTTTTCTCAGATTCGCATTACAGGATACTCATTTTCACTGTCAGTCCATTTCCATTCGGTCTCTCTTCCGCTCACACAGGGTTCAGGAAGATCACAGAATAAATCTTTCCCAAGGGCAGGAAGTACGTTGGTTCCCTAATGGGACAATCTACTGCTACTATCCCACTTTGTACATTAGGTGGCTTCTGAATATCCGGAGGATCCAGGAGCTTCTGGTTCGACACGGATCCAAAAATTATGCCCCTCGTAGACGTTTCTCAACACGGTCCGTCGGAGGATTTTTCCTTCCTCGGCACCAGGTACTCTATTTCTTCAGTCAAGCTGCGACGCAATGAGTGGTCGCCTACATTCCCCTCAGAGCGGGGGACAACAATCTTCTTTCCATGTCAAGCCGCCAGGTCAGACTCCCGGGTGAGGGGACATTCCCCGGAGTTTTGTCAACTGGTCCGCTGTTGGCGGAGATTTCGGATCGACCTCAGAGCGTTCTGACTGACTCTTTAACCCTTTACTACTCTCGGACGTGAGCTCTGGCGGCAGTAGCCGAGGATGCCCTCAGGGCTCCTGGGAGTTTTCTGGTTATTCTATCCTGCCTCCTTTTCTATTTCTACCTCTCTTTCGGTAACACAGGAGGGAAATATGCGTGCTAGTCCTCTCGATGGCTCCGGTTGGGCCACGCATGACTTGAAGATACAGCTACACCTGTTGTCAGTAGAGGAGCCTTGGCTCCTACCTCGACTGGACTGTCTACTTCAACAGGGCCCTTTTCTTTGTTCAATCTTACACTGGTTTCATTTAACCGTGTGACTGTTCACGAGACCTCAGAAGGGAGGAGTTCCCTAGTTCGGTTAGGCCTACTGGGCCCCGATTTTAGAAGTCAGTTACCTCTTCTCGCTTTTACCACTTTTGGAAAACTGTATGGGACATACTAAGGATAAAAGGGGTTTTCCCCTTCTTTCAGTTACCATTCAGCCGTCATCTTTGGTTTCTCTGGGAGGTTTTGCTCCGCTGCGCTTCAAACCACATTGACCTGAATTTTAGGTCTCTGCCTTTTTCGGTTTTCTTCCAAAAGAAATTAGCCTGGCGGCCGTAAGTTCGGGCTCTCTTTCAGGGAGTTCTCTATTGGCAACTCCCCCGGCTGAGCTTCGGCCTCAGCGGTCGTTTCTTCCAAAGGGGATGTCCGTTTTTCATATAAATCTGACACTAGTGTTTTTCGATCCTCTTTGACTGTTGTCAGGGCTCGCCGACTCTCTCTACAGAGGTCTTAGGCTATTCGACGAAGGGCTTTTCTTTGTTCTGTACGATGCTCCCGTACTAAATAGCCGGGGTCCCAGCATATGCTGGGCTGTTGGATACATCTGACCATCAGACAGTCTTCTTGGCGGTTGCTCAGGAGCCTCCGTTTTCCATTTCAGCGCACTTTACGCGCGTGGTGGGACCTTCGTGGGCGGCTGCCCGTGGGGTCTCCATGACTACTTTATGTCGGGCGGCTACTTGGTCGGACCGACATTCGTTTTGTCAAATTCTACAGGTTTGACACTTTTGCGGCCTCTGCATCACAGTTTGGCCGAGCGGTTTTACAGGACTCTCAGCGCTCTCCCACCCGTTTTGGGAGCTCTGGGACGTCCCCATTGTAACTACGCTCCAGTGGCCCCTAGTGGATGAAGGAGAAATCAGGATTTTGGTACTTACCGATAAATCCCTTTCTCCGATTCCACAGGGGCCACTGGACGCCCGCCCAGCGCTGTTCCTCCTTGTTTTTTGCTTAACGGTTTGCAGATCACCATATGACTGCTTGTTGAGTTCGGGCTAGCCGGTTGGTTGTTAGGTTCTGTTCCAGGTTTGGTCTGTGTTATCCTGGTTTACAGGGCTTCATTAACCTCCTCTACCTTACGGTTTGTTTATTCCAGCTCTCCTCGGGCACAGTTTTACGTAGACTGGCTTGGAGGGGAGATAGTAGGGGAGGAGCTAGCCACAGTGTGAGAATTTTAAAGTGCCAGCTCCCAATTACTGCCTACTATTTCCCCATTATAACTACGCTCCAGTGGCCCCTGTGTAATCGGAGAAAGGGATTTATCGGCAAGTACCAAAATCCTGATTTCCTTGAAATGTCCGTCTCCCTGGGCACGGTTCCTATAACTGGAGTCTGGAGGAGGGGCATAGAGGGAGGAGCCAGTTCACACCCATTCAAAGTCTTAAAGTGCCCATGTCTCCTGCGGATCCCGTCTATACCCCATGGTTCTTATGGTGCCCCCAGCATCCTCTACGGACTAAGAGAAAAGGATTTACCGGTAGGTATTAAAATCCTATTTTTAATTACCTAAAGGTAAATCCTTTTCTCGTAGTCCGTAGAGGATGCTGGGCGCCCGCCCAGCGCTTCGTGATCCTGCAGTGGTTACTTGGTTCAGTACTGTTTTGTTACTTCGTTAAGTAATCTTGTTCAGCCGTTGCTGATGTTTCAAGCTAGTTAGCTTGGTTTGCCTTGTATGTGTGAGCTGGTGTGAATCTCGCCACTATCTGTAAAGTCCTTCTCTCGAAGTTGTCCGTCTCCTCGGGCACAGTTTCTACACTGAGTCTGGTAGGAGGGGCATAGAGGGAGGAGTAAGCCCACACTCTCAAACTCTTAAAGTGCCAGTGGCTCCTAGTGGACCCGTCTATATCCCATGGTACTAATGTGGACCCTAGCATCCTCTACGGACTACGAGAATAGGATTTACCGGTAGGTAATTAAAAACCTTATTTCTTTTTCATCCACTAGGGGTCACTGGAGTACTCTTGGGATATGGACGGCTTAGCAGAAACAAAGGCACTGAATATTTAAATTTAGAACTCTCCACCCCTCCATATCCCAGAGTACCTCAGTGTACGACCTCAGTGTTTTTTCTGTGCTCAAAGCACTAACATCGGCTTGTGGGAGTTCCCACACTTTGTGGAAGATTTTATTAATTTTTCATTTTTACTTTTTCCTTTTTACTTTTTTCAACTAATTCCGTCTGAACGACTTCAATTCCTAGGTATGATTATAAATACGGTAAATCAAAGAGATTTACCTACTACACCAGAAAGAACAAATATACCATCTAGTACAATTAGTGCAAAAGCCACGCACACTAGCGGTACATTGGTGTATTCGCCTATTAGGAACAATGAGGTGTTTTCAAAGCGCTTTAGTTCGCCGGGTTTCACTCGCGTTTCCCACAGGGGGGCGAGGGTGTATATACTCTGGACGAGAGTCTCAGAGGTTGAGGAGTTGTAGTTAAAAAGGTCAGCGACAGGGGTTCTAAAACGGATCACGACAGATTGCTGTCTATAAATGTCCTGGAACTCCGTGCACTTTACACTGCACTACATGCTTCGCTTTCAGTCTGTCCAAGTGTAGTCAGACAACGCATCGGGAGTTGCATACACAACAACCAGGGAGGACCGAGAAGCCGCATTGCAATGCGGGAGGTAGCTCGAATCCTCAATTGCCCAGAACACCATTAGGTGATGTTGTCGACGGGGTTCATTCCGGGAGTGGACATCTGTTAGACAAATGATCTCACCCGTCGGGATTTTCATCCAGAAAACTGGGCATTAAATCCAGAGGTGGTTCACATGTGGATCCACAGGTGGGGTTACCCTCAGGTGTACATGATGGCATCTCGCCACAATTACAAACGCTCAGTATGTGTACAGAACGACAGATCACAAGGGCAGTGGCGGTGGAGGCTCTCACATTCGCGTGGTCGTACAGCTTTGTGTATCTGGCTCCACCATTTCCGCTGATCTCTCCGTTGCTAAAACGGATCATAAGACAGTTCGTCACAGTCATACTAGTGATATCTCATGGGTTTCGGAGAGCTTGCTTCTCGAATCTCCAAGGAATACTCGCACACGATCTTTGCCCGCTCATAATACGTCCAACCTGTTACAACAGGGACCGTTCTTTTACCCCTATTTACCTATGTACCGCTGCTGCGGTTGACGGGGTGGTGGTTCAGACCGCCCTCTTAAGAAAAGACATAGGGCATTACAGATCGGTTATACCAACCATGTTACGAGCTAGGAAGCCACTTACGGCAGCTCATTATTACAAAATTTGGTGTGCCTATATAGGTGGGTGTGAAGCTCGGATGTTTCCGACATCATCTTTCAAGTTACCCGTATTCTGTTATTTTACAGACGGGGTGGGATGGACAACTGCATTTATCTACACTGAGGGTGCAGGTATCTGTATGGTCAATTTATTTTCAAAGACGTTTGACTCTATTGCGTCAGTACACACTTTTTTACAAGGTGTCATCAGAGTGCAGCCTCCATTTATCCCACCTACAGGGCCATGCGACTTGAAGCTGGGTTCAGTTGTCTTACAGTTTTCATCTTTTGAACCCTTACAACAAATGGGGATTAAGTTTCTCACTTGGAAAACGGTTTTTCTTCTAGCCTTAGCTTCGGCAAGGGTTTTGTTTTCACATTTGGGTGCCTTGTATTCCAAGCCACCGTATTTGGGTTTCCTCATGACAGAGCGGAACTTCGGACGAATTCCGATTTCTTATTTTTCACATCAATAAACCAATAGTGTTTCCTGTGTTGACAGCACATTCTATAATTCTGAATGTGGTACGCGCATTACGCGTTTATATGTCCCGAACGTCTACAGTTCGTAATACGGATACGTTGTTTGTTCTCTATGATGCTGCCAACTGGGGTTAGCCAGTTTCTCAGCAGACATTATCCAGTTGGATAAAACTGACTACAAGTCAGGCTTACCTTAGGGCTAAGTTACAGTCGCCTAGGTCAGTAATAGCTCATCCCACAGATTCTGTGGGAATGTCATGACCAGCTGGTCGTGGAGCTTCTACGACGCGGCTACATAGTCTTCAGTGCACACGTTTGTGCGCGTTTACGCGTTTTGAAACGTTTGCGGCATCAGCATCTAGCTTTGGCCGCCTACTGTTACAGGTGTCAAACAGCTCTCCCGCCCACGAGGGAAGCTTTGGTACGTCCCAAGAGTACTCCAGTGACCCCTAGTGGATGAAAAAGAAAATAGGATTTTGGTACTTACCAGGTAAATCCTTTTCTTTGAATCCATAGGGGGCACTGGACGCCCACCCAGAGCAGTTTTACCTGGGTTGTTTTAAGCTCAGAGGAGCTTATGGTAACACATTTTCACCGATTGGTTCAAGTTATAAAGGTCTATCGGTTATGGTGTCAACTGTTTAGTTGACAGTAACGTTATGTGTCAACTTTGTTGTTGTCCGTTATGTTATAGGAATTCTCCATTGTCAACCTCTCTATAGTTCCTGTTCGCTCAGTAAAAAACACTGAGGTCGTACACAGGTACTCTGGGATATGGAGGGGTGGAGAGTTCTAAATTTAAATATTCAGTGCCTTTGTTTCTGCTAAGCCGTCCATATCCCAAGAGTACTCCAGTGCCCCCTATGGATTCAAAGAAAAGGATTTACCTGGTAAGTACCAAAATCCTATTTTCCGACACGTCGGAAACCACATGGATTGTCGTATTAGCCGCGTACACATGCGTACCGCTGCCAAATTCGACAGGTTTTGGTCCCAGTACCGACAATGTCATTCCGACTTTTTTTAAACTCGGATTGACATTGTCTGAACCGGGGAGATAAGACGGGGGACAGGTCAGCGGGGACAGCACAATGTGTGGAGACGAGCGGGGACAGTGTGGCGTGGACGGCTGGGGAGCGGGGTGAACGGCTGGGGAGCGGCGTAGATGGCTAAGGAGCGGCGTGGACGGCTGAGGAGCGGGGAGCGACTGTTGGGACGGAGCGGCGTGGACAGGTGAGCAGTGGCTGTCGGGAGCGGACAAATCCGACAGGCGGATTTGGCCAGCTCATTGAATAGTGACCTTTCTTATCCGTCGGAAAGGATCCAACAGGTATTGAATACACCAATAAGTTCGAAAATCCCATTTTCTCTGACGTCCTAGTGGATGCTGGGAACTCCGTAAGGACCATGGGGAATAGCGGGCTCCGAAGGAGGCTGGGCACTCTAGAAAGATTTATGACTACCTGGTGTGCACTGGCTCCTCCCACTATGACCCTCCTCCAAGCCTCAGTTAGATATTGTGCCCAGCCGAGGTTGGATGCACACTAGGGGCTCTCCTGAGCCCTTAGAAAGAAAGTATAGATTTAGGTTTTTTATTTTCAGTGAGACCTGCTGGCAACAGGCTCACTGCAGCGAGGGACTAAGGGGAGAAGAAGCGAACTCGCCTGCTTGCAGCCGGATTGGGCTTCTTAGGCTACTGGACACCATTCGCTCCAGAGGGATCGACCGCAGGCCCAGTCCTTGGTATTCGGTCCCGGAGCCGCGCCGCCGTCCCCCTTACAGAGCCAGAAGCAAGAAGAGGTCCGGAAAATCGGCGGCAGAAGACATCAGTTTTCACCAAGGTAGTGCACAGCACTGCAGCTGTACGCCATTGCTCCTCACACACACTTCACACTCCGGTCACTGAGGGTGCAGGGCGCTGGGGGGGGGGTGCCCTGAGAAGCAATAATAACACCTTGGCTGGCAAAAATACCACAATATATAGCCCCAGAGGCTATATATGTGGAAAATACCCCTGCCAGAATATAGAAAAAAGCGGGAGAATAGTCAGCGGAAAAGGGGCGGAGCTATCTCCCACAGCACACTGGCTCCATTTCTCCTTCACAGATCCGCTGGAAGGAAGCTCCCTGGCTCTCCCCTGCAGTCTACACTACAGAAAAGGGTAAAAACAGAGAGGGGGGGCACTAAATTTAGGCGCAGTATAAATTATATAGAAAAAGCAGCTATAGGGGACATAACTCAGTTAGTCCCTGCATTATATAGCGCTCTGGTGTGTGCTGGCATACTCTCACTCTGTCCCCCCAAAGGGCTTTTGTGGGTCCTGTCCTCAGTTGGAGCATTCCTTGTGTGTGTGCGGTGTGTCGGTACGGCTGTGTTGACATGTTTGATGAGGATAATGATGTGGATGTGGGACAGCCGACTTCTCAGCTCGTGCCTGTCCAGGCGTCGCACAGGTCATCGGGGGCTCTAAAACGCCCGCTACCTCAGACCGCAGACCCAGATGTCGACACTGATACTGACACCAGTGTCGACGACGATGAGTCTAACCTGATGCCCACTAAGGCCATTCACTGCATGATTGAGGCAATGAAAGAGGTGTTACACATTTCTGATATAAATACAGGTACCACTAAAAAGGGTATTATATTTGGAGAGAAAAAACTACCCGTAGTTTCTCTAACGTCCTAAGTGGATGCTGGGGACTCCGTAAGGACCATGGGGAATAGCGGCTCTGCAGGAGACTGGGCACATCTAAAGAAAGCTTTAGGACTATCTGGTGTGCACTGGCTCCTCCCCCTATGACCCTCCTCCAAGCCTCAGTTAGATCTCTGTGCCCGAACGAGAAGGGTGCACACTAGGGGCTCTCCTGAGCTTCTTAGTGAAAGTTTTAGATTAGGTTTTTTATTTTCAGTGAGACCTGCTGGCAACAGGCTCACTGCATCGAGGGACTAAGGGGAGAAGAAGCGAACTCACCTGCGTGCAGAGTGGATTGGGCTTCTTAGGCTACTGGACATTAGCTCCAGAGGGACGATCACAGGCCCAGCTTGGATGGGTCCCAGAGCCGCGCCGCCGGCCCCCTTACAGAGCCAGAAGGCAGAAGAGGTCCGGAAAATCGGCGGCAGAAGACGTCCTGTCTTCAACAAGGTAGCGCACAGCACTGCAGCTGTGCGCCATTGCTCTCAGCACACTTCACACTTCGGTCACTGAGGGTGCAGGGCGCTGGGGGGGGGCGCCCTGAGACGCAATAAAAACACCTTGGATGGCAAAAAAATGCATCACATATAGCTCCTGGGCTATATGGATGCATTTAACCCCTGCCAGAATCCATAAAAAAGCAGGAGAAAAGTCCGCGAAAAAGGGGCGGAGCCTATCTCCTCAGCACACTGGCGCCATTTTCCCTCACAGCTCCGTTGGAGGGAAGCTCCCTGTCTCTCCCCTGCAGTCACTACACTACAGAAAGGGTTAAAAAAAAAAAAAAAAAAGAGAGGGGGGGCACTAATTAGGCGCAGTATTAACTATACAGCAGCTATAAGGGGAAAAACACTTATATAAGCTTATCCCTGTGTATATATATAGCGCTCTGGTGTGTGCTGGCAAACTCTCCCTCTGTCTCCCCAAAGGGCTAGTGGGGTCCTGTCCTCTATCAGAGCATTCCCTGTGTGTGTGCTGTATGTCGGTACTTTTGTGTCGACATGTATGAGGAGAAAAATGATGTGGAGACGGAGCAGATTGCCTGTAATAGTGATGTCACCCCCTAGGGGGTCGACACCTGAGTGGATGAACTGTTGGAAGGAATTACGTGACAGTGTCAGCTCTGTATAAAAGACAGTGGTTGACATGAGACAGCCGGCTACTCAGCTTGTGCCTGTCCAGACGTCTCATAGGCCGTCAGGGGCTCTAAAGCGCCCGTTACCTCAGATGGCAGATATAGACGCCGACACGGATACTGACTCCAGTGTCGACGGTGAAGAGACGAATGTGACTTCCAGTAGGGCCACACGTTACATGATTGAGGCAATGAAAAATGTTTTCTCTATCGTCCTAAGTGGATGCTGGGGTTCCTGAAAGGACCATGGGGAATAGCGGCTCCGCAGGAGACAGGGCACAAAAAAGTAAAGCTTTACTAGGTCAGGTGGTGTGCACTGGCTCCTCCCCCTATGACCCTCCTCCAGACTCCAGTTAGATTTTGTGCCCGAACGAGAAGGGTGCAATCTAGGTGGCTCTCCTAAAGAGCTGCTTAGAGAAAGTTTAGTTTAGGTTTTTTTCTTTACAGTGAGTCCTGCTGGCAACAGGATCACTGCAACGTGGGACTTAGGGGGAAAGTAGTAAACTCACCTGCATGCAGAGTGGATTTGCTGCTTGGCTACTGGACACCATTAGCTCCAGAGGGATCGAACACAGGCCCAGCCGTGGAGTCCGGTCCCGGAGCCGCGCCGCCGACCCCCTTGCAGATGCTGAAGCGTGAAGAGGTCCGGAAACCGGCGGCTGAAGACTCCTCAGTCTTCATAAGGTAGCGCACAGCACTGCAGCTGTGCGCCATTTTCCTCTCAGCACACTTCACTGGGCAGTCACTGAGGGTGCAGAGCGCTGGGGGGGGGCGCTCTGAGAGGCAAATATAAACCTTATACAAGGCTAAAAATACCTCACATATAGCCCATAGGGGCTATATGGAGATATTTAACCCCTGCCTGACTGGAAAAATAGCGGGAGAAGAACCCGCCGAAAAAGGGGCGGGGCCTATCTCCTCAGCACACGGCGCCATTTTCTGTCACAGCTCCGCTGGTCAGAACGGCTCCCAGGTCTCTCCCCTGCACTGCACTACAGAAACAGGGTAAAACAGAGAGGGGGGGCACATTAATGGCTATATATATATATATTAAAGCAGCTATAAGGGAGCACTTAATATAAGGATATCCCTTGTATATATAGCGCTTTGTGGTGTGTGCTGGCAGACTCTCCCTCTGTCTCCCCAAAAGGGCTAGTGGGTCCTGTCTTCATTAGAGCATTCCCTGTGAGTTTGCGGTGTGTGTCGGTACGTGGTGTCGACATGTATGAGGACGATATTGGTGTGGAGGCGGAGCAATTGCCAAATATGCAGATGTCACCCCCCAGGGGGTCGACACCAGAATGGATGCCTTTATTTGTGGAATTACGTGATGGTTTATCTTCCCTTAAACAGTCAGTTGAGGACATGAGGCGGCCGGACAATCAATTAATGCCTGTCCAGGCGCCTCAAACACCGTCAGGGGCTGTAAAACGCCCTTTGCCTCAGTCGGTCGACACAGACCCAGACACGGGCACTGATTCCAGTGACGACGGTAGAAATTCAAACGTATTTTCCAGTAGGGCCACACGTTATATGATTTTGGCAATGAAGGAGACGTTACATTTAGCTGATACTACAGATACCGTAAAACAGGGTATTATGTATGGTGTGAAAAAACTACAAACAGTTTTTCCTGAATCAGAAGAATTAAATGACGTGTGTGATGAAGCGTGGGTTGCTCCTGATAAAAAGTTGATAATTTCAAAAAAGTTATTGGCATTATACCCTTTCCCGCCAGAGGTTAGGGCGCGCTGGGAAACACCCCCTAAGGTGGACAAGGCGCTCACACGCTTATCCAAACAAGTGGCGTTACCCTCTCCTGAGACGGCCGCACTTAAGGATCCATCAGATAGAAAGATGGAAGTTATTCAAAAGAATATATACACACATGCAGGTGTTATACTACGACCAGCTATAGCAACTGCCTGGATGTGCAGTGCTGGAGTAGTTTGGTCAGAATCCCTGATTGAAAATATTGATACCCTAGATAGGGACAATGTTTTACTGTCGTTAGAACAAATAAAGGATGCATTTATCTATATGCGTGATGCACAGAGGGATATTTGCACACTGGCATCTCGGATGAGTGCTATGTCCATTTCAGCCAGAAGAGCCTTATGGACACGACAGTGGACAGGCGATGCGGATTCAAAACGTCACATGGAGGTTTTGCCGTATAAAGGGGAGGAGTTATTTGGAGTTGGTCTATCAGACTTGGTGGCCACGGCTACTGCCGGGAAATCCACTTTTTTACCTCAAGTCACTCCCCAACAGAGAAAGGCACCGACCTTTCAACCGCAGCCTTTTCGCTCCTACAAAAATAAGAGAGCAAAGGGCTTGTCGTATCTGCCACGAGGCAGAGGAAGAGGGAAGAGACACCAACAGGCAGCTCCTTCCCAGGAACAGAAGCCCTCCCCGGCTCCTGCAAAAACCTCAGCATGACGCTGGGGCCTCTCAAGCGGACTCGGGGACAGTGGGGGGCCGTCTCAAAAATTACAGCGCGCAGTGGGCTCACTCGCAGGTAGACCCCTGGATCCTGCAGATAATATCTCAGGGGTACAGGTTGGAATTAGAGACGGATCCTCCTCATCGTTTCCTGAAGTCTGCCTTACCAACCGTCTCTTCCGAAAGGGAGAGGGTGTTGGAAGCCATTCACAAGCTGTACGCTCAGCAGGTGATAGTCAAAGTACCCCTATTACAACAAGGAAAGGGGTATTATTCCACTCTATTTGTGGTACCGAAGCCGGATGGCTCGGTAAGGCCTATTCTAAATCTGAAGTCCTTGAACCTCTACATAAAAAAGTTCAAGTTCAAGATGGAGTCACTCAGAGCAGTGATAGCGAACCTGGAAGAAGGGGACTTTATGGTATCCTTGGACATCAAGGATGCGTATCTACACGTTCCGATTTACCCCGCACACCAGGGGTACCTCAGGTTCATTGTTCAAAACTGTCACTATCAGTTTCAGACGCTGCCGTTCGGATTGTCCACGGCGCCTCGGGTCTTTACCAAGGTAATGGCCGAGATGATGATTCTTCTTCGAAGAAAAGGCGTATTAGTTATCCCATACTTGGACGATCTCCTAATAAGGGCAAGGTCCAGAGAACAGCTGGAGACAGCTTTAGCACTATCTCAAGAGGTGCTAAGACAACACGGGTGGATTCTGAATATTCCAAAATCCCATTTAATCCCGACAACTCGTCTGCTGTTCCTAGGAATGATTCTGGACACGGTTCAGAAAAAGGTTTTCCTTCCAGAGGAAAAAGCCAAGGAGTTATCCGATCTGGTCAGGAACCTCCTAAAACCAGGAAAAGTGTCAGTACATCAATGCACAAGAGTCCTGGGAAAAATGGTGGCTTCTTACGAAGCAATTCCATTCGGCAGATTCCATGCAAGAATATTCCAAAGGGATCTGTTGGACAAATGGTCAGGGTCGCATCTGCAGATGCACCTGCGAATAACCCTGTCACCAAAGACAAGGGTGTCACTTCTGTGGTGGTTGCAGAAGGCTCACCTATTAGAAGGCCGCAGATTCGGCATTCAGGATTGGATCCTGGTGACCACGGACGCCAGCCTGAGAGGCTGGGGAGCAGTCACACAAGGAAGAAACTTCCAGGGAGTATGGACGAGTCTGGAAAAGTCTCTTCACATAAACATTCTGGAACTAAGAGCAATCTACAATGCTCTAAGCCAGGCGGAACTTCTCCTGCAAGGAAAGCCGGTGTTGATTCAGTCGGACAACATCACGGCGGTCGCCCATGTAAACAGGCAGGGCGGCACAAGAAGCAGGAGTGCAATGGCAGAAGCTGCCAAGATTCTTCGCTGGGCGGAGAATCACGTGATAGCACTGTCAGCAGTGTTCATCCCGGGCGTGGACAACTGGGAAGCAGACTTCCTCAGCAGACACGATCTTCATCCGGGAGAGTGGGGTCTACATCCAGAAGTCTTCAACATGTTAATAGACCGTTGGGAAAGACCAATTGTAGACATGATGGCGTCTCGCCTCAACAAGAAACTGGACAAATATTGCGCCAGGTCAAGAGATCCACAGGCAATAGCTGTGGACGCACTGGTAACTCCTTGGGTGTACCAGTCAGTGTATGTGTTTCCTCCTCTGCCGCTCATACCAAAGGTATTGAAGATCATACGGCAAAGAAGAGTAAGAACAATACTAGTGGTTCCGGATTGGCCGAGAAGGACTTGGTATCCGGAACTTCAAGAGATGCTCACGGACGAACCGTGGCCTCTACCTCTGAGAAGGGACCTGCTACAGCAGGGTCCCTGTCTTTTTCAAGACTTACCGCGGCTGCGTTTGACGGCATGGCGGTTGAACGCCAGATCCTAAAAGGGAAAGGCATTCCAGAAGAAGTCATTCCTACCTTGATTAAGGCACGGAAGGAAGTCACCGTGAAACATTATCACCGCATTTGGCGAAAATATGTAGCGTGGTGCGAGGATCGGAGGGTTCCGACGGAGGAATTCCAACTGGGTCGTTTCCTACATTTCCTGCAATCAGGATTATCTATGGGTCTCAAATTGGGATCCATTAAGGTTCAAATTTCGGCCCTGTCAATATTCTTCCAAAAAGAATTGGCCTCTGTCCCTGAGGTCCAGACTTTTGTCAAGGGAGTACTGCATATACAGCCTCCTGTGGTGCCTCCGGTGGCACCGTGGGATCTAAATGTAGTTTTAGATTTCCTCAAATCCCATTGGTTTGAACCATTGAAAAAGGTGGATTTGAAATATCTCACATTGAAAGTGACTATGTTACTAGCCCTGGCCTCTGCCAGGAGAGTATCTGAATTGGCGGCTTTATCTTATAAAAGTCCTTATCTAATCTTCCATTCGGATAGGGCAGAACTGCGGACTCGTCCGCATTTTCTCCCTAAAGTGGTATCAGCATTTCATCTGAACCAACCTATTGTGGTGCCTGCGGCCACTAGCGACTTGGAGGACTCCAAGTTGTTGGACGTTGTCAGAGCCTTAAAAATATACATTGCAAGGACGGCTGGAGTCAGAAAATCTGACTCGCTGTTTATATTGTATGCACCCAACAAGTTGGGCGCACCTGCTTCTAAGCAGTCGATTGCTCGTTGGATTTGTAACACAATTCAACTTGCACATTCTGTGGCAGGCCTGCCACAGCCTAAAACTGTAAAAGCCCACTCCACAAGGAAGGTGGGCTCATCTTGGGCGGCTGCCCGAGGGGTCTCGGCATTACAACTCTGCCGAGCAGCTACGTGGTCGGGGGAGAACACGTTTGTAAAATTTTACAAATTTGATACCCTGGCAAAGGAGGACCTGGAGTTCTCTCATTCGGTGCTGCAGAGTCATCCGCACTCTCCCGCCCGTTTGGGAGCTTTGGTATAATCCCCATGGTCCTTTCAGGAACCCCAGCATCCACTTAGGACGATAGAGAAAATAAGAATTTACTTACCGATAATTCTATTTCTCGGAGTCCGTAGTGGATGCTGGGCGCCCATCCCAAGTGCGGATTATCTGCAATACTTGTACATAGTTATTGTTAACTAATTCGGGTTATTGTTAAGGAGCCATCTTAAGAGGCCCTTTCTGTTGTCATACTGTTAACTGGGTTTAGATCACAAGTTGTACGGTGTGATTGGTGTGGCTGGTATGAGTCTTACCCGGGATTCAAAATGCCTCCCTTATTGTGTATGCTCGTCCGGGCACAGTACCTAACTGGAGTCTGGAGGAGGGTCATAGGGGGAGGAGCCAGTGCACACCACCTGACCTAGTAAAGCTTTACTTTTTTGTGCCCTGTCTCCTGCGGAGCCGCTATTCCCCATGGTCCTTTCAGGAACCCCAGCATCCACTACGGACTCCGAGAAATAGAATTATCGGTAAGTAAATTCTTATTTTACACATTTCTGATAATACGAGTACCACCAAAAAAGGGGTATTATGTTCGGTGAGGAAAAACTACCTGTAGTTTTCCTGAATCTGAGAAATTAAATGAGGTGTGTGATGATGCGTGGGTTTCCCCCGATAACAACGGATAATTTCTAAAATGTTATTGGCATTATATCCTTTCCCGCCAGAGGTTAGGGTGCGTTGGGAAACACCCCCTAGGGGGGATAAAGCGCTCACACGCTTGTAAGGGCTCTACCTTCGCCTGAGATGGCCGCCCTTAAGGATCCTGCTGATAGAAAGCAGGAGGGTATCCTAAAAGGTATTTACACACATACTGGTGTTATACTGCGACCAGCAATCGCCTCAGCCTGGATGTGCAGTGCTGGGTTGGCGTGGTCGGATTCCCTGACTGAAAATATTGATACCCTAGATAGGGACAGTATATTTTTGCCTATAGAGCATTTCAAAGATGCATTTTTATATATGCGTGATGCACAGCGGAATATTTGCCGACTGGCATCAAGTCTAAGCGCGTTGTCCATTTCTACCAGTAGAGGGTTATGGACACGTCAGTGGTCAGGTGATGCGTATTCCAAACGGCATTTGGAAGTATTGCTTTATTAAGGGAGGAGTTATTTGGGGTCGGTCTTTCAGACCTGGTGGCCACGGCAACAGCTGGGAATTCCACGTTTGTACCCCAGGTCGCCTCTCAACATGAGAAGACGCCGTATTATCAGGCGCAGTCTTTTCGTGGACAAGCGGGCAAAAGGTTCCTCATTTCTGCCCCGTGACAGAGGGAGAGGAAAAAGGCTGCAGAAATCAGCCAGTTCCCAGGAACAGAAGCCCTCTCCCGCCTCTGCCAAGCCCTCAGTATACGCTGGGGCTTTACAAGCAGAATCAGGCACGGTGGGGGGCCCGTCTCAATGAATTTCAGCGCGCAGTGGGCTCGCTCGCAAGTAGACCCCTGGATCCTTCAGGTGATATCTCAGGGGTACAAATTAGAATTCGAGACGTCTCCCCCTCGCCGTTTCCTAAAGTCGGCTTTACCGATGTCTCCTTCTGACAGGGAGACAGTTTTGGAAGCCATTCACAAGCTGTATTCCCAGCAGGTGATAATCAAGATACCCCTCCTGCAACAGGGAACGGGGTATTATTCCACACTGTTGTGGTACCGAAGCCGGACGGCTCGGTGAGACCGATTTTAAATCTAAAATCTTTGAACACTTACGTACAGAGGTTCAAATTCAAGATTGAGTCACTCAGAGCAGTGATTGCGAACCTGGAAGAAGGGGACTACATGATGTCTCGGGACATCAAGGATGCTTACCTTCATGTCAAAATTTACCCTTCTCACCAAGGGTACCTCAGGTTTATGGTACAGAACTGTCACTATCAGTTCAGACGCTGCCGTATGGATGGTACACGGCACCCCGGGTCTTTACCAAGGTAATGGCCGAAATGATGATATTCCTTCGAAGGAAGTGAATTTTAGTTATCCCTTCCTTGAACAATTCCCTGATAAGGGTAAGATCCAGGGAACAGTTGGAGGTCGGTGTAGCACTATCTCAGGTAGTGTTGCGGCAGCACGATTGGATTCTCAATATTCCAAAATCGCACCTGGTTCCGACGACGTGTCTTCTGTTCCTAGGGTTGATCCTGGACACAGTCCAGAAAAAGGTGTTTCTCCCGGAGGAGAAAGCCAGGGAGTTATCCGAGCTAGTCAGGAACCTCCTAAAACCGAGCCAAGTCTCAGTGCATCAATGCACAAGGGTTCTGGGTAAAATGGTGGCTTCCTACGAAGCAATCCCATTCGGCAGATTCCACGCAAGAACTTTCCAGTGGGACCTGCTGGACAAATGGTCCGGATCGCATCTTCAGATGCATCAGCGGATAACCCTGTCACCAAGGACAAGGGTGTCTCTCCTGTGGTGGTTGCAGAGTGCTCATCTTCTAGAGGGCCGCAGATTAGGCATTCAGGACTGGGTCCTGGTGACCACGGATGCCAGCCTGCGAGGCTGGGGAGCAGTCACACAGGGAAGGAATATCCAGGGCTTATGGTCAAGCCTGGAGACATCACTTCACATAAATATCCTGAAGCTAAGGGACATTTACAATGCTCTAAGCTTAGCAAGACCTCTGCTTCAAGGTCAGCCGGTGTTGATCCAGTCGGACAACATCACGGCAGTCACCCACGTAAACAGACAGGGTGGCACAAGAAGCAGGAGGGCAATGGCAGAAGCTGCAAGGATTCTTCGCTGGGCGGAAAATCATGTGATAGCACTGTCAGCAGTATTCATTCCGGGAGTGGACAACTGGGAAGCAGACTTCCTCAGCACGACCTCCACCCGGGAGAGTGGGGACTTCACCCAGAAGTCTTCCACATGATTAAAAACTCGACAGGTATTGCGCCAGGTCCAGGGACCCTCAGGCAATAAGCTGTAGACGCTCTGGTAACACCGTGGGTGTACCAGTCAGGGTATGTGTTCCCTCCTCTGCCTCTCATACCCAAGGTACTGAGATTGATAAGATGGAGAGGAGTAAGCACTATATTCGTGGTTCCGGATTGGCCAAGAAGGACTTGGTAACCGGAACTTCAAGAGATGCTCACGGAGGATCCGTGGCCTCTACCTCTAAGAAGGGACCTGCTCCAGCAAGGACCCTGGCTGTTCCAAGACTTACCGCGGCTGCGTTTGACGGCATGGCGGTAGAACGCCGGATCCTGAAGGAAAAAAGGCATTCCGGATGAAGTCATCCCTATCCTGATCAAAGCCAGGAAGGATGAAACCGCAAAAACATTATCACCGCAATTGGCGAAAATATGTTGCGTGGTGCGAGGCCAGTAAGGCCCGACGGAGGAAATTCAACTGGGTCGATTCCTACATTTCCTGCAAACAGGAGTGTCTATGGGCCTGAAATTGGGGTCCATTAAGGTTCAAATTTCGGCCCTGTCAATTTTCTTCCAAAAAGAACTAGCTTCAGTCCCTGAAGTTCAGACGTTTGTAAAAGGGGTATTGCATATACAGCCTCCTTTTGTGCCTCCAGTGGCACTTTGGGATCTCAATGTAGTTTTGGGTTCCAAAAGTCACATTGGTTTGAACCACTTAAATCTGTGGAGTTAAAATATCTCACATGGAAAGTGGTCATGCTGTTGGCCCTGGCCTGGGCCAGGCGCGTGTCAGAATTGGCGGCTTTATCCTGAAAAAGCCCTTATCTGAT
Source organism: Pseudophryne corroboree (assembly GCF_028390025.1). Classification (NCBI taxonomy): domain Eukaryota; kingdom Metazoa; phylum Chordata; class Amphibia; order Anura; family Myobatrachidae; genus Pseudophryne; species Pseudophryne corroboree. Next base: position 331,783,932 of record NC_086444.1, read on the forward strand.
TTTCCATTCGGACAGGGCGGAATTGAGGACTCGTACTCAGTTTCTCCCCAAGGTGGTTTCAGCGTCTCACCTGAACCAACCTATTGGTGGTGCCTGCGGCTACTAGGGACTTGGAGGCATCCAAGTTGCTAGACGTTGTCAGTGCCCTGAAAATATATGTTTCCAGGACGGCTGGAGTCAGGAAATCTGACTCGCTGTTTATCCTGTGTGCACCCAACAAGCTGGGTGCTCCTGCTTCTAAGCAGACTATTGCTCGTTGGATTTGTAGTACAATTCAGCTTGCACATTCTGTGGCAGGCCTGCCACAGCCAAAAATCTGTAAATGCCCACTCCACAAGGAAGGTGGGCTCATCTTGGGCGGCTGCCCGAGGGGTCTCGGCTTTACAACTTTGCCGAGCAGCTACTTGGTCAGGAGCAAATACGTTTGTAAAATTCTACAAAATTTATATCCTGGCTGAGGAGGACCTGGAGTTCTCTCATTTGGTGCTGTAGAGTCATCCGCACTCTCCCGCCCGTTTGGGAGCTTTGGTATAATCCCCATGGTCCTTACGGAGTCCCCAGCATCCACTTAGGACGTTAGAGAAAATAAGAATTTACTTACCGATAATTCTATTTCTCATAGTCCGTAGTGGATGCTGGGCGCCCATCCCAAGTGCGGATTGTCTGCAATACTTGTACATAGTTATTGTTACAAAAATCGGGTTATTATTGTTGTGAGCCATCTTTCAGAGGCTCCTCTGTTATCATGCTGTTAACTGGGTTCAGATCACAGGTTATACGGTGTGATTGGTGTGGCTGGTATGAGTCTTACCCGGGATTCAAAATCCTTCCTTATTGTGTACGCTCGTCCGGGCACAGTATCCTAACTGAGGCTTGGAGGAGGGTCATAGGGGGAGGAGCCAGTGCACACCAGATAGTCCTAAAGCTTTCTTTAGATGTGCCCAGTCTCCTGCGGAGCCGCTATTCCCCATGGTCCTTACGGAGTCCCCAGCATCCACTACGGACTATGAGAAATAGAATTATCGGTAAGTAAATTCTTATTTTTTCCCCCATCAGATGAATTAAATGAAGTGTGTGAAGAAGCGTGGGCTTTCCCTGATAAAAAATTGGTAATTCCTAAGAAGGTACTAATGGCGTTCCCTTTCCCGCCAGAGGATAGGTCACGTTGGGAAACACCTCCTAGGGTGGATAAAGCGCTCACACGTTTGTCTAAAAAGGTGGCACTACCGTCTCCGGATACGGCCGCCCTCAAGGAACCTGCTGATAGAAAGCAGGAGGCGATCCTGAAGTCTGTATATACACACTCAGGCATTATACTTAGGCCAGCTATTGCGTCAGCTTGGATGTGCAGTGCTGCCGCTGCGTGGTCAGATAAACTGTCAGAAAATATTGACACATTAGACAGACACACGATCCTGTTAACCATAGACCATATAAAAGACTCAGTCTTATATATGAGAGATGCACAGAGGGAAATCTGCCGACTGGCATCTAAAGTAAGTGCATTGTCCATTTCTGCTAGGAGAGGCTTATGGACTCGCCAGTGGACGGGAGATGCAGATTCTAAAAGGCACATGGAAGTGTTGCCATATAAGGGTGAGGAATTATTTGGGGATGGTCTCTCGGACCTAGTTTCCACAGCAACGTCTGGGAAGTCAGCATTTTTACCCCATGTCCCCTCACAGCCTAAGAAGGCGCCGTTTTATCAGGTTCAGTCCTTTCGGACCCAGAAAAACAGGCGTGGAAAAGGCGGGTCTTTTCTGTCCAGAGGCAGAGGTAGGGGAAAAAGGCTGCAACAAACAGCAGGTTCCCAGGAGCAAAAGTCCTCCCCCGCTTCTTCTTCCAAGTCCGCCGCATGACGGTGGGGCTCCACAGGCGGAGCCAGGTACGGTGGGGGGCCGCCTCAAGAATTTCAGCGATCAGTGGGCTCGCTCACGGGTGGATCCCTGGATCCTTCAAATAGTATCTCAGGGGTACAAACTGGAATTCGAGGCGTCTCCACCCCACCGGTTCCTAAAATCTGCCTTGCCGATTGCTCCCTCAGACAGGGAGGCGGTGCTAGGGGCAATTCACAAGCTGTATTCCCAGCAGGTGATAATCAAGGTACCCCTACTTCAACAAGGCCGGGGTTACTATTCCACACTATTTGTGGTACCGAAACCGGACGGTTCGGTGAGACCCATTTTAAATTTGAAATCCTTGAACACATACATAAAAAAATTCAAGTTCAAGATGGAATCGCTCAGGGCGGTTATTGCAAGCCTGGACGAGGGGGATTACATGGTATCCCTGGACATCAAGGATGCTTACTTGCATGTCCCCATTTACCATCCTCACCAGGAGTACCTCAGATTTGTGGTACAGGATTGCCATTACCAATTCCAGACGCTGCCGTTTGGACTGTCCATGGCACCGAGGGTATTTACCAAGGTTATGGCGGAAATGATGATACTCCTTCGAAAAAAGGGAGTTTTAATTATCCCGTACTTGGACGATCTCCTAATAAAAGCGAGGTCCAAGGAACAGTTGTTGGTGGGAGTAGCACTATCTCAGGAGGTGCTGCACCAGCACGGCTGGATTCTGAATATCCCAAAGTCACAGCTGGTTCCGACGACACGGCTACTGTTCCTGGGTATGATTCTGGATACAGTCCAGAAGAAAGTGTTTCTCCCGGAGGAGAAAGCCAGGGAGTTGTCATCTCTAGTCAGAGACCTCCTGAAACCAAAACAGGTATCAGTGCATCGCTGCACGCGGGTCCTGGGAAAGATGGTGGCTTCTTACGAAGCAATTCCCTTCGGCAGGTTCCATGCCAGAATCTTTCAGTGGGACCTGTTGGACCAGTGGTCCGGATCGCATCTTCAGATGCATCGCTTAATAACCCTGTCTCCAAGAACCAGGGTGTCTCTACTGTGGTGGCTGCAGAGTGCCCATCTTCTAGAGGGCCGCAGGTTCGGCATACAGGACTGGGTCCTGGTGACCACGGATGCCAGCCTTCGAGGCTGGGGGGCAGTCACACAGGGAAGAAACTTTCAAGGACTATGGTCGAGTCAGGAGACTTCCCTTCACATAAATATTCTGGAACTAAGGGCCATCTACAATGCCCTAAGTCAAGCAAAATCCCTGCTCCTACACCATCCGGTGCTGATCCAGTCAGACAACATCACGGCAGTCGCCCATGTAAATCGACAGGGCGGCACAAGAAGCAGGATGGCGATGGCAGAAGCCACAAGAATTCTCAGATGGGCGGAGAATCATGTACTAGCACTGTCAGCAGTGTTCATTCCGGGAGTGGACAACTGGGAAGCAGACTTCCTCAGCAGACACGACCTCCACCCGGGAGAGTGGGGACTTCATCCAGAAGTCTTCCAGATGCTGGTAAACCGTTGGGAAAAACCACAGGTGGACATGATGGCGTCCCGTCTCAACAAAAAGTTAAAAAGATATTGCGCCAGGTCAAGGGACCCTCAGGCGATAGCTGTGGACGCTCTAGTGACACCGTGGGTGTACCAGTCGGTTTATGTGTTCCCTCCTCTGCCTCTCATACCAAAGGTATTGAGAATAATAAGAAAGCGAGGAGTAAACACAATTCTCGTGGTTCCGGATTGGCCAAGACGAGCGTGGTACCCGGAACTTCAAGAGATGCTCTCAGAGGACCCGTGGCCTCTACCGCTCAGACAGGACCTGCTACAGCAGGGGCCCTATCTGTTCCAAGACTTACCGCGGCTGCGTTTGACGGCATGGCGGTTGAACACCGGATCCTAAAGGAAAAGGGTATTCCTGAAGAAGTCATTCCTACGCTTATTAAGGCCAGGAAAGATGTTACGGCAAAGCATTATCACCGCATATGGCGGAAATATGTTGCATGGTGCGAGGCCAAAAAGGCCCCAACAGAGGAATTTCAACTAGGTCGATTTCTGCATTTCCTGCAAGCAGGAGTGAATATGGGCCTAAAACTAGGCTCCATTAAAGTACAGATCTCGGCTCTGTCGATTTTCTTTCAAAAAGAACTAGCTTCAGTACCTGAAGTTCAGACATTTGTGAAAGGAGTGCTGCATATTCAGCCCCCGTTTGTGCCTCCTGTGGCACCTTGGGATCTCAGCGAGATGTTGAGTTTCTTAAAATCACATTGGTTTGAGCCACTAAAAACCGTGGATCTGAAATATCTCACGTGGAAAGTGGTCATGTTATTGGCCTTGGCTTCAGCCAGGCGAGTGTCAGAATTGGCGGCTTTATCATGTAAAAGTCCTTATCTGATTTTCCATATGGATAGGGCAGAATTGAGGACTCGTCCCCAATTTCTCCCTAAGGTGGTGTCAGCGTTTCACCTGAACCAGCCTATTGTGGTGCCGGCGGCTACTAGTGAATTGGAGGACTCCAAGTTGCTAGACGTTGTCAGGGCTCTGAAAATATATGTTTCCAGGACGGCTGGAGTCAGAAAATCTGACTCGCTGTTTATCGTGGATGCACCCAACAAGCTGGGTGCTCCTGCTTCTAAGCAGTCTATTGCTCGCTGGATTTGTAGTACAATTCTGCTTGCACATTCTGTGGCAGGCCTGCCACAGCCAAAATCTGTAAATGCCCATTCCACAAGGAAGGTGGGCTCATCTTGGGCGGCTGCCCGAGGGGTCTCGGCTTTACAACTTTGCCGAGCAGCTACTTGGTCAGGGGCAAACACGTTTGCAAAATTCTACAAATTTGATACCCTGGCTGAGGAGGACCTGGAGTTCTCTCATTCGGTGCTACAGAGTCATCCGCACTCTCCCGCCCGTTTGGGAGCTTTGGTGTAATCCCCATGGTCCTTACAGAGTTCCCAGCATCCACTAGGACGTCAGAGAAAATAAGAATTTACTCACCGGTAATTCTATTTCTCGTAGTCCGTAGTGGATGCTGGGCGCCCATCCCAAGTGCGGATTGTCTGCAATACTTGTAAATAGTTATTGTTAACTAAAGGGTTATTGTTGAGCCATCTGTTGAGAGGCTCAGTTGTTTTCATACTGTCAAACTGGATATAGTATCACGAGTTGTACGGTGTGATTAGTGTGGCTGGTAAGAGTATTACCCGGGATTCTAAATCCTTCCTTATTATGTCAGCTCGTCCGGGCACAGTGTCCTAACTGAGGCTTGGAGGAGGGTCATAGTGGGAGGAGCCAGTGCACACCAGGTAGTCATAAATCTTTCTAGAGTGCCCAGCCTCCTTCAGAGCCCGCTATTCCCCATGGTCCTTACGGAGTTCCCAACATCCACTACGGACTACGAGAAACAGAATTACCGGTGAGTAAATTCTTATTTTTTTTCTCTTTAGAAACATTTGTAAATCTAACCCTAATTTGTTTTAGCATAGTATTAAATCTGTGGATTTTTTGTTTTGTTTTGCTAAAGTGTTTAGTAAAATCTGTTTTATGTTGTATGCACAGACACCACTGCCTGGGCTTAAACCAACCCAACCACCACCAGCCGACACAGAACTTGTTGGCCGTGGACGTCAGAGAGGCACGACTGCAGTTCCCAGGCCACAAGCAGGAGGTAATTGCAAAACACAATTATTCTACCTTTATGTGTGCAGAAAATGTACCTTTTTTTTAAAATGCTAATCAATTTAAGAGTTTACATTGTTAAATATTATTTTATCTCAGTTGAATCTTTCTGCATCTAAAATTGTGCACAACTTAAATAATACTTTCTACTTCATCCACTATGGGACACTGGAGCGTAGTTAGGCAGTAACTGGGAGCTGGCACTTTAAAACTCAAACACTGTGGCTAGCTCCTCCCCTACTATGTCCCCCCTCCAAGCCAGTCTTTGTTTCTCCTTCATCCACTAGGGGCCACTGGAGCACAGTTACAATGGGGAAATAGTAGGCAGTAATTGGGAGCTGGCACTTTAAGCTTTGCCACTGCCAGTCTGCACCGCGGGAGGCTGCTGGCGGGGTCCCATCGCAGCTGCGTGCGGCTCGGGATGGTCCCCGGCTGAACGAGACACTAGCTCTCCGGAGCCGGCCCGACACCGCTGCTTGCGGCGCGTGTCGGGGCCGCTCCGTCGGCTGAAGATTCCGGCAGCTCGGCGGCGGTAAGTATATGTGGCCGGACACCGCTGCGTGCGGCGTGTGTCGGGGCCACTCCACCACATTAGGGGTGCTCTATACTAACCCCCCCCCCCCCCCTCCCTCCCCTTCACCCGTTTTTCCATACACAGGGGCTTGGGTAGCTCTGGCTATTTTATTTATTTAATACAGAGACCTCAGTTCAGATCGGGCTTGTCTCCCGACCGCACTTCCGCCCGCCCCCCTCCCCGATTGGATCCCCGCTCAGCGCGGCTCACAGAGCCGCTACGGGGATCGTGTAAAAGGCGCAAAGCAGCTTCAAACTTGGCGCCTTTAAGGAGGGGGGTGGAGCTTAGTCCTGCTCTGCGCCGCCGGACTCAGCGCGCGCTGGCGGCCATTTCCGTTGCAGCAGCGCGGGACAGAGGCGCCACGGCACTGCACGGATCACAGTGAGCCTGTTACAGTGGGGAAGGGGGGCACTGGGGGGCATCTATATACTACCTTACAGCCTGTCACTGCACAGTATCGTGCAGGATGGCTCGGGCTGCGGTGGCTGCATTTTTCCCTACTCTCCCCCCTCCCTCCCCTTCTGCTTATTGCTGTTTCCTATAAGGGAGGGTCACAGTTGTTAGGGGCTGCCATGGCCAGTAAATGCTCCAAGGCAGCACAGAAACAGGGGCACCTTTTAGGTGAGGAAGGTGGGTCTGAACCAGCAGCTCAGCCCTCCTCAGAACCCCAGAGCGCCCCTGCATGGACGACACAACTCACCGAGGTTATGTCTTTGCTGACTAGGGAACTAAAGGCCTCTCGGGAAGATAGAGAGGCGGCCCGGGTCCGGCAACTTGTCCCGGCACCGGAGCCAGAACCTGCTTGGGCTGTCTCATTGGCAATGTCAGTGGAAGGGCTTTCTAGGGCTGTAATCCCTTCCCAAGCCCCGTCCTTTAGCCTCCCTCAACAGGCTTCTAAAAAGAGATTGCTAGCCTCTGTGTTGCAGGACTTTGACGATGATATGCCTCAATTAGAGGAGGCAGGATTAGATGTACAGGATATTCCGGATGTCGATATACCGGATACTGATGAGGATCAGGTGTACGGGTACTCTGAACCAGTAGCTCAGGGTATAGAGGCTCTTATTACTGCTATTCGCTCAGTATTACAGGTGGAAGAGACAGAGCAGGACGACTTACGCCCTTCAAGGTTTGGTACCAACCAATGCTTGCCGGTGACCTTTCCAGTTTCGGAGGAGCTGGATGCGCTCATAACGGCAGCCTGGAAACATGCAGACGCAAAATTTCAGGTATCAAGGAAAATTTTGTCTTTCTATCCTTTTCCCGCAGATAGCCGGAAACGTTATGAGACCTCTCCGATTGTGGATCCTTCGGTGTCTCGTCTGTCCAAAAAGACTGTCCTACCGGTTCCGGGAGCAACTTCGCTTAAGGAGGCGTCTGATAGGAAGTTGGAATCCACCTTGAAGACTATTTACTCGGCGGCGGGGGTATTACATCGCCCGGCGCAGGTAGGTTGTTGGGTCAACAAGGCGATCGAAGCGTGGGCGGAGCACTTGTCCTCTGGAATTCGTGACGAATTGCCGGCGGAGCAATTGATACAGTGGGCGGAACACATCCGTGAATCAGTCCTTTATCTTTGCGAAGCGTCCAAGGACATCTGTATTCTCGGGGCTAGGATTTCCGCTTTAGCAATTGCGGCCCGCAGAGCTCTCTGGCTCCGGCAGTGGCAAGCAGATACGGAATCCAAAAGGGCGGCAGAAGCGTTGCCCTTTACGGGTGAGGTTCTGTTTGGTAAGGATCTGTATGCCTGGATCTCTCAGGCCACCGGTGGTAAGTCGACTTACCTTCCTTCTGCTGCTCCAGCCACTCGCAGGCCATATCGGGGTACTTCCTTTCGCTCCTTTCGTGCCCCTTCCAGGTTTCGAGGCCAGGCAAGGGCAGGAACTTCTACCTTTCGTGGCCATAGAGGTAGAGGCAGCGTCAGGGTAGAGGGTCCGCAGCCTCAGCCCAGTCAGAGGTTAAGTCCTCTGCCTCTACCACCGCATGACAGGCTTCCCTCCCACCTGGGAGATCACAGGGTGGGAGCTCGTCTGTGGGATTTCAAGGAGGTCTGGGTACAGTCCTGTCCAGACGCTTGGGTCCGGGATCTAATCACTTGCGGTTACAAGCTCGATTTTCAGGAACAACCGCCCCAGCGTTTTTTTACCACGGGTTTGCAAGTTTCCGACAGAGTTGCCTTACAGGCAGCGGTCCAGAAGCTTCTATCCGCAAGGGTGGTGATCCCTGTTCCATCTCATCATCGGAAGCAGGGCTATTACTCAAGCCTGTTTCTCGTACCGAAGCCGGACGGCTCAGTCAGGCCAATCCTAAACTTGAAGGATCTCAATCCGTATTTGAGGGTATTCAAGTTCAAGATGGAGTCCCTCCAGTCTGTTATTGCGGGGTTGGAGAGAAATTAGTTTCTGGCATCCTTAGACATCAAGGATGCATACTTACATATTCCCATTTGGCCTCATCAAGCTTTTCTCCGGTTCGCGTACAGGATGCTCATTTCCAGTTCCAGGCCCTTCCTTTCGGTCTCTCTTCTGCTCCCAGAGTATTCACAAAGGTCATGGCGGTCATGATGGCCCTGCTTCGGAAACAGGGAGTGACAATTGTTCCCTATCTGGACGATCTGCTAATAAAAGCAAGCTGTTGCTTCAGAATATCCGGATGACATAGGACCTTCTGATTCGACACGGGTGGATCCTGAATTTCCCGAATTCTCACTTATACCCCTCACAACGGCTGTTGTTTCTGGGGATGATTCTCGACACGGTCCGTCAGAGGGTTTTCCTTCCTCAGGACAAGATCCTGTCTCTGCAGACTCTGGTAAGGTCCGTGCTTCGAAACCGTCGGGTGTCAGTGTATCTGTGCATTCGCCTTCTGGGAAAGATGGTAGCAGCATTCGAAGCTCTTCCGTACGGTCGCTTCCACTCTAGACCGTTTCAGCTGTGCCTTCTACATTAGTGGTCAGGATCTCATCTGTTCCTTCATCAAAGGGTGACGTTATCTCCAAAGGCACGGTCGTCGCTTCTCTGGTGGCTCCAGTCGACGCATCTGTTGGAAGGAAGGCGGTTCGGTGTATGGGATTGGACTCTACTCACCACGGACGCCAGTCTGCGAGGCTGGGGAGCAGTGACCCTGGAACATCGGTTTCAGGGGCGTTGGTCAATACACGAATCCGCTCTCCCCATAAACATTCTCGAACTAAGGGCGGTGTACAACGCTCTGCTTCAGGCGCATCACTTACTACGCGGTCGATCGGTCAGAGTTCAGTCCGACAACGCCACGACGGTGGCGTACATCAACCGTCAGGGCGGCACTCGCAGCCGTGCAGCGATGAGGGAGGTCACCAACATCCTTCTCGGGGCGGAGAAGTATGCTCTGTCCTTCTCTGCGATATTCATTCCGGGAGTGGACAATTGGGAAGCCGATTATCTAAGCCGACAGGATATGCACCCGGGAGAGTGGTCTCTACATCCCCAGGCGATTTGGCAACTGGTCCGCCGGTGGGGGAAACCACAGATCGACCTCATGGCGTCCCGCCTGAACCATCAGTTGCCTCTGTATTACTCTCGGACGATGGACCCGGCGGCGGCCGGCGTGGATGCTCTCACGGCTCCTTGGAATTTCCAGTTCGTTTACCTTTTTCCTCCGTTCCCGCTGTTGCCACGGGTTCTGTAGCGCATCAAGAGAGAAAACGCTCTGGTCCTCCTGGTGGCTCCGGATTGGCCACACAGGGTTTGGTACTCCACCCTACACCTGTTGTCGGTAGCCGAGCCTTGGCCCCTGCCACTACGAGACGATCTTCTACAACAGGGTCCTTTTCTTTATCCAGACTTACGCAGGCTACGTTTGACGGCGTGGCTGTTGAGAAAGCCATTTTGAAAAGGAAGGGGATTCCTCGTACAGTTATCCCTACTATGCTTCGGGCTAGAAAGTCAGTCACATCTTCTCACTACTACCGCATTTGGAAGGCTTATGTAGCCTGGTGTGAACATCGAGAATTTTCTCCTTCCGTGTTTTGCTTAGCCCGCCTTCTCCGTTTTTTGCAGGCAGTTTTTTCAGCAGGCTTACGACTGGGTTCACTAAAGGTGCAGGTCTCTGCTCTGTCGGTTTTCTTCCAGAAAAAGTTAGCAATGCTGCCGGAAGTCCAGACTTTCTTTCAGGGGGTTCTTCGAATACAGCCTCCCTTCCGTCCTCCGACAGCGCCATGGGACCTCAATCTGGTCCTCTCCTTTCTGCAGTCTTCATTGTTTGATCTCCTGGAATCAGTGGAGATCAAATATCTCACCTGGAAGGTGGTTCTTCTCCTGGCGCTGGCTTCAGCTAGACGGGTGTCAGAACTTGGGGCTCTCTCTTGTAGGTCTCCTTACCTGGTGTTTCATGCGGATAGGGCCGAGCTTCGTACTCGTATGTCTTTTCTACCTAAGGTGGTGTCTGATTTTCACATCAATCAGCCTCTTGTAGTTCCGGCACTCTCGGTGGACTTTCCGGATTCGAGATCATTGGACGTTGTCAGAGCGCTCAAGATCTATGTGGAGAGGACTTCAACTATTCGGAAGTCTGATTCCTTATTTGTTCTCTACGATGCTGCTCGCCGTGGTTGGCCGGCTTCTAAGCAGACTTTGTCTCGATGGATTCGACTGACCATCAGACAAGCTTATTTGGCTGCTTCTCGGGAACCTCCATCTTCGATTTCAGCGCACTCTACGCGCTCTCTGGGACCTTCGTGGGTGGCTGCCCGTGGGGTCTCCATAACTACTTTATGTCGGGCGGCTACTTGGTCGGGCCGACATACGTTTGTCAAATTCTACAAGTTTGACACGTTTGCGGCCTCTGCATCTCAGTTTGGCCGAGCGGTTTTACAGGACTCTCAGCGCTCTCCCACCCGTTTTGGGAGCTCTGGGACGTCCCCATTGTAACTGTGCTCCAGTGGCCCCTAGTGGATGAAGGAGAAATCAGGATTTTGGTACTTACCGATAAATCCCTTTCTCCGATTCCACAGGGGCCACTGGACGCCCACCCAGCGCTGTTCCTCCTTTTTTGCTTAACGGTTTGCAGATCACTATGTGACTGCTTGTTTGGTTCAGTTTTACCTTTTTGTTAGGTTAAGTTCCAGGGTTGTTTTGTGTTATCCTGGTTTACATGGCGGCGTTAACCTCCTCTACCTTCAAGTTTGTTTATTAGAGCTCTCCTTGGGCACAGTATTACGTAGACTGGCTTGGAGGGGAGATGATAGGGGAGGAGCTAGCCACAGTGTTAGAATTTTTAAAGTGCCAGCTCCCAATTACTACAAGTGTCGATTAATTTGGCAATGCAAGTGCTAGGTCTCTTGGTGTCTGCTTTCGACATGGTGGAGTATGCTCGATTCCATTCTCGCCCTCTGCAGAGTTCTGTCCAAGTGGGACGGCCTGCCTCACCGGATCAGATCTCACATGATATCCTTGTCTCCGGAGGTCCGCCTGTCATTGGACTGGTGGTTTCAGGACCAACGATCGGGGGCCGTCCCTTCTGGATATCCAGCTGGGTCCTGCTGACGACTGATGCCAGTCTGAGAGGTTGGGGTGTGGTGTTGGAACAACACTCTCTTCAGGGTCGGTGGACCAAGGAGGAGTCACTACTTCCGATAAACATTTTGGAATTGCGGGCTGTGTTCAATGCATTGACAATGGCCCAGCATCTGATACAGAACTGACCTGTTCAAGTACAATCGGACAACGCCACCACGGTTGCGTACATCAATCATCAAGGCGGCACTCGTGGTCGCATGGCAATGAGGGAAGTATCACGGATTCTTCAGTGTGCAGAACGCCATCTGCCGGCCATATCCTGAACTGGGAAGCGGACTATCTCAGTCGTCAAGACGTGCACGCCGGAGAGTGAAGCCTCCATCCGGAGGTGTTTCAACTTCTCGTGGGCACGTGGGGCCTTCCAGATGTGGACCTGATGGCATCTCGACACAATCACAAGGTTCCGGTCTTCAGAGCAATGACAAGGGATCCTCAAGCAGCGTTCGTGGATGCTCTGGCAATTCCATTCAACTTTCAGCTGCCGTATGTGTTCCCTCTGGTGTCACTCCTGCCCAGAGTAATACGGAAGTTCAAGCAAGAAGGAGGAAAACTACTTCTGGTCGCTACAGCTTGGCCCAGGCGGCACTGGTTCTCCGATCTACAGGGCCTCTCGTTGGATCGTACCCTTGTACTTCCACAACGACCAGACCTCCTCGTTCAGTGCCCTGGTCCATTTGGAGTCCCCAGCATCCTTTAGGACATAAGAGAAATAGGATTTTAATTACCTATCGGTAAATCCTTTTCTCGTAGTCCGTAGAGGATGCTGGGGTCAACATTAGTACCATGGGGTATAGACGGGTCCACTAGAAGCCATGGGCACTTTAAGAGTTTGAGAGTGTGGGCTGACTCGTCCCTCTATGCCACTCCTACCAGACTCACTCTAGAAACTGTGCCCGAGGAGACGACATACTTCGAGAGAAGGAATTACACAGATAGTGGCGAGATTCTTACCAGCTCTCACACATTAGAAAATGTGCCCGGAGGAGCCGGTCACAGCTAGGGGAGCTCTACAGATTTCTCTTGGTAAAGAGTAATTTACTTCCTTTTCAGTTTTTTTTATTTTACACGGAG